>NC_089497.1:90531724-90835891 GCF_036850765.1 Saccopteryx bilineata
TCTTCTCTCTGTTGTGCCTCAAGTTGCTTGTCTTCTATTTCACTAATCCTATCTTCTATCTGGGCTGTTCTATTAGCTAAGCTTGTTATCTCGTTTTTCAGTTCGTGAATTGAGTTTTTCATTTCTGTTTGATTTGTTTTTATAGTTTCAATTTCCTTGGTAATATATTCTTTGTGATCGTTGAGTTGTTTTCTGATTTCCCTAAATTGCCTTTCTGTGTTTTCTTGTATATCTCTGAGTATTTTTAAGATTTCTATTTTAAATTCTCTGTCATTTGGCTCCAAGGCTTCCAATATGTTAAATCTTTTCTCCATAGATCTTTCCACATCTATTTGTGTTACCTCTCTATCTTTTGTATCCATAATATTCGATTTCCTTTTTCTTATTGGCATCTGAAGGTGGTCTTGTTGATATTGTTAATTAGAATTAATAAAGAATAAAAAGGGGGGAAAAAAAAAAGAAAAACACTCCACACTCAAAAAAAGTAATGATTTATTATTTTCCCCTTTTTCCTTTCTTCTCCTCCCCTCCTCTCACCTCTTTAGGTAAATATTGTGATGACCTGTGAATTATATTATGCTAAATGGGACAAAAACTGCCTATAACAGAGGGCCTGATTTGGGGTGAAGAGTTCAAGGGGCAAAAAGGGAGTAGGGACCTACTAAATGCAAAAAAAAAAAAAAAAGAAAGGAGGATATCTTAGACAAGCATAAAATGATTTGCTTGTAAGTGATGGTCGACTAAGAGATATAGTGAGAGGGATAAGAGGGAAACTGAAAAAAGGAGAGAAAAAATAATATTTAAAGAAGAAAAAAATAAAAATAATAAGTAAAAATCTGTTGTATTAAGTGGAGTGAAGACTAAATACAATGGAGACTTTGGGTTGGGAGGAATGCTAGTGAGTTAAAAAGCAATGTAAAAAGTACCCAAAATGCCACAAAAACAAACAAACAATGGAAAACCAAAAACAAAAGCAGAAAAGAAAAGAAAAAAAAAAAAGAACAAACAACAAAAACAAAAAAAAAACTTGAGTCCCAAATTAAATAATTTGTTCGTGATTGAGGATTAAATGAGAGGAAAAGTAAAAGGAGAAAAGAAGGAACGAATAGAAAGGAAAAAATAAGAAAAAGAGAGAAACGAAGGAAGAAAAAAAGGAAAGGGGAAAAAAATAAAAAAGAACAAAAAGAAATCAAAAGGGGAGAGAGTGAGAGTTAAGGGTTTTGGAGTGTAACCCTAAGGGAGAGTAAGGATGAAGAAAAGAAATAAAATGTAACACTCATGGGTAGTGTAGTTCAAGAAAAGGGTAGCATAAGATGGGCAGAGAATAAAAGGACCGAGAGAGGAAATACAAATAAAGGCAATAAGAAAGAAGAGAGAAACAACAACAACAAAGAATTAGTGGAACAAGTTATAAAGTCTGTGGATTTTTCTTGATATTGAGAGGTTAACTTCTTCCTTTTTCTTTTCTCTCCCTCTTCCTGGTCGGTGACTCTGTACCCCAGGTTCTGCCCCTGTGTCACGCTTAGGTAGGGATTTGCAGTTGATGGTATTCTATGGCAATGTCATATAATTGGCTTTAGTCTCACTGGTAGTCAAGGCTTGTTGGCGTTTGTAGAGTCCAACAATGAGAGAGAGTTTGCTTTCCTGGAGTTTCTCCCCTAGTCTCCCCTTTCTGAAATAGCAGCCTGGTGATCCAGCTATGAGGCTGCCACTGCTTCTGTCTGGGGAGTAAGAGGCTCAAAGAGCTGGGAAATCCCCACTTTATCCTCACTCAGCCCAAGGCTCTGGGTAAGGCTCTGGCAGTCAGAGCCTCCAGCGTAGTCAGGTGGGGCTGGGAGTCAATTGTTGTCAAGGTGACTGTTCAGCGCCTACCATTCATTTGGACCACTCAACCCAGGCTTTCCACACTTTGTAGCCTGTTTTGGCTGGAAAGAAGATGCACTATTCGCTGCTTGCTATATAGATCTTAATATCTGCCAAGTCCCTCTTGTTAGGTATATCCCTGAATATGGAGGCTCTGTCAATCAGATATTGCCCCCGCCCCTTTAGCGAAAGGCACTGAAAAATATTATGCCTCTTGTCTTGGATCACTGAACTGGGAGAGATCTTATCAATTAGAGCCCGGTGGGTGCGTAGATTTCGTGGGTTAAGCTAATTTCAGTGATTGGATCTGCAGCTGTGCTCCAGAGAGTATTTCAGGCTGCCTACGCGCCCCTCGCCCAACACTTGATTGTTAGCTCGAATGGCTGGGTGAGGTGCCCCATCCACGGAGAGAATCTCCTGACTAGGAAAGACAGGTTTGGCACCCCTCCCAGACTATGGCACGGGGCCCGCGGCTTCTCAGAGCACGCCGGTGGTTGCCGGCGCGCACGCGGCTTCTCAGAGCAGGCCGGTGGTTGCCGGCACTCCCCGGGAGGCGGCTGGGGGGGGCGCAGCCTCTCAGAGCACGCTGGTGGTTGCCGGCACTCCCTGGGACTCGGCGGCTTGGGGCGCGCGGCTTCTCAGAACGCGGTTGGGGGGGGGGCGCGTGGCCTCTCAGAGCACGCCGGCGGTTGTGGGCACTCCCCGGGACGCGGCAAGTGGGGGGGACGTGCGGCTTCTCAGAGCACGCTGGTGGTTGCCGGCACTCCCCGGGACGCGGCGCGGGCAGCTGCACGCGTGGGTTGACTCGCCACAGGCGTATTCCCTCCTCAGCAACAGTCCTTTTGCTTTCAGTGTGTGTGTGGAACTCTAGGATGCTCCGAAGATAATTTTTTCTGTTTCTAGTTGACAAATTTGTTGAGATTTTGGGGAGATCTGTCGGACGCGCTGCTCACGGCGCCATCTTCGTGACGTCACTCTATTTTTTGTAGTCTTTATCAGGTTGAGGAAATTCTCTTTATTTCTAGTGTGCTGAGAGTTTTTATCATTAATGAGTGTTGCATTTTCTCAGGCTTTTCTGCATTTCTTTATAAGATCCTGTGATTTTTCTTCTTTAACCTTTTGATGTGATTAATTATATTGATTTATGAATGTTGAATCAAGGTATCTAATTTTTATGACTTAACAGGCCTTTCAATAAATAGACTAAATTTAATCAAGTTTGTACTTTCTGCATCACATTTTAAACATTAATAAATGGCTATTTTGTCTCTTTTTCAGCAATAAAAGTTCCCAATAATGGATTTTTGCTACCTTGAAAAAATATTGTAGAGTTTAGCTACAGATATTTACATATAACAAATGGCCAGTAATTCTACCAAAAAATAAAATAATAAGACATTTCTATTTAAGATTAGAAGGAAAGTACAGCATTATTGTGGAAGGTTTTTTTTTTTTTAATTAAACAGCCTTTATAATGTTTTTCTTATAAAAGCTTTTCTATGATATAGAAGTTATTGCACTTCTCATAGTGTTTGTGCAGTTTAAGAGGTGACCGTTGTTGGAAGTGAAAGTTCTAAATACCACATGCAATTGTAGAGCTATATGTATTTGATTGCAACAAGTCCTTTGGGCTGCAATGCAGAATTTACATCACAGGAGGCTATTTTAGTCACAGCTTCTACTATTTTACACAATATATTTATAGAGATAAGCTAGCTATATTGGAAAGATAATGGATAATTTGATGAAGTTGCATTCAAATCTGGATAATGGTACATATATTTTTATTAAGACAATGTGGTGGAAAAATTATTAAATAATTTTTATTCAGAAAATCTAGGCCAGTATTTCACAACATAGGCTGCACAATATAAACACCTGGGTAACTTGGTAGAGGGAAAAAGTCAAACAGCAAACTGAAGACAATATAATGCTTGAGTGCCACTTGCAGTGTCTGATTCAGTCAGTTTAGGGCCAGGCCCACTCACTGACAACTGTAGAGTGCCTTCTGAGGAACCCATTATGCAGCTAGATTGAAACCAATGATCTAAACCAAGTGATATATTAAAAGCAGATATGATGAGGTGGTGACTAATGAGTCTTGCTCATTTTGTAGAGGCAGGTGGCCCAGCTTGAATACTCTCAATTGACATACTGCTGCTCCTTCATCTGTCAGGTTTGCTTTCGCCCTCTCCTCATCGTTAGTGTGCTAAGAGAAAGAATTACAGTGTGGAAAGAAGATTCCCTATGCATTATTTTTTATAAATTGCTGTTGTAAAGCTTAAGTGGAAAAGGAGGTAGGAAAATGGGTATTGAGCCACAGACTGAATAAAAATTTACATTAATTTTAAAATTTCATTACAAAATAAAATCTTGTCTCACTCCATTAGTCTTTAGCTCATTAAGGTTTGAATGTGTAAGTATATCATGATTATCATTTATGTACGGAAACACTTTAACAGTATTTTAACACTGAGAATACAGTAAAGGAATGTTAATAAAATAATGTATATTGATGTAAGTTTATACCATAGAACATTTGCTTTATGAAAAGATT
The DNA here is from genome assembly GCF_036850765.1 of Saccopteryx bilineata. Classification (NCBI taxonomy): domain Eukaryota; kingdom Metazoa; phylum Chordata; class Mammalia; order Chiroptera; family Emballonuridae; genus Saccopteryx; species Saccopteryx bilineata. Next base: position 90,536,145 of record NC_089497.1, read on the forward strand.
AATCAATTTATTTATTTAACTTTTATATATGTCTGTTTTCAACAGCAGAACCTTCAAATATTACATTTGATAATAATGTGGATCCTGATGTTTATTCTCCTGCTGTTGAAAAATTAGGAGAAAGCAGCTTTTTTGAAAGACATTTCAAAGAGAAAGGTATAAATATGGAAAGTAATCAAAAGTCAGATAAGTCCTGTATGTCATCTGAGAGCAAGGATTCTTTGCCAAGTGTAGATTTAGACACACCTTCCGTTAAGAAGAGATTATCTCAAGACATCAAAAAATCCTTGAAATTTAGCAACCTTCCTGAGAGGTCAAACTTTGAAGATCCAAAAACTACAGAGTCACTACCGGTAAATTTCTATTATGTTCTTTATGTTAAAAATTATATAAGCGCCCTGGCCGGTTGGCTCAGCGGTAGAGCGTCGGCCTAGCGTGCGGAGGACCCGGGTTTGATTCCCGGCCAGGGCACACAGGAGAAGCGCCCATTTGCTTCTCCACCCCTCCGCCGCGCTTTCCTCTCTGTCTCTCTCTTCCCCTCCCGCAGCCAAGGCGCTAGAGTGGCTCTGGTCACAACATGGCGACGCCCAGGATGGGCAGAGCATCGCCCCCTGGTGGGCGTGCCGGGTGGATCCCGGTCGGGCGCATGCGGGAGTCTGTCTGACTGTCTCTCCCTGTTTCCAGCTTCAGAAAAAATGAAACAAAACAAAAACAAAACAACAACAACAACAAAAAAAAAATTATATAAGCAACATCACAAGAAAATTTTATACTCACAAAATATATTCTTAAATGTTACTTTTTATTGAAGTTAAAATGTGCTACCTAATATTATCATGAGGTAGTTGAAGATTTCCTTATATGGGAAAAAATATTAATGCGTCACAGGATGTATTCTAATATGGTAAATACCATTATAATTAGAAATTTCTATAACAAAACTAAAAGTACCATGTAAGAGTGCTGTGTCCTTTTTAAATGAAATTCATTATTATGAATAATTTAGTATAATAAATCTCTTGTAAGTTTTTACTGTATAGTCAGTAGTTCAAATGAAATAAAGGCACATATGTAGATCAAATCAGTTTTTGTGGCTTAATGTAAGTATAGGATTTAAAGGTAATTCCTTCAAGAACATGGCTAATAGAGAAATAAGGGTGAAGTTTTTCTCTCTCCTTAGAACAAAAGGTAAAATAGCTCATTATTGCTATATTTTAAAGCTATATTTGAATCTCTGTTCTACATATTAAAAATTTTAAGTAATAGTGATTATTAATAAACTCTTGGGAAATTGAGCACGACTAATGTAGTTCTTTAGAAATTGGGAAGTCAAACGTTTTAACAACCCTTTAAAGTAATTTGAAGGGAATCTCCATGGTGCCTAAATTGAAGGCGGTACCAAAACTCAAACTGAATACTGGGACGCCGCCACTTCTGCTTCGAGATTAGATTTCTGTGCTCCCTTTGTGATAGACCTCATTTCTTCCTGAAGTGTGAAATTGGAATGGAGACCTCTTCCGTCCTTAGATCCCTAAAAGTCTACTCAATCTCTGAATGACTTCACCAGGAGACACATTTACAGATGCAAGAAGATAAAAAGAAACTGATTTCTGTGGATATCTGGGCCAGGTCAAAAAAATATCAACTTGAAAAATAGAAATCCTGACCTTTCATTTAGCATAGGTTTAGAGTTTGAATATACATTTCCTAGTTTGAATCTCCAAGCCACAAAATTAGCATTAATGTCAATCCATGTCTATCTATTGATACCTTGAAATGTGTCTGGCAAAAGTAAATTCCAATCGCTGCTGGAAAGACATTCCCACAGTTTAGGAGATAATAGATTCCCCAAAATAAACCCCCACAGCAGATGAGCTATTCTTTTCTGTCTCCTGATAAAGAGAACAATTGATCATAGATTGAATTTCTGCAAATAGAACAGACAAGAACTCTAATTTTCCAGTTTCCACAGGGCACCATGAAGAGGACTAGTTGGCATCTGCATTTGCAGTGTGCTGTGGAGAAGAGGAATCCTGAGCATATGGAACCCAATTCTTTTATACTGGGCAACACCATCTTCTATAACTTAATAAAAGACATTTAGCAACTCACAGATACATCAGCTTTGGCAATTCATATAGTAATGGAAAGCATTGTGGTAGTTAAATAAAATAGAACTACTTTTATTAACATAGATGCAGCTCAAGAATATGATATTAAAATTGAAAGGTAAAAGGATACAGAGTTTTCTTCTCCTTTTTTTTTAACTGAGAGGATGGGAGGCAGGCAGGGAGGCAGACAGACAGACTCTCACATGTGTCCTGACCAGGATCCATCTGGCAAGATTTATTTTCTTTGATATTTTACTTTCATCTTTGAAGTTGTTTTATGTAAATAAAAAGACACTTGTTCAAAAGCACAGCATATGAGAGAGATTCTGTTTTTCAGATAATGTGTGTACAAAGTCATTGAGGAAATAAAATAAAGAAAAAGAAAACATTTTGTTTCATGAACTTCTATACTTACTGGATTGATGACACTTTTCAGACAATTACAGCAATCATGGTTTATATGTTTCTCAGAACTTACTGTGTATAAATGGTTTTATTGTTTATGTCTGTAGTACTAGAACTTAAACCTGATGAAGGCAGAACATATGCCAGAAACATAGTAAGGGCTCAATGAATGAATGTGCTATTTTGTACTGATGAGATAAAAAATAAAATTAATTTTGTTGAATATTTTGTTTCCTAGTGGTTACAAGAAATAGCCCTCAGAAGTAAGCCTATAACTAAAAAATATCAAGGACTTGAAAGATTCTTTCTTTCTGATAAAAATGAAAGGCTGGATTTATTTCCTTCTCCTAGTGTAGAATGCAGCTACTCCAGTACTGGGATTACAATTGCAGGTAAATCCAGACATTAAATCAGATGACCTGTGGACCAATCTAACAATATTCTGTCACATTTTTTAAAACAGTCTATCATCATAAGAAATACTAGGCAATTCTGTTCAATGAATAACATCAACTTATTTTTCTCTAGTTGAGATTATTAGCACTGTGTGTTGCCACATATTTATCTTGAAGGCTGCTGTCAGAATGAGAGATAACATGACTATAATGAGACTGAGGAGAGATTATTTTTAAAATTTAGAAATGTACCAATTACTAAACTGTACAATACAAATTGTTTGAATCAATTTATTAACTGTTGAGCATTGTATATATAATGACTCTTAAATGTCATCTTAGAGGAAAATCCTCAAATCTCAGGATGTGAGATTTCTGAAATCTATGCAGCTATAATTTTCTTTTGAAACTAGGTTTTGGTGTCATGTGTCTTAGGTTTCTTGTGTTTTCCAATGTGCTTGTATACAAACTTTAGATTTTTTGTTATATTGTTAAATATTTTATTAGTCCTGTCAAAAACCCAAGTTACAGTCTTAGTTATTATCTGTAGCTATGTATGAGAGCATATTTTTGAAATGTACCTGAGGATATGGTGTATGTTTTGAACAATCCTTAACTACTCAGTTTCATTGCACTCTCAAGGAAACAATATATTTATCCTAGATTTTGCATACTCTTCCACTTGGTTTACATGATGATTAGATATAGCCATTTGTGGAATGAGTGAGTGGCTGCTGCTTGGCATGAGAGAGACATCTTCATTCTAAACCTAGTTCTGAGTGTGTTAGCCCTGGGATCTTGATTCAGTGTATTTACTCCATTCTCTAACTAAAATAATTGCAAGATTTTCTATGAATAACTCTTTTGACATGTTGGATGCTCATTGTAATAATTTCCTACTGAGTAGATACAGAGAATTTTCACATTACTATAATCAGTAGTATTATTAGGTCATTATTGTTATCCAGTAATACCTGCTAAACTAAGTTTGCTTTATGCTGAATTCCATACAAATATGCAGTTGATGACTGATGAATTAAGGCAATTCAACACAGATGTGCTGAGTATGTTGGCACCATGCTGGGCTAGGGAAATAATATGCATAAGTAATGTTCTCTGATCAACTTAGGAGAAACACTTGAAAAGGGAGCTATTTGTCTTTGTTTGAAGATCGTCTTCAAGCCAGAAATTTAATTGCATATGATTTGTACAGATATGTAAGATTTATACAGTGGTACCTTGAGATATGAGTTTAATTCGTTATGTAACCAAGCTCGTAAGTCAGTCAACTCGTATATCAAACAAATTTCTCCCATTTAAAATAACTGAAATAGATATAATCCATTCCAGCCCCAAACCATCCTAAATTATGAAAAAGACATTTTTAATTAAGAAACACACATGTATACTTTACTAATGCATAATAAAATATATGAAATAAAAGAAAAAAGTGTTATTTAGTACTGTATTCTTACCTTGGAGACAGATGAGTGTGGCTAACGGAGGTGAATGACGGAGGGGGAGGGAGGGAGGGAGGGATGCAGGCACTGTAGACATGTAAACTAAAACTGCACTTTCTTAACACTAAATGTAAACTAAAACTGCATTTTCTTTACTTTAAACAAAACTAAAACTGCACTTTCTTTACTTAAAATGAAACCACAAAAACTTAATTGTAAAAAAATGCACTTTCTTAACTTTAAACTTAACCTAAGCTTAACATTATGTATTTTTTCATTTAATCATCACCTGGTTTTGCCTTTTTGGCTGCACTTTCAGCACCTTCACTTGCAGGACTTTTGAATAAAAAAATATCCAAAGAGGTTTGCTTTTGTCTACCTTTTAAAATGCTACAGAAATGTGACAAATAAGTGTCATTAAAAAGTGCTGAAGCACGACCAGTTGAAACGTTTTCTGGGTGTTTCTTTTCAATGAAACTTGAAAGCTTCTCCCACATTACCAGCATGTCTTTATTTCACTTGTAGAAATCACTTCTTCCGACTCTACCTCCACCTAACTACTAACCTCTTGCAGAAATTCCGTATGTTGCATCATCTGTAGCTCCTTCAACTCCTCAGTTGAGAGTTCCTCCTCGTGTTCCTTGATGAGTTTGTTTACATCACCCTCATCTACCTCCAGACCCATCAACTTTCCGAGGGGCACAATCTCCTCCAATGCTTCTACCTTGGTCTTGGTATCTGGTTCAAATCCTTCGAACTCGCTGTCTGCCACAGCATCGGGTCATAACTTTTTTCATGCAGAGTTCAAGGTTCTTCTTATAAGCTCTTGCCATTGCCAAGTCAATAATGTGTAAACATATCATGATGTTGTAGTGATCTTTCCAAAATGCTCGAAGGGTTAGATTTGTATTCTCAGTGGTGGAACAAGTGCTTTGTGTAAAGCTTTTTAAAGTTGGAAATGACCTGCTGATCCATAGGTTGCAAGATTGAAGTCGTGTTGGGTGGGAGGTAGAGGACTTTCACGAATTTGAACTGATCAAGAATGTCATCTTCAAGACCAGGTGGGTGGGCTGAACCATTATCAAGGATTAATAATGCTTTCATCGGGAGTTTATTTTCTTAGATATTTCTTCACTGCAGGACCAAAGATGAGATTTGCCCATTCAACAAAAAACTGCCCTGTAACCCATGCCCTAGCATTGGAGCACCACATAACCTGCAGTTTTTCTTGAACAATCTTGTGAATCTTAAAGGCTCGAGGATTTTCGGAATGATACACTAGCAGTGGCTTTACTTTATAGTCACTGCTAGCATTTGCACACAATGCAAGGGTCAGACGGTCCTTTATGGGTTTATGGCCTGGCAGCTTCTTCTGCTCTGCAGTGATGAAAGTCCTCTGGGGAATTTTTTTTCCAAAACAATCTTGTTTCGTCACAGTTGAACACTTGTTGGGGGATGTTGCCTTCTTTTGAGATAAGCGCAGCAAAACATGCGATGTACTCCTCAACTGTCTTTTTTTTTTTTTTTTAAAGATTTTATTTATTCATTTTAGAGAAGGGGGGAGAGAAAGGAGGGGGAGGAGCAGGAAACATCAACTCCCATATATGCCTTGACTGGGCAAGCCCAGGGTTTTGAACCAAAGACCTCAGCGTTCCAGGTCGACACTTTATCCACTGCACCACCACAAGTCAGGCACTCCTCAGCTGTCTTAACGACAGCCCTCGCAGCTTCACCATGCCTCACCACCGAGTGGATGCCAGATCTCTTCTTGAAATTTTCAAACCAGCCATGACTTGCCTTAAACGTATCTTCTGCTGCTTCTTTTGAGGTTGATGGTTCTTTCTTCTTCAAGTCTCTGTAAATAATGTGCCTTTTTGCATATTATAGTCTCCATCACTGTATCTCCTGCCAGCTCTTTCTCTTTCACCCACACCAGCAGAAGCTTCTCCATTTCTTCATGGATATTTGTCTTTATTTGGGACAGAATTGTAGTTCCTTTCACTGGATTTGCGCTTTTGATGGCATCCTTTTGTTTAAGGATGGTACAAATTGTAGATGTATTGTGGTCAAACAGCCTTGCCAGTTCAGTCACTCACACCACGCTCATGTTCTATTATTCTTGCTTTACTTCTATCGACATCATTCTTTTCTTCTTCTCACCACTGTCCTTTACACTCACTTTCTTTAGCCCCATGATAGCTCACAAAAAAAGTTAGTAAAAAATGCAAAAATGATGCAAGAATGAGTACAGTGCACAGGATTTGACTTGATTCTGTGGGTAACATGAGAAAGAATGAGATCTTGGTGTTGTGCTGCCGATACTGGACCCATGCGCCAACGTGCCAACTAGCGGAAGTTTCCCGAATCATGACTCATATCTCAGAATTTCACTCGGATCTCAAACAAAAATATGGATCTTGTTGCAGCTTGTATCTTAAAAAATTCGTATGTTGGTCTGCCTGTATCTCAAGGTACCACTGTATGTCTCTCTTGCCCTGAATCTTATGATTAGAGCTGCTTGGCTAAATTAGATATTTTCCATATGCAATTATGTTGTGAATCTGTCAGATATGAGATTTTTTTTTTGATATGAGATATTTTTAGTGGTAAAACTATTCATTTATGATAAATTATTTTTGGCTCCATTGTTAGTTACTCATACTCATATCAGAGTCTAGCTCAGCTTCAAAAATTTTGGTGGCTTCCTTCTGAGTCAGTCAAAGGAACTGTTTTAAGCTACTGTATATTGATTAAAACAAATTTACATACTGTGCAAAAGTTGTTACTAAGACTATCTTTATACATAAATAGCCAAATGCCTTTAAGTATCCATTTGGAACGGTTAGTTGAAATCAATTAACTTGTGAAAACCATCTGTGAGAACACCTACTTTAGTCTAGGCACAGCCAGACACTGGTGATACGAGATAAGCCCTCCTCCCTGTCGCCTGAGAGCTGAGTCCAGCGTAGAGGTTCTCAGATGTCAGAGGGAGTGGAATCACTGGAAACCTGTTGTAATGCAGCTTTCTTGACCTTACTCCTCATTTAGGCTGAAATGAGCTCCAGAAATTTGCATTTATTTTTTTCTTTTTTTTGTGTGTGTATTTTTCTGAAGCTGGAAACGGGGAGAGATAGTCAGACAGACTCCCGCATGCGCCCGACCGGGGTCCACCCGGCATGCCCACCACCAGGGGGCGATGCTCTGCCCCTCCGGGGCATCGCTCTGCCACGTCCAGAGTCACTCTAGCGCCTGGGGCAGAGGCCAAGGAGCCATCCCCAGTGCCCGGGCCATCTTTGCTCCAATGGAGCCTTGGCTGCGGGAGGGGAAGAGAGAGACAGAGAGGAAGGAGGGAGGGGATTGGAGAAGCAAATGGGCGCTTCTCCTGTGTGCCCTGGCCGGGATTCGAACCCGGGTCCCCCGCACGCCATGCCGACGCTCTACCACTGAGCCAACTGGCCAGGGCCATTTATTTTTTTCAACAACTCCATGTTATGCTAATATAGTAGTCTAAAAATTGTATGTTGAGAAAACTGCTATGTAGATATGTAAGCATAAAATTATACTGTCTCTGCCCTGGACGGTTGGCCTAGTGGTAGAGCGTCGACCTGGCATGCAGTAGTCCCAGGTTCGATTCCCGGCCAGGGCACACAGGAGAAGCACCCATCTGCTTCTCCACCCTTCCCCCTCTCCTTCCTCTCTGTCTGTCTCTCTCTTTCCCTCCCACAGCCAAGGCTCCATTGGAGCAAAGTTGGCCTGGGCACTGAGGATGGCTCTGTGGCCTCTGCCTCAGGTGCTAGAATGGCTCTGGTTGCAACAGAGTGATGCCCCAGATGGGCAGAGCATTGCCCCCTGGTGGGCATGCTGGATGGATCCCGTTCAGGCTCATGCGGGAGTCTGACTGCCTCCCCATTTCCAACTTCAGAAAAATACACATACACACAAAATTATATCGTCTCTAAGTTTTATTACAGGACTGTGAGTAACATACTTTTGGAGACTGACATTTACTTAATAACAGTTATAATAAAGGTAGGAGATTATAAAATAATTGCTTTGCTACTGAAAAGTGTAGGTGTGCAAGGTATTAGAGACTAGATGACATTTCAGCCAAACTGAAAAATTCATAAGATTGACAAGTTAGGGGCAGATAGAAATGGCTCTATGGAGGCAGAAATGACCTGAAATTAAAATTTTCTTGGCTATGTCATAAGTTATGGAATTCTGACGTTTTGAACTGATGCCAGTATAGAAAGGAATTCCTATTGTTGGATTTTTTTTTTAATTTGTGAATGTAAGAACATGGTAGTTATGAAATACATGTGTGTTTAGCAGCAAATCTATTGATTCTACTCACCTTCTGCCAAACCTGCTCCTACTCGTCCCCAAGCCATCTCTCTGTCTCTGTGATAGCACCAGACATTGCTGAGTCTGAGCTCCAGGTACATCTTACCTTTCTTACTCATTACATCCTATTTACCCCTAGACTCTGCTCTTTTGAGCTCTAGAATTGACTCCAAATCTAATCACTTCTATCTTCACTGCTCAAGAGGAACCCGAGCCAGTTGTTCACCATCTCTTGCCTCTCCACAAAACTAGGATTAATTTTCATCAAATTCTACTATTTATAGTTAGATAATGAATTATTCATATTTGTTGTCATACCATTATTTATAATTTATAGGGAATGACTCATTTTTTATAAACTTAAGCCATAGGTTGTGTCATGTCAATCTTCTGCTTGAAAGCATCCTATAATTTCTTAGATAAGATAGAAATTACATTCTTTACTGTGCATCACACCACAGCACCTGAACTAGCCCTGTCCATCTCTCCTAACAGTGGCTTCTTCCACCTTGTAGTCCCATGGGCTTTCTTTCTGTTCTTAGGCAGGCCACACTCTTATCTTAGCTTTAAAATGTTGTTCTTCCCTCAATTTGGGATGCTCTGAAGCTTTCATTTCTATCTTCATACCTTTTTTTCATATGATTCAATCTTTTCCTTTATTATGCCTCAGCTCAAATGTTATCTCCTTAGAGAGAGGCTGTCTCAGACCACCCTATTTATTGAATGCTGGTCTCTTGAGTCCCTTAATCATATTTGCCTTCTTTTATCTTTCTCATACAATCTATTACTAAATGAAATTATTTTTATTTATTTGTTTATTTTTTTATTACCCCACTCATATTTGGAAAGAAAGCAAGAACTTAGCCTGTCCTATTTATTGGTGCATCCTAGTGATGGACCAGGGCATGGAACATTGTAAGCACTTAGAAAGTGTTTCCGAATGATGGAAGCAGGACAGTTGGACTGCGTGTGAGTCTGGAGTGCAGCTTGAGCATAGGGGCGGCATCTTATTCACTTTAGAATGCCTGGGCCCTGACACAGTGTCTGGCATTTTAAGGATTTGACAAATAATTTTGTAATTGAAGTGGACTGGGTACAAATTTGTATGTTCTCAAGAATAGCAGTGGATTTAAGATAACGTTCTGTCTAACTCCTTAATTTTACTGGTGAGATGTGAATTTTCATGTCTTGGGTCACAAGTTGATTTCTAATTCAGGGAAACTAGAAAATAAATTCTTGCTTCCCAGCTTAGCATTTTTTCCACTAAACCATGCTGTTAAATAAAATCCAGATGTGGTTGAAGAACTTTTAGAAAATATATTTCAATTTTTTTATGTATAGATTCTCAGTAATTTGAAACCGGCGCCGGCATCTGCGCTCCCGACGCCACGCCCCTCCGGGCGCAAGGGCTGCCGGGACAGTCCCCATCTTTAGGCGTTAGGCCGGCTGGGGCGCTGGGAGGGAGAGGCGCTGCAGTCGCTTTTAGGGGTCTTGTGGCCCGGTTTTGCGGGACCGGATCTTAAAGATAGCCACAATGGCCGAAAATGGTGATGAAAAAATGGCTGCTCTGGAGGCCAAAATCTGTCATCAAATTGAGTATTACTTTGGTGACTTCAATTTACCACGAGACAAATTTTTAAAGAAACAAATCAAACTGGATGAAGGCTGGGTACCTTTGGAAATAATGATAAAATTCAATAGGTTAAACCGTCTTACAACAGACATTAATGTAATAGTGGAAGCATTGAGCAAATCAAAGGCAGAACTCATGGAAATAAGTGAAGATAAAACCAAAATCAGAAGATCGCCAAACAAACCCCTCCCTGAAGTGACTGATGAGTATAAAAATGATGTAAAAAACAGATCTGTTTATATAAAAGGCTTCCCTACTGATGCAACCCTTGATGACATAAAAGAATGGTTAGAAGATAAAGGTCAAGTACTAAATATTCAGATGAGAAGAACATTGCACAAAACATTTAAGGGATCAATATTTGTTGTGTTTGATAACATTGAATCTGCTAAAAAGTTTGTGGAGACTCCTGGACAAAAGTACAAAGACACAGATCTGCTAATACTTTTTAAGGAAGATTACTTTGCCAAAAAAAATGAAGAAAGCAAGAAAATAAAGTGGAAGCCAAATTACGAGCTAAACAAGAGCAAGAAGAAAAGCAAAAGTTAGCAGAAGATGCTGAAATGAAATCTCTAGAAGAAAAGATTGGTTGCTTGCTAAAATTTTCGGGGGACCTAGATGATCAGACCTGTAGAGAAGACTTGCACATCCTTTTCTCAAATCACGGTGAAGTAAAATGGATAGACTTCGTCAGAGGAGCAAAAGAGGGAATAATTCTATTTAAAGAAAAAGCTTTATCCAGAAGCACTGGATAAAGCCAAAGATGCAAATAATGGTAACCTACAATTAAGAAACAAAGAGGTGACATGGGAAGTACTAGAGGGAGATGTGGAAAAAGAAGCATTGAAAAAAATCATAGAAGATCAGCAAGAATCCCTAAACAAATGGAAGTCAAAAGGTCGCAGATTTAAAGGAAAAGGAAAGGGAAATAAAGCTGCCCAGACTGGGTCCACTAAAGGAAAAGTACAGTTTCAGGGCAAGAAAACTAAGTTTGATAGTGATGATGAACGTGATGAAAATGGTGCATCTGGACCAGTAAAAAGAGCAAGAGAAGAAACAGACAAAGAAGAACCTGCATCAAAACAGCAGAAAACAGAAAATGGTGCTGGAGACCAGTAGTTTTAGTAAACAAATTTTTTATTAAATTTAATTAGGTTTTCAACTGCTTTTGTCTTTAGAGGCTTTTAAAAAGAAAACCGGATTAGGTCCACGTCAATGTCCACCTGTAACAAAGGAAACTATTTGTTTAGCTTGTCTTTTTGTTATCCAAATGAGGATTTTTTTTTAATGTACAGTTCTGTTATTTCAGATTCAAAAGAAAGATTCTTGTACTAAATTGCCTTTGTAATATGAGAATGTATTAGTACAAACTAATAAAATGCATACTATATAAAAAGAGCAAAAAAAAAAAGATTCTTAGTAATTTAATACAGTTGAGCAAGAATTTTAGTAGACAATAATGTTTTAAAACCTTTTTTCAAAAATAAAATATTAGGCTCTTTGATCAGAATGTGTCATTTAGTTCCCGTTCCTCACATGGCCACCACTTGTTGCAGCAACAATGAACTATTTGGAGACCAGATGAGATGCTTTGAGTGGCAGAGGAGAGGCAACCGCCTCAGTCAACAGATGTTGGAAGGACTGAAGCTCACCCCAGTGTTACTCAGATATGTATTAGCCAGTACAAATAACTCAAGAAAGCAGACAGCAGATGTTTTCAGGGCATGAAGTAGAGGACAAGGAACATGCTGACTTCTAATCGCTGTTCTGAGAGCCTAAACATTTCTGTGTTGCTGAATCTTATCCTGGTGTTTTGCTGTTTCCAGTACGGGCCAGAGAGGCCCCAGGATTCTCATCCACTCTGGGCTTTCGCCCTGGGGTGCCTTGCTTTCTCTAATTGTCATTCTAGCTCTGCGTATTTTCATAGAATGTTTCTACAGAAATGGAATTTGTTATTGCAGCACTGTGCAAAAAGCAGCTTTCCCTGATTATGCTTCACCGATTTTAATTTGTAATTAGCATAGCAATAAACTATTATTCAGTACTATTCAGTGAGTGACTCATATTTTCATATTATTATCTGCATTCTTGTGCCCATTAATATAATGCACCATTCTATTTTCTTTCCAATATTTGGCATGGTTTTATTAGTAACCATTGAATATATATTGTTTAGCTAATACCCAGGACAGTTTCTTATGCTATATTTAAAGTAAAACTGATCAGTGTGAATCTATAATTTTCCAATATTACATTGTCATGATAGCAGAAATTTCTCCTAAAGTAACTTCTTATATTTATAATCTATAAACTGGACTTTAAAAAAAACAGTATAGAATGACTCCTAAAATAGTGGCATTTTTTATTGAAGCCAGCCTTAACTGCATCCAAATCTTAACCCTAGCAATGACATTAATACACTTACACAATAACCATTAAAAAGAATGACATCCTCACCTATAAAAAAATGAAATAAATGAGTGAAATCAAGGACCAAATTGGAGCATTCTATTTCTCTCTGCATGTTTGTTACTCTAACTTACACTTTGAATATATTTTCATTAAGAAAGATGGTCTATTTCTTTGCTGTGTGCTAAGCATAAGTCTGAACCATCCCTGGTGTGCTTTTATTTTTTCTTAATTGGGATCAATTAACCTCAAATACTATGGCAACCAGATGTTGTTTTAAGAGTTCAGCAAGTATTTGTACTACCCTGAATTTTCTGAAGAACATCTACATTATGTTAAAATTTTCTAATGCCCTGGCCGGTTGGCTCAGTGGTAGAGTGTCGGCCTGGCGTCCACAAGTCCTGGGTTCGATTCCTGGCCAGGGCACACAGGTGAAGCGTCCATCTGCTTCTCCACCCCTCCCCCTCTCCTCCTCTCTGTCTCTCTCTTCCCCTCCCTCAGCCGAGGCTCCATTGGAGCAAAAGATGGCCCGGGCTCTGGGGATGGCTCCTTGGCCTCTGCCCCAGGCACTAGAGTGGCTCTGGTCACGACAGAGTGAATCCTCCGATGGGCAGAGCATCGCCCCCTGGTGGGCATGCCCCGTGGATCCCGGTAGGGCTCATGCGGGAGTCTGTCTGACTGTCTCTCCCCGTTTCCAGCTTCAGAGAAATACACACACACAAAAAAAATTTTTCTCACCTATTTATCTGTGTGGGCAGAAGTCCAATTCTTGCTAGTAACATCTTTTGTTTGTGTTACTTTAATGAGTGTTATATCTCTTTAAATTTTATTTGGCCAAGACCTAACACAATACAAATACAATGCTATGGTTTTTTTGATTAATCCAGAACTTTCTATTTATATAGCTGAATTGCTATTACACTCCCTCACCCTGACTTCTATTGCTCTTGCTCTTACTGCCTTATTAAGCAAGAATGGCAAATTTGCTTTTCTAGATGGCTATGAGTAAAATATTTCTTGTTTACATATTATAGGTAAAAAGGGAAAATCAAATTCCAAATTCTTGTCATTAAAATAATTCTTAGTATTATTTACATTTCTATTTCTTAAAACATAAGCATATTTGTGTCAGTTACTTTTCTTCAAAATTGTCTCTGAACACAAATAGACACAAAAGGTTAGGATCTTATTTTAATTTATTCATAATTTCATTCCAACAAAAATTGTTTTCAAAATTGATTTCTGAAATGTTCATTAAAATTGATGCCCTTTGGGACTTACCTTAGTTTTAATTGCTTAAGTACAATAATTACATACAGCATTAAGATTCTTCTTAGGGTACTAGCTACATTCAAAGTAGATATTTAAAGTTAGGGAAAAAAAAGAATAACTCAGTAGTCATTAAATGTTTAATACATGACAACTGCCTATAGCCACTCTTCTGATTTTACATTTTCTTTTGAGTCAATAGGTTGGGCATAATGCTATATGCCATATATTCAGTCAAATTATAATCTTTATGATAATGACAATAGCACTTCTCTAAAGAATTTAACATTTTATACAATGCTAACTTGTGTTAAGGGAAGGCAGTCTTATCTTATAATTTAAATTATTTATACTTAATATAAATATGTTTAAATCAGAAGAATGAATCAGTACATTTAAAACTTTACCTGTCCTATACATTTCTAAATTTATACCTTGAAAATTTCCTTCATTAAAGAATCTTGGAACAATGCCTAATTATATTTAATTATGTTGTATTACTATAAAATTTGAAGGAATTCTATTTTTTCTACCATCAAAGAAACACACATTTTGAAGAAACCATGTTTGAAATGTATCCAGATAAAGCTGTGACTACGCTTGGAGAACACAGTAATAATGTGACTTAAATCTGTGCTCCTGGAACTTTTCCACTGAAGTGCTCTATAAGGCAGCAGAGAGTAAACTTGTATTTAGAAAAATTTGAGGTGTGATATCAATTACTCTATTTTTTTAATCAAAATACTAATCTATTTTGTATCCATGATTGTTCTAATATAAGCATAAATTACATGCCATCAAGTAAAATTGGTTCACTAGGAACTGGCACCATGTTTATCCTATGGGTTTTTTTTCTCTGCAAAGGTACAGGGTGACATCATCTTAGAATTTCAGAAACATGGCTTAGCAGTTGGCTATGGGATAGATGATAAGGTTGAGTCTTGAATTGGTCTGGAATTGACTTAGTTTGCAGATGTTTTGCTTTAGAAATTATTTTATCTTCTTGTTAATGTAGAAAAAATTAGGGAAAAATAACCCAGAAGGGTTCCTTATGACATGGGAAAAGTAATTTGGGATTCATATATTGTGGTAAAATATGGATGATAATCTAAAATTCAATTTTTTATAAACACTAGTGTATGAACTTAACTGCTTTAAGTTTGGGGATGGGCTGATATTTTGTGTCTTCAAGCATGCACTCATTCAAAATTTTAAAAGCAGATGATTTAAAAAATATTATTTTTAATTTTAGGCCAGACAATACAGAGACCTTCAACAGCAAATTTTCCACTTTCCAACTCTATTAAAAGAAGCTCCAGCTGTCTTTCCTCCTCTTATCCCCCACCAAGAAGTGCCACTGCTCAATCACTATCCAGAGCTGCTTCTGAAATTTCAGAAATTGAACACATTGATGTTACTGACCACAATGAGCCTTTCTCAGACAGTATTGCTGATCAAGAAGCCTTCGGCAGTCTGGAAAAAGAATTAAACATACTGAGAAATATTGCAGGTAATGCTGATTTTTTTTTTTCTCACTGTAGACAATGTTAACTCTGCCTTTGGCCTGATTCTTTATGTTGTGTTCCAAGAAAGCAAGCTAGTAAACAAAATGTGTCTGTTTTCTTGGATATCCTTCAAGGTAACCCTGAAAATGTTATATGTGAATGCCAGCCACACAATAGATAGTCCCTTCTTAGGTCACATAATACATAGTTAAATTGTATTGCAAAAGAATCTTCATGTGGACAGAGAAAAAATGTTTTTCTCTTTTCTGCAAACCCACTGAGTTTCTAATGTGTGTAGTATTATGAAGGCTGTTGCCCAACATCCTTTTTGAAGAATTAAGCTGTTCGATCTTTTAAAGCCACATTTCTTAAGCTTCACCATGTGCAGAAAGCCTCTAGGGACCTAGTTAAAATGCAGATTCTGTCTCAGTGTGTCTTGGGTGGGGCTTGCGATTCTGCACATCCCACAGTTAGGTATCCAGTTGATGCCAATGCTGCCGGTTAACACACCAGTTGGAGAAGTTGTATCTGTGCGTTCTGCTTCCTGAACCTCAGTGGATATAGTCTGGTAAATCAATCGTATTCTTGAATTTACAAAGTATTGATTCAGTAACAAAACATCAGGGGAAGAAATCTTAATTATCATCAGAAAGTTGTTCACACAGTTTGATAGAAAACAGTAGAGAAAACAGCAGCAAATCTAAGAGGAAGGCCAGAAACTTCTTTGGGCCTGTGTGTTCCACACAATCCTTCCTTGGATGTTTTTGTTGGTGTTTTAGTGATATTGGCTTTCGAATGACTTTGCTGTTTTCTTAAGAAGAATATATCTTGGTTTTGAAAACTTCAAGCAATATGAAAAATAAAATAAAATGGAAGCCAAAATTCCCACAAAGTTTTACTAGTCTGAAAACAACCATTATTAAAATTTGATGAACATCATTTTAAACTTCTCTGCTTATATCATAAGTATACATATAAAATTTACAGTTAAAAGAATAAACAGATTGCAAGAAAGATAGTAATAATTTTATAAAAAATAGACATGCTTTACATAATATTTTTAAAAGTTATATATTTATTCACTTTGACAGATATAATTAAAGTGAAACTAAAGGAAAATATACATTTCAAATAAGTATTTTTCATCACAAAATTATTAAGTTTAATTTTGTGAAATTGTATTTTTATAAACAGAAAACAGTGAAATATTGGCAATTTTGTATGGTCCAACACATAATTTTTAAAAAATATCCCTTTAAAAGTTAAGGAAAAAAAGTAAAAACAACAGCAACAACAAAAATTCCAGTAATAATTAAGGCCATTTTAAACTTTATGATTTATTTTAAATAATAATAATTAAATCTTTATAATAAAAGATGAGAACTCATTTATTTCTTATTTTTAACCTCATACAATTATAGATAGTATTGAGTACATCTCTGTTACAGTAATGTTATAATTTTTCATTTTTCATTTTATTTTCTTAACTGAGAAGCAGGGAGGCAGAGAAACAGACTCCCACATATACCCGGATTGGACCACCCAGCAAGGTTCATACCCTGCCATGCTCTGCCCATCTGGGGCTGGTGCTCTGTTGCTTGGTAACTGAGCTCTTTTAATGCCTGAGGCAAAGCCATGAAGCCATCATCAGTACCTGAAGCCAACTTGCTCCAATTGAGTTATGGCTGTGGGATGGGAAGAGAGAGATAGAGGTAGAGAAGGGAAAGGGGGAGGGGTGGAGAAACAGACAGGCACTTCTCCTGTGTGCCTTGACCAGGAATCAAACCCAGGAGTCCATACCCCGGACCGATGCTCTACCCCTAAGCCAATGGACCAGGGCTAATTTTTCACTTTTTCAAGGTTTCCTTTTATATTTTTTCTTTGTGAATATTCATATAGAGAAAATGATTGGTACCAACATTTTGCTATCAATTTTGAGCTTTTTATCTTGATTTTTCTCTAGTAGTTTTGATTATGGCATTCCTTAGTATGTATTTGTTTTACCTATATGATTGATAAGTAAGTTAGCTAGATGAATTTAGTGGACCACAATTTTTTTTATTGCACTTAGTAGACCATTTCTCTATTGTCCTGTGTATCATACTTGTCAGTCCCTTAGCACAGATTTCCCTTGAAATCTTGTTTGGTTGAATTTTGATTGAATGTAGTTGTCAAATAGTTTTTTCCCCCAAGGTAGGGCCCAGTGGTAGCTCAGTTTCTCCAGTTCCTTCATGTTTCAGAATGGCTGCTACCTTTATATTTGAATGCAAATTGGTTGAGGGTAATGTCCTCGGATCCCTTTTATCTTAAACCTTTTACATACTGACTCATCATTATCTGGGTATGAATTCTGCTCCGAAGCAGTTTGAGGTCACCTTAATTTTTAACTTCACCTTCTCTCTTGCATGTGACAGTCTTTCTTCACTGCGTGTTTGAAAAATGTTTTTCATATCTTTGAAATTCAGAAGCTGAACCAGAGTTATATTTCAATTTTAATAATCCAGACTTTTTTAAAACAGAAGTTTCTCTTTCTATCTGAAAATAAAGTTCCTATTTTTAGAGACATTTTCTGCTATTGTATATTTAAATTGTTTTTCTGTTCTATTTAGTTTTCTCCTGCTGAGAAACCTATTTTGTTTATGTTGGATCCTCTTTGTACAATATATTTACTTATATTTTCTTCAACTATTTTATCCATTTTTTTACCTTCCTTTGCATTTATTGTGATTTTCTCAATTGTGGTTTCTATGTCAGAATTTCAATTTTCAGCTGGCTATAATTCACTCTTTGTTAATTGACTTAATAAATTAGCTCTCTAAAAGTACTGCTTTAACTTTCTTCAGAAATTTTTTTTTCAGAAATTTTTTACAATGATATAATTTCAAACTTAACAGAAAGTTTGGAAGAGTGCAAAAATGAAAGAACTTTTTGCATACACTAGATTCTCTCTGCTGTTTGTCTTTTGCCCTGATTGCACATATGTGTACACACACACACAGACACACACACACGCACACACAAAGCTCTTTTTCCCTGAACCATTTAAGGAGAAGCTATATCATTATGACCCATTATTGAAAAAATAATTCTCAGTGTGTTTCCCATGAACAAGAACATTCTCTTGCACAACCACAGTACAAGGATCAAAATCAGGAAATTTGGCATTGATATAATGATTCTCTAATCCACAGTGCATATCTAATTTTTAAAACTGTCTTGATGTTCTATAGCTTTTTTCTTATGTTTTTAGTATAGGATTTAATCCAGAAACAGGTTATCATTTATTTTTTCTCTTTTTTGGTATCTGACATGTTTGATCTCTGAGACTAGTTTTACCCTTTTTAAAAAGTTGTTTTTATTATTTTTTTTGTAGCCAAAAGACTTAAGGGAATTTTTTTTATTGTCTTAATTTTTTTCTACCAGATTGATCTTTTACTTAAACATTCTTTGCTTTTGCTTTGCATGCTATGGATTCTTGGATTCTAGTTTGTCTGTTTGTATAGCTAGTTGCTATCATTTCTTGTATCTTACTTGTTCTTCCTTTTTTTTTTTTTTTTTTTTTTACAGAGACAGAGAGAGAGTCAGAGAGAGGGATAGACAGGGACAGACAGACAGGAATGGAGAGATGAGAAGCATCAATCATTAGTTTTTTGTTGCAGGATGAAACACCTTAGTTGTTCATTGCTTGCTTTCACATATGTGCCTTGACTGCGGGCCTTCAGCAGACTGAGTAACGCTTTGCTCGAGCCAGTGACCTTGGGTCCAAGCTGGTGAGCTTTTTGTTCAAACCAGATGAGCCCGCGCTCAAGCTGGCAACCTCGGGGTCTCGAACCTGGGTCCTCCACTTCCCAGTCCGACGCGCTATCCACTGCGCCACCGCCTGGTCAGGCTTGTTCTTACTTTTTATGGGTGGCTTTGCATATACCTCTGTCTTTTCTGATATAGCGAGACTGCATTGTCCCTGAAATGCTTTCCACCTCTGATAAGATCTGTCAGTCTTCTCCTTGGAGCTCATTTGTGGATTGGCTATTGCACTTTTCTGTATCCAGCAGCTCAAAGTCCTGGAGAGCATAGAATGAAGGGCTGGGAGCTCAGCCTCCTTTGCTGGAGAACCTGGGTTCTCTTATCTTTTTTAGGATTTTATTAAATACCGAATTTCATTGAACCTGGTTTGAAATGTGCTCTGTCCCTGCAGGGACATCTGCAGGTTTGCAGTTTCCTTGCCTCTGCTCAGATCTTATGGTGGGTATTTAGGGGCTTTAAAAATATTTCAAAAGTTTTCTTGTTCCCCTTTACCCACTTTTCTCCAAATTGGTATGGTATTGGTGAGACTTGTCAGTACTTTAGATGGCTCTCCCTTTCCTATTATTAACATATTGCATACAGAGGAGGGAGGGGGTGACAGCAGTAGCACTCAGTTATACCTCAACGAATCTTCTGTTTATTTCTTTGGTTGCCCCTTATCAAAGTTTATTAGGTGAACTTGTGTTGCTGCTGAAAATGGTGTTCTTTTACAAAGTCACAGAAAAGGCATTTTATAGGACTCATATATGGAGGAAATAATGCTTTCACAGTAAGACTTATTCAAGGTTAAAATGGAAGGCTTCCCACGGGTTTCTAGTGTCTCACCTCCATTCATCCTGCCAAAGAAAACATCCAATCTTGTCTTCATTAATCCCAGTATGAAGATTAAAGTCCAGAAACTCTATGTCATGGTTCTTCCATATCAAAGCTTAGTTCATTCAGGGTCTGATCAGTGCCTATACAGGAGGTTCTTGGGTTACAACAGTCTTTACAAATGATCTTTCGAGTTTATGACACTCACTCCCATAAAACTTGAAAAAATTGAGATGTGAGTGTCAGCCTTTTCTGTTAATGTTGTACTTGTGGACTACCTGGGCAGACTAGTTTGATTGCGTGAGGCGGAAGAATACACAGTAACATGGCATGTGAGGGAGGGAGTTGGTGTCCCCAGCTTCCCTACACCATTTAGGACTGTTAAACTGCAAGTGTTCCATTTGTGTTGCTTTGTTTGGTGACTTTTTGATCCTTATCATGGCTTCCATATTTATGTCCTTTTCCTTTTTCTGTGACTTACTTTTTTTTATGCTCTAGATTATGATTTTACAACTGTGTTAGGATAGGGAACTGACTTAGGATAAGGTATGTTTTGACTTACTTACACCAAAATTTGGGTTACGTCACTGTTGTAGGAACGGAACTGGGTCATAACCTGAGGATTCCCTATACTTGGAAGATCAGGGCTGCGGCCCACAGACAGCTTTCAGGACCATGGCTGCTTGAAGAACTCATCTGGAAACAAGATTTGTTCATAAGGGAGAGGAGAAGGGAAGAACTGGTTCTTTCTGAGATCTGTGTTTATATTGTGGGGCTAGAAAGGACTAGCTTTTCTTTAAGCCAACCAATCAATTTTTTAATCTTTCCTGTGGGCTTGTGTTGGTTCCTCTCACTAACCAATCAGATCCTTCTTCTACGCTAGATTGACAGGCGTTTTTGGCCACCATATTGACTTCTGTGAATGCTTTAAAGTGGAAGCAGGGAATCACCTCCCCCCACAGCCTGAGGATTGACCCAGTTGTAATCTGGGGAGCTGAAAAAAATGGCCTTTCCTCTCTACAGTGGGAAAAAGACTGTTAAACTCCTTATGAGCCCAGGCTGTGTTCCCTTCAGTGTCTGGAACTGAAACTTCCCACTGAAGTAAGCAGGCTCCTCAGTGTGTGATACCCTCCATTCCTTAGCTTGTTCATATTTAGCTGCCTGTGCTAATACTTGTAGCCTTTCTTTGTTTGCTTCATGTTACGATTATACTTTATTTTGATTTTTCTGCTTTTCAAATCATTTTGTAAGAAGTTGAGGGAAAACAATTTATGAGCCATCTTTACTCATCATTCATTTGCTTTACTCTAAATTACTAATCAAATGTAAATCTACTGAGCAGTAACCCTTACACTAAAGACAAATTGTAAAATGAAGCATGTTTGGTCTGATCTGGATCTATAATAAAAGGGTCACCCTGTGTGTGTGTGTGTGTGTGTGTGTGTGTGTGTGTGTGTGTGTGTGTGTGTGAGAGAGAGAGAGAGAGAGAGAGAGAGAGAAAGAGACAGAGTCAGAGCGAGGGACAGATAGGGATAGACAGACAGGAAGGGGAAGAGATGAGAAGCATCAATTCTTTGTTGCAGCACCTTAGTTGTTCATTGATTGCTTTTTCATATGTGCCTTGATGGGAAGCTACAGCTTCCTGAGTGACCCTTTGCTCAAACTAGCGACCTTGGGCTCAAGCTGGTGAGTCTTACTCAAGCCAGATGAGCCTGCACTCAAGCTGGTGACCTGAAGGTCTCGAACTTGGGTCCTCCACCTCCCAGTCCAATGCTCCATCCACTGCGCCACCGCCTGATCAGACACCACTGAGTTTTTTATCAGAAAATTAAGGGTGTCTCATTTTGATGGACTGCTAAATTCCATTATTTACAAATGAAATGCAGTACTTAGAAGCAAATAGTCTTTTTGTATGTGTATTTCTAACCACTGAATTTCATCTTAGCCTTTATCACTTTATTCTTGCATGCTTCACTTTTGCCCTGTTTCTTTCATTTTCTCATTCACTAGGCCCACTATTTGCACAAGAACACCAGCACAGAGTAGAAAGCATGCACACACTGCTCAGCCTTGAAATCACAAGGGCGTTTCTTCTGGTCAATGGCAGAAGGCTGTCACTTACACGTATTTGACCCAGGAATGACTCTTTTTATTTGGGAAGATTAGCCTTGGAAGAGTGCACAACTTTGAGAGACTGTCTTGGAGCTGAGGAAGGCAGATGGCACAGCCGCTGAATCAACCCAACAGTCAGTGAACTGACAGATGCTGTAGTGAAATCAGGCCCCATTCTAGCAAAATTCACTGATTCTGCAGAAGGCTTTTTGTATTCTATTTAGCATCAATGGGCAGAAAAATTCTACCCACACTTTGCTACTTATGATGCAGTCTGGGTAAACTCTTGAGATTTGGTCTCATGCAGGCACAGCCACACAATTTTATTCTTATACAAATGTAAATGTGTTTATGTCCCTGTGAAAGCTGCATTTTTGTAAGCAGCTAACTTTGACCCATTTTCTGTTAGCCTTAGAGTGCATCTACTTCCACTAAGTTCTGTGGAAAACAACTTTGCGAAGGAGCTGGGAAGAGAAGAGACAGAAAATAACTACATTAAGTAAAGTGTTTCCCTTCAATTCAGATTGCTGTGGCTGATATTAGAGCCATTTCAGAAGCAGGCAAGGTGGCCAGTCACAGCTTCCTGCTGAGTCAGGAGAGAAGGGGCAGCAGAGTAGGGTGGCTGAGAGCTGGGCTCCGGGGCAGCAGGGATGGAAGGGGGAGCTGGTTCTGAAATTAACAACCACTTACCAGCTTTGTGACATTGGGCAAACTATTTTCTTACTCTCATTTTGCATCTGTTTCTATGTATAAAAAAATGGGTATAATAATAGGCCTTAACATAAAATTGTCTAATGATTAAATTCAAATATGTTTTAAATATTATATTTATATTTATGAGAATTTAGTTCTTACTACAATAAGGAGTTTGGAGGTCATTCTAAGAGTCATGGTAATGAAACAGGGAGATACACACACACACATTTTGCAGTACCTAGCGAAAGTCTGAAAACAAAGTTAAATTATATAAGGAAACAGTATGTATTGCTTTCTCTATATAGTAAGGTAAAGTGCTCTTGGTAAGTCTAAATTTTAGTTAAAAAATCTAAAAGTGTTTCTATTCTAAAACTATGTTTTCTTCTACACTACTTTGAGGATTATTAATATTCTTTCCACAAATATCTTTTTAAATAATACTACGGTCATTTCCTTAATAAGCTCAATGTATTAGTATAACCTACCTATTAAGGCAACTTGTCAATTCTTAAATGCTATAGACTGAAGAAATTTGAGAATATCAGAAAAGATGCATTATGAGAAAGTACCAGTAATGATACACTTTAAAGTATGCATCTTTATAATAGTTAAAAAAGATTTATTTTCTTTCTTTTTTTTTAAATAAATTTTTATTAATGTTAATGGGATGACATTAATAAATCAGGGTACATATATTCAAAGAAAACATGTCCAGGTTATCTTGTCATTAAATTATGTTGCATACCCCTTGCCCAGGGACAGATTGTCCTCCGTCACCCTCTATCTAGTTTTCTCTGTGCCCCTCTCCTTCCCCCTATCTCTCTCCCTCCCTCGCTCCTGCATCCTCCCTCCCCCCACTTCTGGTAACCACTACACTCTTGTCCATGTCTCTTAGTCTTGTTTTTTTTTTTTTTTTTTTTCTTGTTTTTTTTTTTTTTTTCATTTTTCTGAAGCTGGAAACAGGGAGAGACAGTCAGACAGACTCCTGCATGCGCCCGACCGGGATCCACCCGGCACGCCCTCCAGGGGCGACACTCTGCCCACCAGGGGGCGATGCTCTGCCCATCCTGGGCATCGCCATGTTGCGACCAGAGCCACTCTAGCGCCTGAGGCAGAGGCCACAGAGCCATCCCCAGCGCCCGGGCCATCTTTGCTCCAATGGAGCCTTGACTGCGGGAGGGGAAGAGAGAGACAGAGAGGAAAGCGCGGCGGAGGGGTGGAGAAGCAAATGGGCGCTTCTCCTATGTGCCCTGGCCGGGAATCGAACCCGGGTCCTCCGCATGCTAGGCCGACGCTCTACCGCTGAGCCAACCGGCCAGGGCTCTTAGTCTTGTTTTAATGTTCCACCAATGTATGGAATAATGCAGTTCCTGGTTTTTTTCTGATTTACTTATTTCATTCCGTATAATGTTATCAAGATCCCACCATTTTGCTGTAAATGATCTGATGTCATCATTTCTTATGGCTGAGTAGTATTCCATAGTGTAAATGTGCCACATCTTCTTTATCCAGTCATCTATTGAAGGGCTTTTTTGTTGTTTCCATGTCTTGGCCACTGTGAACAGTGCTGCAATGAACATGGGACTACATGTGTCTTTACGTATCAATGTTTCTGAGGTTTTGGGGTATATACCCAGTAGAGGGATTGCTGGGTCATAAGGTAGTTCTATTTGCAGTTTTTTGAGGAACCACCATACTTTCCTCCATAATGGTTGTACTACTTTACAGTTCCACCAACAGTGGATGAGAGTTCCCTTTTCTCCGCAGCCTCTCCAACATTTGCTATTACCCGTCTTGTTGATAATAGCTAATCTAACAGGTGTGAGGTGGTATCTCATTGTAGTTTTGATTTGCATTTCTCTAATAACTAATGAAGCTGAGCATCTTTTCATATATTTGTTGGCCATTTGTATTTCTTCCTGGGAGAAGTGTCTGTTCATGTCCTCTTCCCATTTTTTTATTGGATTGTTTGTTTGTTGTTGAGTTTTATGAGTTCTTTGTAAATTTTGGATATTAGGCCCTTATCTGAGCTGTCGTTTGAAAATATCAGTTCCCATATAGTTGGCTGTCTGTTTATTTTGATATCAGTTTCTCTTGCTGAGCAAAAACTTTTTATTCTGATGTAGTCCCATTCATTTATCTTTGCCTTCACTTCTCTTGCCATTGGAGTCAGGTTCATAAAATATTCTTTAAAACCCAGGTCCATGAGTTGAGTACCTATGTCTTCTTCTATGTACTTTATTGTTTCAGGTCTTATATTTAGGTCTTTGATCCATTTGGAATTAATTTTAGTACACGGGGACAGGCTGTAGTCGAGTTTCATTCTTTTGCATGTGGCTTTCCAGTTTTCCCAACACCATTTGTTGAAGAGGCTTTCTTTTCTCCATTGTGTGTTGTTGGCCCCTTTATCAAAGATTATCTGACCATATATATGTGGTTTTATTTCTGGGCTTTCTATTCTGTTCCATTGGTCTGAGTGTCTATTTTTCTGCCAATACCATGCTGTTTTGATTGTCGTGGCCCTATAATATAGTTTGAAGTCAGGTATTGTAATGCCCCCAGCTTCATTCTTTTTCCTTAGGATTGCTTTGGCTATTCGGGGTTTTTTATAGTTCCATATAAATCTGATGATTTTTTGTTCCATTTCTTTAAAAAATGTCATAGGAATTTTGATGGGAATTGCATTAAATTTATATATTGCTTTGGGTAATATGGCCATTTTAATTATATTTATTCTTCATATCCAAGAACAAGGAATATTTTTCTATCTCATTGTGTCTTTTTCTATTTCTCTTAACAATGCCTTCTGGTTTTCATTATATAGGTCCTTTACATTCTTTGTTATGTTTATTCCTAAGTATTTTATTTTTTTTTTGTTGCAATTGTGAAGGGGATTATTTTTTTGAGTTCGTTTTCTAATATTTCATTGTTGGCATATAGAAAGGCTATGGACTTTTGTATGTTAATTTTGTATCCTGCGAACTTACTGTATTGGTTTATTGTTTCTAGTAATCTTTTTGTGGAGTCCTTCGGGTTTTCGATGTATAGGATCATATCATCAGCAAAAAGTGATACCTTTACTTCTTCTTTTCTAATATGGATATCTTTTATTTCTTTGTCTTGTCTGATTGCTCTGGCCAGAACTTCTAGCACCACTTTGAAGTGGAGAGAGTGGACAACCCTGCCTTGTTCCTGATTTAAGGTAGAAAGTCCTCAGTTTTATGCCATTTAATATGATGTTGGCTGATGGTTTATCATATATGACCTTTATCATGTTGAGATATTTTCCTTCTATACCCATTTTGTTGAGAGTCTTAAACATAAAATTGTGTTGTATTTTATCAAAAGCCTTTTCTGCGTCTATTGATAAGATCATGTGGTTTTTGTTCTTTGTTTTGTTGATATGGTGTATTACTTTAACCGTTTTACGTATGTTGAACCATCCATGAGATTCTGGGATGAATCCCACTTGATCATGATGTATTATTTTTTTTAATATGTTGTTGTATTCGATTTGCCAGTATTTTGTTTAGTATTTTAGCATCTGTATTCATTAGACATATTGGTCTGTAGTTTTCTTTCTTTGTGCCATCCTTGCCAGGTTTTGGTATGAGGGTTATGTTGGCCTCATAAAATGTGTTTGGAAGTATTGCTTCTTCTTCAATTTTTTGGAAGACTTTGAGTAGAATAGGAACCAAGTCTTCTTTGAATGTTTGATAGAATTCACTAGTATAACCATCTGGGCCTGGACTTTTATTTTTGGGGAGGTTTTTAATAGTTTTTTCTATTTCCTCCCTGTTGATTGGTCTGTTTAGGCTTTCTGCTTCTTCATGACTCAGTCTAGGAAGGTTGTATTGTTCTAGGAATTTATCCATTTCTTCTAGATGGTTGTATTTGGTGACATATAGTTTTTCATAGTATTCTACAATAATTCTTTGTATATCTATGATGTCTGTGGTAATCTCTTCTCTTTCATTTTGGATTTTATTTATTTGAGTCCTGTGCCTTTTTTCCTTGGTGAGTCTTGCCCATGGGTTTGTCAATTTGTTGATCTTTTCAAAGAACCAGCTCCTTGTTTTATTGATTTTTTCTATAGTTTTTCTGTTCTCTATTTCGTTTATTTCTGCTCTGATTTTTATTATCTCCTTTCTTCGGCTGGTTTTGGGTTGTCTTTGTTCTTCTTTTTCTAGTTCCTTAAGGTGTGAAGTTAAGTGGTTTACTTGGGCTCTCTCTTGTTTTTTCATATAGGCCTGAAGTGATATGAACTTTCCTCTTATTACTCCTTTTGCTGCATCCTCAGAGATTCTGATATGTCGTATTGTCATTTTCATTAGTCTGTATATATCTTTTGATCTCTGCGCTTATTTCTTCTTTGACTCATTCATTTTTTAGAAGTATGTTGTTTAGTTTCCACAATTTTGTGGGTTTTTCCCCCTCTTTTTTACAGTTGAATTCTAGTTTCAAGGCTTTATGATCAGAAAATATGCTTGGTACAATTTCAATTTTTCTAAATTTGCTGATATTGTCTTTGTGGCCCAACATATGGTCAATTCTTGAGAATGTTCCATGTACACTAGAGAAAAATGTATACTCTGTCGCTTTGGGATGAAGTGTCCTGTAGATGTCTATCATATCCAGGTGTTCTAGTATTTCGTTTAAGGCCACTATATCTTTATCAATTCTCTGTTTGGATGACCAATCTAGAGTCGTCAGCGGTGTATTGAGGTCTCCAAGTATGATTGTATTTTTGTCAGTTTTTGTTTTAAGGTCAATAAGTAGCTGTCTTATATATTTTGGTGCTCCTTGGTTTGGTGCATATATATTAAGGATTGTTATGTCTTCTTGATTCAGTGTCCACTTAATCATTATGAAATGACCATTTTTATCTCTGAGTACTTTTTCTGTCTTGTAGTCAGCATTATTAGATATGAGTATTGCTACACCTGATTTTTTTGGGGTGTTGTTGCTTGGAGTATTGTTTTCCAGCCTTTCACTTTGAATTTGTTTTTATCCTTGTTGCTTAGATGTGTTTCTTGTAGGCAGCATACAGTTGGATTTTCTTTTTTAATCCATTCTGCTACTCTGTGTCTTTTTATTGGTAAGTTTAATCCATTTACATTTAGTGTAATTATTGACACTTGTGGGTTCCCTATTGCCATTTTATAAATTGCTTTCTGTTAGTTTTGTATCTTGTTTGATTCTTCTTTTTTGTCTTTCTATCATTTGTTTTTGTTTGTTTGTATTCCATACTTCTTTCCTCTGTTGCTTCCTTTTTTAAGTCAAGTGTTTTTGTGGTGGTTTTTTTAAGGGTGGTTACCATTAAGTAATGAAAAGGGTACCTACCATATTCATTGTAATACCCTATCTTATGAGTATTTCTGCACTTCATCGTCCTTTGCTACTGTTAATCTTCATCCTTTCCCCCCTTTTTTTCTTTTGTTGTCACAGTTTAAGTTTGGTTTTATTGTTTTCTTGGTGGAGCTGTTACTTGTGGTTTTGTTTTCTTTTGTTCTTTGAATCTGGTTGGAAAACTCCCTTTAGTATTTCCTGGAGGGGGGCTTTCTGATGATAAATTCCCTCATCTTTTCTGTATTTGTGAATGTTTTTATATCTCCTTCATACTTGAAGGATAGCTTTGATGGGTATAGTATTCTTGGCTGAAAGTTCCTCTCTTTCCGGACTTTAAATATTGGGGTCCACTCTCTTCTAGCTTGTAGAGTTTCTGCTGAGAAATCTGATGATAATCAATAGGCCTTCCTTTATATGTTGTACTCTTCTTTTCCCTGGCTGCCTTGAGAATTTTTTCTTTTTCATTGGTTTGTGTCATCTTCATTATGATTTGCCTTGGAGTGGGTTTGTTGGGGTTAACAAAACTCGGTGTTCTGTTTGCTTCTTGAATTTGAGGCTTTAGTTCTTTCCACAGGCTTGGGAAGTTCTCATCTATTATTTGTTTGAGTATATTCTCCATTCCATTTTCTTTCTCTTCTCCCTCTGATATACCTATTATTCTTATGTTATTCTTTCTGATGGAGTCAGACAATTCCTGTAGGGCTTTCTCATTTTTTATTATTTTTGAGTCTCTTTCTTCTTCTCTCTGTTGTGCCTCAAGTTGCTTGTCTTCTATTTTACTAATCCTATCTTCTATCCGAGCTGTTCTATTAGCTAAGCTTGTTACCTCGTTTTTCAGCTCGTGAATTGAGTTTTTTATTTCTGTTTGATTTGTTTTTATAGTTTCAATTTCCTTGGTAATATATTCTTTGTGATCATTGAGTTGTTTTCTGATCTCCCTAAATTGCCTTTCTGTGTTTTCTTGTATATCTCTGAGTATTTTTAAGATTTCTATTTTAAATTCTCTGTCATTTGGCTCCAAGGCTTCCAATATGTTAAATCTTTTTCTCCATAGATTTTCCACATCTATTTGTGTTACCTCTCTATCTTTTGTATCCATAATATTCGATTTCCTTTTTCTTATTGGCATCTGAGGGTGATCTTGTTGATAGTATTAATTAGAATTAATAAAGAATAAAGAGGAAAAAAAGGAAAACACTTCACAAAAAGAAACAGTAATAATTTATTATTTCCCCCTTTTTTCTTTCTTCTCTTTCCCTCCTCTCCCCTCCTTAGGGAAATATCGTGATGACCTGTGAATTATATTATGCTAAATGGAACAAAAACTGCCTATAATGGAGGGCCTGATTTGGGGTGAAGAGTTCAAGGGGCAAAAAAGGGAGTAGGGAAAGAAGAAAAAAATAAAAATAATAAGTAAAACTCTGTTGTATTAAGTGGAGCGAAGACTAACTACAATGGAGACTTTGGGTTGGGAGGAATGCTAGTGAGTTAAAAAGCAATGTAAAAAGTACCCAAAATGCCACAAAAACAAAGAAACAAAGGAAAACCAAAAACAAAAGCAAAAAAAAAAAAAACACCAAAAAAAAATTTGAGTCCCAAATTAAGTAATTTGTTTGTGATTGAGGATTGAATGGGAGGAAAAGTAAAAGGAGAAAAGAAGAAACGAATAGGAAGGAAAAAATAAGAAAAAGAGAGAAACGAAGGAAGAAAAAAAGGAAGAGAAAAAAAGACAAAAGGGGAGAGAGTGAGAGTTAAGGGTTTTGAAGTGTAACCCTAAAGGAGAGTAAGGATGAAGAAAAGAAATAAAATGTAACACTCATGGTTAGTGTAGTTCAAGAAAAGGGAAGCATAAGATGGGCAGAGAATAAAAGGACCGAGGTGAGGAAATAGAAATAATAATAAAGGCAGTAAGATAGAAGAAAGAAACAACAACAACGAAGATTTAGTGGAACAAGTTATAAAGTCTGTGGATTTTTCTTGATTTTGAGAGGTTAACTTCTTCCTTTTTCTTTTCTCTCCCTCTTCCTGGTTGGTGACTCTGTACCCCAGGCTCTGCTTCTGTGTCACGCTTAGGTAGGGATTTGCAGTTGATGGGATTCTATGGCAATGTCATATAATTGGCTTTAGTCTCGCTGGTAGTCAAGGCTTGTTGGCGTTTGCAGGGTCCAACAATGAGAGAGTTTGCTTTCCTGGAGTCTCTCTCCTAGTCTCCCCTTCCTGAATTAGCAGCCTGGTGATCCAGTTATGAGGCTGCCACTGCTTCTGTCTGGGGAGTAAGAGGCTCAAAGAGCTGGGAAATCCCCACTCTATCCCCACTCAGCGCAAGGCTCTGGGTAAGGCTCTGGCAGTCAGAGCCTCTAGCGTAATCAGGTGGGGCTGGGAGTCAATTGTTGTCAAGGTGACTGTTCTGTGCCTAGCATTCAGTTGGACCACTCAACCCAGGCTTTCCACACTTTGTAACCTATTTTGGCTGGGAAGAAGAGGCACTAGTCGCTGCTTGCTATATAGATCTTAATATCTGCCAAGTCCCTCTTGTTAGCGTATATCCCTGAATATGGAGGCTCTGTCAATCAGAAGTTGCCCCTGCCCCTTTAGTGAGAGGCACTGAAAAATATCATGCCTCTTGTCTTGGATCGCTGAACTGAGAGAGATCCTATCAATTAGAGCCCCGTGGGTGTGCAGATTTCGTGGGTTAAGCTAATTTCAGTGATTGGATCCGCAGCTGTGCTCTAGAAAGTATTTCAGGCTGCCTGCATGCCCCTCCCCCAACGCTTGATTGTTAGCTTAAATGGCTGGGTGAGGTGCCCCGCCCATGGAGAGAATCTCCAGAATGGGGAAGACAGCCTTGGAGCCCCTCCTGGACCATGGCACGGGGCACGTGCATGGTCTCTCAGGGCACACCGGTGGCTGGGGACCCTCACTCGCAGTGCGCGGGCCGCTGGGGACGCTGGTGGTATAAGGGAGCTCGCTCTGCGACCAGACCGCAGCACGGGGCGTGCGCACGGTTTCTCAGGGCACGCCGGCAGCCGCCAGCGCCCAGGCTGCTGCTCCCCGAGTGTGGGCGGGCAGTTGCATGCGTGGGTTGACTCACCACAGGCGTACTCCCTCCTCGGCTTGAATGAACGTCCGTGCGGTAGTTAGCTTCCTCCACATCCTCAGCTGACCCGTCTCTCAGATTGAAGTGATAACAGTCCTTTCGCTTTCAGTGTGTGTGGAACTTCGGAATGCTGCGAGGATAAATTTTTCTGTTTCTAGTTGATAAATTTGTTGAGATTTTGGGGAGATCTGTCGGACGCGCTGCTCACGGTGCCATTTCCGTGACGTCACTAAAAAAAAGATTTATTTTCAACTCATTCTGATTTGTAGTTTAAGAGCCTTGCTGGTCCATAAATTCCCATGGCAATATTGTTTGTGTAAGTTCATAGATACTTAACTGAGCCAAGTAATAAAAAAGTGGAAAGTACTTTTTCTTAAACAGGAAAGAATAAAAATCTACTCCATATTATCAGATGTACCCAGCCATCTGAGATGTAAAATAGTGAGTCAGTGGCTTCCTATGTACTTGAAGCTTCTGTTCATTGGTTGACCATCAAGCGTGACATTAAGTTGTAAAAGGCCTACTCAAGGTTTATTGTTAACAAATTCACTAGCTAACCCTTGTACAGATGGACTAAAATGGCAATCATTTTGCTGTAGGGCACCTTACAGTGAAAAAAATGAGTGTTCCATATAAGTGAAAGTTAACATATTAAAAAATATTCTGCTAAAAGGAATATGAAATCATTCAATGGCTAATAATATTTACTCTTTGTTTCTATACATAATGTTGCTTCATTTGCTCTTCTTAGCTATCTATTCTGGGAGGTAGATGGGGCAGGTGCTATTTTTGATTTCCCCTTTATAGATATTGGCTGTGGCTGATTTAACTGCCCATGGTCTCCCTGGGGCACAAAAGCCCAGGCACAAATCCAGACAGGTCTCCCTACACTCCTTTGTCTTACCACCATACCACAATGCCACTGAAATAATTGGAAATCATTACTTCAAATCACTGTTGTGACCACTTAAACAGGAAAACAAGTGGGCAGAATGAGCCTAAAGGGAAGAAGATTTGGAGAGATTAACAAGGCAAGATGCAAAGGCAGAGCAGAACAAAGATGGAGGGATGGGAAAAGAGGAGGCTGAAGAGTTGGGGATGGGGTTCACAGGTTAAAGAATGAGTGTTCTGGTTGTCACATCTTACTAAACATTGACAAATCATTTCCTTTAGAAATTTTAGTTTTGTTTTTGGTTCGTGTAAATAGCCTATTTGCTGCTTTGCCATTTTATGAAGTTTTTACTTTTTAATGTT
Organism: Saccopteryx bilineata; assembly: GCF_036850765.1. NCBI lineage: Eukaryota > Metazoa > Chordata > Mammalia > Chiroptera > Emballonuridae > Saccopteryx > Saccopteryx bilineata. The sequence continues at coordinate 90,568,801 of NC_089497.1, forward strand.
TTTAAACTTTTAATATTTTTTGGTCCTTCTTCCCTTCATTTTTTTTATTTATATGTGTTTCTTTTCATGCGGAATAGTTACATAAATGTGTTTTCAGTGACCTGTGTTTTAGAAATATACCCTAGAACAGGGGTAGTCAACCTTTTTATACCTACCCCCCTCTTTTATATCTCTTAGTAGTAAAATTTTCTAACCGCCCACCGGTTCCAAGGTAATGGTGATTTATAAAGTAGGGAAGTAACTTTACTTTCTAAAATTTATAAAGCAGAGTTACAGCAAATTAAAACATATAATAATAATTACTCACCAAGTACTTTATGTCGGATTTGTGCTAAGTTTGGCAGAATAAATCTTTACAAAACAACTTACTATGTTAAACCTATCTTCTTATTTATACTTTGGTTGCTCTGCTACCACCCACCATGAAAGCTGGAATGCCCACTAGTGGACGGTAGGGACCAGGTTGACTACCACTGCCCTAGAAGTTTATGTTTAGTCATTTTTTCTCTTTTTTCTAATTCTTTATTATTGTATATAAGAGATTATTCAATTATCAGAAACACACTCTTACTCCATATAGAGACACTATTTAACTCAATCTCAATACATTTCTCAACAATCACCTGACCTCACAGTTACAAAGTAAAATTTCTATATTAATATCCATCTACTTTTTCCTTGTCTGTATTAGAAAATCAGGAGGTTTTGGTGTTTGTACAATGGACTTTTTTTTTTATTTTTACAGGACAGAGAGATAGAGTCAGAGAGAGGGATAGATAGGGACAGACAGACAGGAAGGGAGAGACATGAGAAGAACCAATCATCAGTTTTTCGTTGCAATGCCTTAGTTGTTCATTGATTGCTCTTTCATATGTGCCTTGACTATGGGCCTTCAGCAGACCAAGTAACCCCTTGCTCAAGCCAGCGAACTTGAGTCCAAGCTGGTGAGTTTTGCCCAAACCAGATGAGCCCATACTCAAGCTGGCGACCTCGGGGGTCTCAAAGCTGGGTCCTTCTGCATTCCAGTCTGACACTCTATGCACTGCGCCACCGCCCAGTCAAGCTGTACAATGAACCTTTAAGATTTAACATTAACCTGCAAAAGGGCTTTTGTAAGCAGGTTTTTTTTCCTGTTAAAAATCAAGTGATATCTTTGCTCCTATTTATTAGCTTGACAAGGTGTTCTAAAATATAATTCTGATAATGAATAATTATATAAAAACAGGCTTATTTTTTTTGCAGAATCTAATTTATCTCTGTGTTCATTAAATTAGGACTCAAATATATAACAGAAATTGAATACCTATTTAGATCCAATCATCACTGTTGAGTTTTAGTACTATAATCCTTCTAGTTCCAAATCCTGAACTGACTGTTTCTCCACAGGTAATATTTCCTATCAGGGCATGTAAAGGTGTTTTGCATACTCATATTTTTTTACCTTGTGGAAAACTTGGAAAGAGGACAGTAGCCTAAAGCTAGAGATTTATATTCTGAACCATAGTGATTTATGATATTTGGTGAGATAGAAGAGCTCAGGTCTAGTTCCAGTTCTTTGACTGTGTAGTTGTGTGAACTTCAAAAATTGCCAATCTTCTGTGGGACCTTTACTTCCTAGTCTTTAACAAGTGGGGATAGAATAAAAATTTTAGCAAGAAATCTTTTGCTTTTTCTTCAAGTTAATCTGATATAAGCCCCAAATAGAATAAGACCAAAGAAAGCCCTCCTGATTGCTTTAGCAGTAGCCCCATCCTTAATCCTCCTCAATTTCTCCGTATATCATAATATGAAAGTCAGTGGGCTAAATAACCTTTAGGACAGTTCCAGTTATAAATATATTGAGGTACATCTTACAACAGAAATGATCTAAGTTATCATCAGTAGGGGAATTTCTTTGCTCTAAAACTTCAAATTAACAGTAATGACTAAATTTAAAAAATCTCTTCAGTTTGTTGTTTGGTTGTTCTGATCAGGAGGATGTTTCCTTGGCTCTTTCATCAAAATGAAGGGAAGAATAGCACCCAGTAATTTTGACAATTTTAAAAGTCAGCATAACCTTTATGTATAAGTTAGAATTGTATCAATGACAAAAAGAAGGCATTATTGCCTTTCTAAGATAGTAATCACTTATTTTTACACTTTTTGGTAGTTATATAAAGATACTTTTGCTTATAATTTTACTGAAGCTGAATCATAAGCCAGCTTTATGAAAAGGGAGAAGATTTAAGCATCTTCCCTTTCACATACAAATGATTACCTACCCAAACAAAGCAACGAAGCCAAAACAGAAACAAATACAAAAGGGCAACTTTGCCAAGACTAACCTTTGCCTCAGAGTGTACAGAAATAAATCTTTATTTTTTCTTAAGATACAAAAAGGGATAATAAAATGTTCAACGTTCCAAAAAAGTTTAAGAGTTGCATGATATCCCAGCTTTAAGAGGATCACTTGATTTTCTTTGTAATTTTATGAATTCTCAGGACATTTGACAGTTTCCTTAAGTATAATGTATACTGAAAAATCAATATGGCTGTGTGAAATAAGTCAGAGAAAGATAAATGCTGTATAATATCACTTATATGTAGAATCTAAAAAAACCAAACGTATAGAAACAGACTAGAATGATGGTTTCCAGGTGCCTAGGGGTGGGAAAGCTGGGGGATGTTGAGCAAAACTACAAACCTCCAGTTAAGATGAGTATGTTCGGAGGATCTGACATACATCATGGTGATTATAATTAATATTATTGTATTAGATATTTGAAAGCTGCTAAGATAATAGATCTTAAATATTCTCACCACAAAAAAGAAATGGCATTTATGTGATGTGATGGAGGTGTTAACTAACACTCTGGTGGTTATTATTTTGCAATATACAAGTGTTTCAAATCAACACAGTGTATACACAGACTTACATGTCAAATATATTCCAATTAAGATGAAAAAATAAAATTAAGAAATTTGCTTAAAAAATCAATGTGGTTAAGGAACTTGATACCTATGTCCTAATTAGGAATCTCAAAACAAATTTACGTCTTGCTTTGCCCATCCCACAAGTATTAGAAAATTGAGAGATGATTAAGAATCTCTGATCCTCTTTATACTACTTATAGTTTACTCTGGATAAACTTTTAGAGGTGTATGCTGTGCATTTGTTTTTTGAATTTAAGCATTGCCAATTCATGAAATAAAATATTTCAGATCCTTCAGAAAATCTTTCCAGCCTAACCTCAGAAGAGTCACCAGCCTTCAACAACGATTCACTAAATATCAGTCAGGCTACCTTAGATCTCTTTAAGACCCACGAGAAAGACCCCTATGAAATTGAGGAACAGAGGTAGGTTAAGCCTGCAGTTTAAATGTAAATAAAATGCATAGTAACAATTTTGACAAGCCCCAACTAATTTTCTATTCTATACAAAGAAAGATTGTCCTCATGTGTGTATTTTATATGCCCATTATTTGTAAAATGTTTGTGTTCTTTGCTGACCTCTCATCAGGATTCAGTAAAAGGCTTATGAAGATGTTACTTTAATGTGAAGAGATAATTCTCTGCTGTAAAACATATGTCAGAAAAATTTTAAAAATGGAATTTAATAATCCTTCAGTACTATCTCTTTTTAAATTGAAAAGCAACTTGCATACTTTCATTAATGAACCTAATAAATTATCATACTTTGCATTAATAGAATCTTACTCATTGTGAATAAAGTGTTTTTTTTGTTTTGTTTTTCTTTTGCACTTTTCCAAAGCTGGAAATGGGGAGGCAGTCAGACAGACTCCTGCATGCACCTGACCGGGATCCACCCAGCATCCGGCATGCCCACCAGGGGGTGATACTCTGCCCCTGTGGGGTGTTGCTCTGTTGCATCCAGAGCCATCCTAGTGCCTGAGGCAGAGGCCACAGAGCCATCCTCAGTGCCCGGGCCATCTTTGTTCCAATGGAGCCTCGGCTATGGGAGGGGAAGAGAGAGACAGAGAGGAAGGAGAAGGGGAGGAATGGGGAAGCAGATGGGCACTTCTCCTGTGTGCCCTGGCTGGGACTTGAACCCAGGACTCCTGCACACCAGGCCGATGCTCTACCACTGAGCCAACCGGCCAGGGCCATGAATAAAGTTTTTAGAATAGAAATTGCAAGGCTTTTTTCTTGAAATTAAGTTCAGGCTGTTAATGATAACACATTTAATTTGTTATTATTTCATTCTTTTCTCATATAAGGTAAGAGTTTTCAGGATGGTGGTAAGTTTATAGGGAACATAGGTTATACTAATAAATGCTTAAGAAAATTAGTTCATCATATCACGCTACTATTGACATACTGAAATTCCTTGAACAAGCAGGATTTTGATAAATGTAAATAGAAGTCCCTTGAATTGTAAATTTCTTTGCAGTTAAAGGAAATCAAAGGTGTTACTCCTTTCTCTAAAGGAGGAAATCATTTAGTTGTGGTTCTTGGATTTATGCATTTCTCACACTACTTAAAATTTATTTTTAAAGAGGTGAAGAGACAAGTACCATACAATTCCACTCACATGTGGAATCTAATGAACAAAATGAACTAACAAGTAAAATAGAGACAGACTCACAGAGAAAAGGCTAGCAACTGGAGGAGGGCTGAATGAATGCTTTAGAGGGATGAAGCAAAAAAGAAAAGAAAAAAAACCTTCGCAGATATGGACGACAGTGTGTGATGGCTGGGGGAGGGGAGATGGGTAAAGATGAACGAGGGTACAAGGGGTCTGTGGTGATACGGAGTGGGGTGGCAAACACAATGCAGTGTGCAGGTGATGTGCTGTAGCGTCGTGCATCTGGAAACGGTCTAATTTTGTTAGTTTCACTCCAATAAACGCAGTAAAAAGAAAAAAAATAATAGAATTGCTATTTTTCCCCTAAATCATTAATAACAAAGTAAACATATTACTTACTGTCACTACCATTTCATCAAAAAAGGGAATTTACCACAAAATATAAGGGGAACACATTAACAGAATAAAACACAATACTTTAAAATTAAGAATCATGAAAACATCATTACCACTGAAAAATATTTATCACAATTAGATCTGTACTGGTCCATAGACATGAGTTTAGGCTCTGCTGATTTACTTTTGTTTTACATAAAAAAATTTAAAGAACAGTCTTATCCATTATGGAATCGTATACAGATATTTTATATTATTTAGTGACATACATGGGCTGACATTCTAGATAGCTAAGACCAAAACATCTGAACTATGCAGGCTCCCCTTTGTTCCCTACTCTACCCCCTTTCTTAAACTCAAGAACCCTGTGAACTAGAGCCCCCAATAGAGCTTCATTTCCACAATAAAACACAACAAAATAAAATAGCTCAATAATTGTTGTCATTAATTCTGGCTTTGGTATATCATGACTGGTTATCCACATAGTCCTAATTTACTGTACACAAAAGAGGTGATTTATCTGGCAGTCTATTCATTGGAATTTTATTAAACAGCAAATGTAATGATGAATGTCCTTAATGATAACTCTGAGGCTCAGCAAGTCTCTCAAGTACCTTCTGAATCATCCGTGAAAGACACAATCAGAGACTGTGAATATCTTCTTTCTTGGTACTGCTGTGCTTTTATTTCTTGGGAAAGGGAAAATGATGAGAAATTTTCATTAAAAGGAGGCTTGGAATACTGGGCACGATGAAAATTACGGCACTGGTCTGAGGCAGCCCTCTCATATCTGTCAGCCTCCAATGACTTCTACGCATGTAGTATTGATCAGAAGATAAATGAAGAGTTGAAACCTGGTTCTGTATATTGTGTATTGATCTTTTAATGTATTTTCAGCTCTTCCGAAAAAGATACTGAAATTTGATCTTTCCTGACACTTTCTGAGAGCAACGTAGATGAGGGGGAAGAGGATTTTCTAGACAAGCAACATGTCATCACACTACCATGGCCAAAGAGCGCCTGAGGATCACTTGTTTATTACTTTTTACTTTTTGTATCAAAAGTAAACAAAAAAAGTTAACAATTGAAAAAACTAACCAAAGTGCTAGAGAATTTCATTATTAATGTCTCTGATATTTCAAGGTTTACAGACTAATAAAAGTTAGTAAAATTAGAAGTTTGGGCCCTGGTAGGTTGGCTCAGTGGTAGAGCATTGGCCTCGCGTGCAGGAGTCCTGGGTTCGATTCCTGGTCAGGGCACACAGGAGAAGCACCCATCTGCTTCTCCACCCCTCCCCCTCTCCTTCCTCTGTCTCTCTCTTCCCCTCCCGCAGCCAAGGCTCCATCAGAGCAAAGTTGGCCCAGGCACTGGGGATGGCTCTGGTTGCAACAGAGCATTGCCCCCTGGTGGGCGTGCCAGGTGGATCCTGTTCAGGCGCATGTAGGAGTTTGTCTGACTGCCTCCCGTTACCAACTTCAGAAAAATACAAAAAAAAAAAAGAAGGTTAAGGACTTTTCTTCCAAATCATAATATTGTATGACACTAATTATAAACACTAATCTACATTGCAGATCATATCAGTAAAATTTGATGAGTTTAAAAAAATAACAATTATAACTATCTACAGAATCTACCGTAGTCTATAATATGATTACATTTAAATTAATATTTAATTGTCAATTTATATTTTAAATAATTATGTCATCAATAAGAGAGTAGAGTTGATGGCCAAGTCATACTTGACAGTATCATTATTATGCCTGGTATTCATTTTTACTTTGGTAATTATAGGGTTTTTCTTTTCTGTTATTGTTTTGACATTTGTAGAAGTTCTGATAGCTTCAAAAGTTACTGTTGGAAAACAAAGAGGACCCAAAATAAAGTGGACACAATACTTATTCTCTATTCTAGTAAAACACGGAAAAGATCTCTAAAGCATCTTATTTTTAGAAGGGCCAGTGTGATGGTTAATTTTATGTGTCAACTTGGCTAAGCTACAGAACCCAAATATTTGCACAAACATTTTTCTAGCTGTCATTCTTGTTCTACAAAGGTATTTTTAGATGAGATTAGCATTTAAATAAGTAGACTTTGAGTAAAGCAGAGTAGCCCCGTAATGTGAATGAGTCTCATCCAATCAATTGAAAAGTCTTAAGAGAGGGAAGACTGAGGTCCCCCAAGGGATAGGGAATTCTGCCTTTAAGACTTCCTTTGGATTCATGTTGCAGCAACAACTCTTACCTGAGTCTCCAGACTGCTGTCCTGCAGTTTTGGATTTGGTAGCTTCCACAGTTGGTTCTGTTTCTCTGGAGGACCCTGACTACTACAGTTACTCTCCAGGACTGTGTTAGCCAAAGAATACAACACATATGGAAGTATTTTGCTAGTTTTGGGTAGTAGTAGATGCTTGGGTTGGTGGATGTTTTTATAATTCAGGGTCTTAAGAACAAAAGAGGACATAGAGAGATAGTTTTACAGAGTTTTTAATGTAGTTTCCCCTTAAGCAGTTTATGTACTTATTAAAAAAATACCCCTGCAGGTTGGTTCTGCCATCATCATAGCATAGTCATGTCTCACTCTTCAAATGTTTTGTCACTCTGTGATTCTAGACAGTGATCCCTTATTCAAGACTAATGGTTGTTAAGTGTAAGTTCATCTTTGATACATTTTCTGTGGTATCAATAAATTGTCCTGACATTCACACACATTATCTATTAACAGGATAGACAATGATGATGAAGAGACCTACAGCCATTTCTATTTCTTTTAATCTAAAAATGCCCTTAAAAAGTGATAAATGTAAATGAAGAATAAGCAATCATCAAAGACAATCATACTATTAGAATAAAATTTTTAAGAATAAATTTCTTAAATTAAAAGTGTGACTACCAGTAATTTTACGTGTCCTCTGAGTACCCCCTCTTTTCAATCCTGTAGAAGACAATAGTGATTCTTTATCATTTGTCTCAAAAGCCCTTCTGGCATCTTGTCCTGAGGCTGCTAACTTTCTGAATTTTAGTATCTGAAGTTAAAGTGGGGATTTTCTGTTTAAATATGCTATATATTTTTAGCATGTTTGCTCAGGTTTAATGTTTCTTGACTCTCAAGTTGTTCCTCTAAATGTAATTTCTGAAACTCCAGGTGTTTTTTCAGACAATGTGGAATGAGGTGGTGTCCTTTTCTCATGAGGGAAGCAAGACCAATGTATTTCTTCAGTCTTTCAGTCATACCTTTAGTCTTATATGAACTTGCTCAGAAAGAAATTTTACAAGTTACCATTGCCTTTTACAACATTAAAATTTTAAAATAAAATTAAGCTGATAATAGTTATCATCAGTGCATTTCTGGCCAGAATTTGAGATAAAAGGTGTACTATTCATTTTGTCATTTGACTTCCAATATGGCATTGAAATTAAACATGAGGGTCCTCTGTTTAAAGCAGAGCAAACCCCCTTCTGCCTTTGCTTCCCATAACCACAGATTTAGAAATGTTCCTTAATTCCTTTGCCATTAGCTTAATGAGGAAATAAAAACCAAATAAGATTAGAGCCTTTGCCTTAAGCAAATGCAATGTGTTATCTCATTTTGAAGCTCAAGTTTAAAATCGCTGTTTAAGGCATGCATCTAGTTCCTGACACTGGAATTGAGCTACAGACATTCCAGAAAAATCACAACAGTATTGCTATACTGGAGTTAGTATGGTGTGCCTCTCACCACTATTAAACAAACAGTCACATGATTTTACATGGATGTTGGGATTTAGTAGTTTACATTCAAACTTGTCTGGTGGTATAATGTCCATATGAAATTTTGTAATTTTGCAGTTCAGGACATACACATGGTGGAAACAAATTGACATTAAATTATATTTGATAGTTTTCATCTGTTGTTTGATATTTGTTGAAGTCCTTCACATCTAGTGTGCTCTGAGTGTGTCATACAACACAGTCCAGAGGTGCACTACCTTTAAGACCACTTAATGTTGAGCCTTATCTATGTGGTAGATAGAATACTTCCTTTGAACAAATGAATTTTACAAAATTGCTCTGTCTTTATAATAGGGCACTCAGACATTTTAAATAATGCCTTGATTCATGAAAAAAAAAAAAGTTCTCTTTGTCCCTATGATTCAGTTGTTGGACAGACTTGAACAATGCTTATCCCATCGTGCTTTTGGCCACATGCTCTTTCTCTAGGGTCTCAGTTGTACCTGCTCAATGAAACTTTCTCTAATTTATAACTAAATTAATTACCTTTGTTCATTTTCCTTTATTTTTTTTTCATGGCACCTTACATTTCCATTTATAACACCTATACAGTAATTATTAATTTTTCTATTTTTTGAATATATTTTGCCCAATTAGACTATTAATTTTAATAGAGCATAGATTATGTCTACTTTGTTCACTACTCTACACTTAGCCCCTGAGCATATGTCTTGCTTAGATGAGGTATCCATTTGTAATGAATGAGTAAATGAATGAATGAGCAGGATCTAACTGATAAGCCATCTTCATCCCTAAATCTTCCCAAGGGAAGGAAGTATAATATATGCAGTAGGAGAAACAGAGGTTATCAGCTTGATCTGTTTACTAGCTGGCAGATCACTTGTTGAAAATATTTATTCACCATGCAGTGGAAAATACGATACTTAGCTCAAAAAAAATGTAAGAATCAAATGCAGTAATGAATGCAAAACACTTTAGGAACTGAAATGGACTCTGCCATGTTTATTATCACTTTTTATGAATTTAGGCTGCAATCATTGAATGTTGAGACATATTAATGGGTGATCAATTAGTGAATTTAAAATCAAGTTGACAAATGACTCACAAAAATCACTGACTCAAAAATGGAGAATGCTTTCAGTAAGTTGGACAATTAGATTGAATGATACATAAAGCTGACATGTTGAAAGATAAACATCTAAATTTATTTTATTAAAAATATTTCTGAAATATTTATTATGTTTATAGATTATTTCTATCATATGTAAATTCAGAGCTTTAAAATATTAAAATTGCGCTGCTACTTTAGAAACACTCTGTGCATGATATTTTCAGAGAGGAGAAATTTAGAAAAATATACCATTTATATCTCCCATACCTCTTTTTATAGAATATTTGTTTCAGCATAATTTTCATCCCTGGTTTGTTATTGCTAGCCACATTTTCATAAAACAATATTTTCTCAGAGTTCATTTGTGCCTGTAGTTTATCCCCCACCTAAAGTCATAATTCTTTGTTAGTGACATCCTGATTGTTTGCTGGGTAAATGATTAGATGTTGCAAACGAGATTATGACTTTAGTTGGAAAATAACCAGAAGGCATAGATGAACTCTAAGGAAATAAAGATGTTCCTCTTTTAATGCAAATGTCTTTCCTAGTTAAGGAAAAGGAGTGGATATTCTTAATGTTCTCTCTGAAGTGACAGTTATGTTTGCAATGAACATAATTAATTGATTGATGGGGTTATCTTGTGTTTTTTTTCAAATACAGATACAGTATCGAAATATCATTCTAAAAAGTCTCTAATTTCTGACAGAAGGAAGCAATATTTATATAACTGTTCAGAAAACAAATACAAAATTTTCTTGATGCAAATGCTTCCTAAGATTTCCAATAGTAGAAATGTACTTTATTTTATTGAACCTCATATATTCAACAGAAGTATGAAAAAGACGTCTAGGGTAAATTTTGATATAATTTCACATTTTTAGATAATTATCATATTTTTATAAATGATTATTTTGTTTCTTCAAAAATGGTGCAGTTCTTACCTTTTGTACTTAAAAATGAGAGCTATAAGTACAGATGGGAGATAAACAGATGACTATTTAATTTTGCAAAAGTAATCATATTTACTTTCTCCTCTGACCTCTTATGCCATAGCCCTGAAAGAATACCTGTAAGCTAGAGTATTGAATTACTTAGGATTTGGTTTAATTTTATATTACAGGAAACACCAACCAACAATAGAATAACAAGTTTATTTCTCTTGTATGTCAAGTTTAGAAATAGGCAGTCACGGGCTGCTGGTATGGCAGGTCCATTTCACTGTGCTATTGCCACTCTTAGGGTCACCTTGCACTCAAGATGGTTGTAGATATAGCCATCAAGATCTGTGTTTGAGGCATCAAGAGGGAAAAAAGTGAGGAGAGCAAGCAAGATAGGTACCTCCCTGGGGAGGTTCTTTCTTTAAACTAGTCTTCCTGGAAGTATTACACAACTCTTCAGCTTATACATTTTTGGCCAAAACTTAACCATGTCAAGATGCAAGGAGATTTGGAAACATAGTTGACTAATGGGCACATTGCTGCTCAGAATAAAGTTGAGGTTGTGTAACTAGGGAGGAAGGGCAGAATGGATTCTGCAAATAACTGACACCTCTGTTACTGGCTCTAATTCTCTCATTACTGATCCACAGAGGCTTGTTTTCAGAATATATAGATTTTGCAGTTAATGTTATTTGAAATATGTGGAAGAAGCCAACCTTTTGAAATTTAAATAAGTCAAATTTAAGGGCACCGTTATACTTGAATCACTCAATTTTTAATACAAACCATATCTCTTTTTCAGTCTCAATGACATACTTAAGTTACAAAAAACATAGACCTCATCATTATTCAGCTCCAAGTTTTTACCTTAGAACTTCTTGAAGCACATTCAACATCTTTCAAATTTAGTCTTTGGGCTGATGCCCATATTCTATCTGCTTAAGCAAAGACTTTCAATGCGCTCTCTTATAAATACAGCAATATAAAAATGTTTGTTTCAAGTGAATGTTAAAATATTAGGGTCTTTTGAAACTAAAGTGTTAGAAATTTTCACAAGAATATACAGAGAAGAAATATAAAATAGTTTTTTTATAGGAATGTTGAATATTAGTAGAGTAGAGCCAAAGATTACAGATAGTCTTAGATATAAAGCCTCATGGTTATGTTCCCATAGAGCAGTGTTTAAATCCTTCATAGTTCACATATACAATGAAATATCAATTGCTTTTAAGTTGAGTCCTGGGGGCTCAGGGTTTCTTGATTTAGGGTAGGAGTAGAAAGGGAACTGAGTTGCTCAACAAAAGCATCTATGTTTAGACATTTTATATATAAAGTATTTGTGTATGTGTGTGCGCACACACGTGCATGCATAAGTTTAAAGAAAAAATGTCTGCCACAAAGGTTAGATCTGTGGCCTTGAGTTCTAGAAGATCTCTGGTCTCTGTCTCAGTCTAGTATGTTGATACAGAGTGTTAGGTTTGTCAAGATATATGACTGAATTTGCATCTCTTTGCTGTAAGACCAGTCTCCAAAAAACCATAAAGTAAAGATAGTTTCTTTTCCTCAATTAATTGAAAGCTTTGCAACAATTACACAACTTTACTCAGCAGTCTACACTGGTAACTCACTTTTTTTTTCTCAGAGACAGAGTCAGAGAGAGGGATAGACAAGGACAGACAGACAGGAACAGAGAGAAGACAAGCATCAATCATTGGTTTTTTGTTGTGCATTGCGACACCTTAGTTGTTCATTGATTGCTTTCTCATATGTGCCTTGACCGTGGGCCTTCAGCAGACCGAGCAACCCCTTGTTCAAGCCAGTGACCCTAGGACCAAGCTGGTGAGCTTTGCTCAAACCAGATGAGCCCGCGCTCAAGCTGGTGACCTCGAGGTCTCAAACCTGGGTCCTCCGCATCCCAGTATGACACTCTATCCACTGCGCCACTGCCTGGTCAGGTGGTAACTCATTTTTAGTTGTATATGTATTTTTTCAGTTATAGAAACTCACTCAAGATATGAAATAAAGTGGGTTTATTTTAGTAAGAAGTGAGATTGTATGGAAATGCAAGAGCAGGAACTTTTGAATTGTTGACCTCACAGGAATTTTGAGTTTCTAGACCTGAGACAGGTCTTCCTCAAAATGTTACGGACACTCATGTGTCCCTGCTTTTTATGGGCACATTAATTCTAATTTCTTCAACTGGTAAGCTTTTTATGTTCACTCATACTTTCTCCTATGCCTAAGAATTTAATTTATTATGGTTCATTCAGGACTCTCACTCTGCCTCATAGTTATCTAGTCTGCTAACCATTTCAGTCTCTTGAATTGGTTTTTTAATTCTAAATCCAGAGAGAAAACTTGGATTGTTCCAGTTTATATTTTTAATCCAGGCAGCACAGTTGCCTAAGGAGGGCCCAGAGATGAGTCAGGCTCAAACAACTGTTTCTAGGCCATGGTGAGTGAGAGAGTGGGGAGAAGGAAGGACAGTTTGTTATAAAATGTGGCCTCTGCATCTGAACAGGCTAATGACTATGATTTAACGCAACTTTGAAGAGAAGTAGGTTTGTTATGCCATTGACATTTCTGAGAAACCCCTGAAAACTTACAAAGATGTAAGGTTTGTAGAACAGATGGTAAATGTTAGGGTGGGTGTGAGGGGGCAGACAGTGAAGGGAAGGGTATTAAGGGTTAGTGGCATATCAGGACCACCTCAAATCTATGGGAACAATGCAGTTGGTACCTTCAGTCTCAAACAGCATCACCCTGAAGTGCAGGTACTCCTACTAGACATCTGCAAAGCCATCCTCTCACATGTTGACTTGCTGGAAACCAGTAACCTGGACCTCCATTCTAATTTTGTTCTCTAATGTCCTATTATAGACATTTTTTTTTAATTTCCAGGGCTGATCTACTTGATAACTATGAAACAAAATTTCACACCAAAATTCCCTTGGGCAGAGTATTCTCTGGTGGACCCAGCAGATTTACAAAACAGTGTCACCAATGGGGCAGGTGCCTTCCCCTGACTTGTTTGGCATCTAAGACCAGATAATTCTGATGGGAACATATGCCTGTCTCACACAGATTCTCTTTTATTGGTTCTTGAAATGGCCCCATTTTCTTCTACATCAAGGGGGAACTAAATCTCAACCAGATGCTTGTGATTAAAATAAGTAATAAAGATAATAGAACTTTTACCAAGAATATGACTCCTCTGGCTATTAGAAAATGCCAAGGTGAAAACAAGCCATTTATCTGCAAATAAACATTGCACTGGGGGTAAATGGTTTATTTTCCAAGTTTGAAACAATTACACTTTGACAGCATCACTCTCAAGATTTTAGGTTTATTAAAAACACATCATTAAAAACACATCTAGTTGGTATTAAGTGAAACAGTTCATTGCACTGTTATGCAAAAGACAAGTTTGACATAAAGCTAGTCAAAAACAGTCTAAATTTAATTTTCTATATTTCTAAAAAATATTTTCTATCTTTTCATGAATTAAAATTTTTAAAAAGGCATGTCTATACATCACTTCCATTCCCTCGCCTCTTGTTTTATTTGACCCATGAAATTATGCTCTTGTTCCCACTACTTGACCATAATCCTCTTGTCAATAGTAACCTCCATATTTCTCAAAGCTCAGCTTAACCTTAGTATCATTCATGTACTGATTACCCCATCAGTACATCTTTGAAATTGTTCTTCACATACCCTTGAGGACAGCACATTCTCATGACTTCCTTTTCCTCTGACTGCTCTTTCAGTGTTCTATGAAATTTCTTTTCTTTTTCCCAGCTTTTGAATGTTGATGTGCTCCGGGCACAATTTGGTACCCTCTTATATATATCTACACTCTAAGTGATCCTATCCAATCTGAAATACATCATTTCACTTTAAAAATTGCTCCCCAACTTCGGATTAAGATATCAACCTGCCCAAAACAATGGGGAATCAACTTTTGAAAACTGGATCCTCTTTGGTCTTTCCATTTTTTTAGGTGACAGTGCTGTTCACCTAATTGCTCAGGCCAAAGACACTACACATTTAAATCTTATTTTTCTAGCAGGCTCATATCTGTTTTCCAGTAAGTCCTGTTAACTCTATCATAAAATATACCCTGAAAATGGCCTCTTCTAACTGCCTATACCACTCCCACCTAATCCAATTTAATCCTTTCACACTTAATCTAATGCCCCTACTTCGCAAAATAATCAAAATTATCTTTAAAAATAAAGATGAGCTCGCATACCTCCACAGAGCCAACTCCTCCTCCGGCCTCACATCACAGAACCAAAGCCAGAACTTCCTCAAAGCCACCGAGGCCTCATGTGGTCAGGCCCCCACCTAATCCTAGGGCCTCATCACCTGCACCTTCTTCTCAAGCTCACCCTGCTCTGAGCACACTGGTCTGTTTGCTGTTTGTGAACTCAGGATGGTTCTGGCTTCGTACCTTTAAGATCACTTTCCTGTCTTCAGCACTTTCCCCTAGGTCCTCCCATGGCTCCTCCAACCCTGCAGGGACAGGTTTTACTGCAAGTATCTCTCAGAGAAGTTTCACTGACCTCAGATGTAAAGGAGTCATCTATCTCTTCGCTCTATTCCCTTGTACCCCGCCTCCCATATTACTACAGAACACATTTGTTTACCTTTTTATCTGGTGTCCTCCATTACAATATAAGCTTCCTGAGGGCCTATGCTGTCTTTTTCATGACTATGTCACCAGCATGTGTCTGGCACAGAGAAGGTGGCTAGTGAATACTGATCAAATGAAGGGAATTTTTTTCTTTGTAAAAGGTCTGTAGAGAAGGCAGTTGATAGAAGAAACATTCTGCAATAACTTCATACATATATTGAGTTCCTATTATGTATTGCAAGCATTTTTTTATCACCTCATGATAACCCTACAGAGTAAATACTATTATTAATCTCCATTTTACATGGGAGAAAATGGAGGCACAAAATAGTTAAATAATGCGCCCAAGGTTACCAGGCAAGTAAGTGAATATGCTGGATTCGAAGTATAAGCCTCCAATTCCAGAAACCATAATTGCCAACATGGACAATACTTCCTTACTCTTTCTTCCCACCAAAGTGAGCTTTGAAAAGATAGTTTAATATTTATTTATAGAACAGACCTTAACTTGTTCTAGAATTGGCTCTAGGGTTTGTTTTAGTAAAATATCTTAATATGACTTTATTATAGTTAAATCAGTTTAATTCTTAAAAATGTCTTTTTATGAAAAAAAATTAAAAATCTGCTACATTGATTTGAATCTAATAAGATATTTAGTAGGTCAAGGTTGGATAAAATATCAAAAGCAAAATCTGTATATGTGATAATGTTTCTAATCTTAGCACCTTTCTTTCAAAGGTGGAATGTAGAGTTTTTGATGAATAATAAGTGACTGGTGAGGAAGCTAAAGCTAGCATATTGCCTATTTGTCCTGGGCTATAAGCTCAGTTCCACTTGGATCATCAGATTTCCTAATATGCCTGCCCACAGAACAGCTCTGTGAGATGCCTCACTGATATCAACAGTCAATATTATCTACCTAATAAACATTTTTAACAATGTATTAATTGCTAGGCTTTGTAGTAAGCTTTGGGGCATAAATAAATAAAATATAAATCTTGCCCCAAGGAATTTATGGCCAGTTAGACCCATAAATATACACAAAATAATTGCACTAAAGAATACAGAATTCACCTCTGTGAGATTTGTGCTAAGGAAGGCTTCACAGAATTGATGTCCAATTTGAGTTCTGAGAATGGTTTAGGTTTGTCATGTCAACTAAAATAGTTAGGTGAGGGTGGAAAAACAAACATTCTTGACAGAACTTATGTGGCAAAAGCCCATAAAAAAGGCAATTAATTGTCTTTTCAGGTTCCTCACTAATAAGTTAATTATCATTCAGTTCTGTATTTAGGCAGTTTATAGCCTGAAAATGGAAGATTCTGAATTTCTATATGTTAAAGTGATGTTAATGTTTGGCATCAGATATCAGTATATTCTTTTAAGCCCTAGAGACTTAACAATCTGTCCTAAATGGACAAGAAGCAATAGAGTCT
Organism: Saccopteryx bilineata; assembly: GCF_036850765.1. Lineage (NCBI taxonomy): Eukaryota > Metazoa > Chordata > Mammalia > Chiroptera > Emballonuridae > Saccopteryx > Saccopteryx bilineata. Next base: position 90,585,575 of record NC_089497.1, read on the forward strand.
GTTTTTCAAGTTATACATTAAATAATGATGACAGGATAGAAAAAGAGTAAGGGAGAACTCTGCTGATATGTGGAGACAAGCTGAAGCCAGCCATATGTGGCAGGGTAATGTCATTCAGTATAACAGCAACTTGCTTATTTGCCTTCTTGATTTTTTGGAGAAATAGTCATCATCAGGGATCTCTAATAAAATGAGTGATGGGATCATGACCTGTCTTCTTTTTTGGTTTTGTGTAAGATGGTAAGCATTATCAGAACTGTTCATTGAGATTTATCTCTTGCCTTATCATATGCAAATTAGATTCTACACAGAGAAAAATATTTTATATTAATGTGTTTCAGACTCCATTTTATGGAGCACTGGTGGTTCCAAGAAGACCACTCTGGGTGTAAGGTATCAAGGGCAGGGTGGCAACACTTACTACCCAAGTTTCAGTCACAGAAACTATACTTCTTTCTCTTTCTTATCATTCCTTAAGATTTTTCTCTACCAAAGATTTCTGACCTCAAACATCAAATGACGTTGTTCTTCTAAGTTCACTATAATGAGAAATGAGTCTTTCTTGAAACTATTACTTTAATTTAGTAGAATGCTACTATGTCCAAGCTCAGTGCCACATAATGCACAAATTCAGAAGATGGACTGCGGAGCACCTTGTTTGGAAAAAAATTCAGCTTGACTCAAAAGCTGAGTCATTGTTTTTGATGATGTACTTTAACTATTCAAGAAGCACTTGAACTCTGTAGCCTGTAGTTCTGCTGAAAGTAGTTTGAGAAAAAGCCTTTTCATGTGTGAAGTGACTCTTCAACCTATTTTCATTCACTCATAGTTGTAAGAAGCTTAGGAAATAAGAGAAAAATTTTAAAATCCTTTTGTTTATGTAGTAGAGGATTTTTTTTCTTGGTTTTAAAGAATTTAAAGATGTTTCTGGGTGTGCCTATAGAACTCAGGAAGGTCAAGGACCTAGACTGAAGACAGATTGCTTGCTGGAATAGAAAATGGAGCTCAGGGGAGAGGCAATCATCCAGTTATAGGCAAGAAGAGTGATCTAGACTTACAGGAAACACACTAAAAATAAAGGGGAGGAGCAATGAGCTGATCTCTTGTCTTCTGCATGGTATTCAGGGCAATACATGGAGTAAGATCAAAACAGGACCAGTGCAAGAGAAAATTAAGAGTATTGGACAATCTTCAAAACAGAAGCAATGGTATATATGGAAACTTGCTCAGAGAATTAGATTGAAGTTAATTTCTTAGTTTGAGGTCTCTGGAATATGAAGGAAAGGGTATCTGAAGAACCATCAGGGAGGTGGTGAATCCTATGAAATTGTAAATTTACATGATTTTCTACTGTGGAATGAGTCTGTGGCTCTTTGTAGAGTTTAAAAAAGTGCACATATGAAAAGCTTCAGGATTATTAAATGGGATCCATGGTTAGATTTGACTAAGGCCAAGGTGAACTTGACTCTGAAATAGTTAAATAAAAAATTGCTTCCCAATAAAAGACAGAACTCAGAATGTGTGCATGAGCCAGTCTAACAGGAAGTTAATCCCTGTTTGGGGAGAGGTAAAGAAGGCAAAATATAGCTAAATCAGTTTTTACTGAAGGCTTCTTTCTCTAGCCAGAGTTAGGGTAATTAATGAAACTGCCACTCTAGCTACATCAGTGGAGGTCTGAGTGCTTCTTTCCCAGTGAGTTTGGATGTCACAGACAAAAGACAGGTCAGTGGAAAAAGGTTCTCAAGTTTTGACTCATTAAGAGAAATGCTATCACAAGTGACAAAATTTAAAAAGAAAATTTTATATGATTATATATTTACTTTGTGCTATAATATTTCCTAAACATATTTTTTTCAGAGAAAAACTTCTCACCACTTAATAATGATTTTAAACTCTTACTATTATAACTTTGAAGTTATATTACTTGAGATTCCTACTGTTTTCTTCTGTGGTTTGGTATCATTTAGAAATAATATCAATCATATCTGCAGAACAACAAGACCAGTTCAGTATGCCAGCTCATAAAAAAAATTGATGGAATTAAATAAACAAATATAAATCAATTTACTCTGAAAAATCCAAATATAATACTGTAATATGTTTTTAATTGATTTTTAATAGAATGTGATGGCTGGTTAATTCAGAGCCTTATTGGGAAACCCATATAGTTCTGATGTAGAGATAATGGACTGCTAATTACCATGCATTTTAGCCTGTAGGTATCATGTTTCCCACCTGCTATGTTCCCTTCTGTTGGCATGATTGCCAAGCATATCGACCTGAGCTGTCTGATAAATTTAAAGGATTAAGGTATTAAAATATCTGCCATCTCACATCTACTGTTATTTATTTTTTTAGTATTTAAGAAAAGAAACATTGAAACAATTAGCTGTCATAGAGAAATCATTCTCTTTTACTTTTACATAGCTTATATGTGGAGTCATTAGGAATAAACTCGGACAAAAGAAAGAGTGTTAATAAAAAATTAGAACTAGAGTAGACCCAAAATATCAATTTTACCCAAACCAAGTATTTTATTTAAAAAATTGGGTGGAGCCAAGGCTTAGCAGCCATCCCACGAGCAGGCTTTTCCTGCAAGGGTGGGACAAAAGCCCAGAATTAGGCAGAGACCCGCAGCTGAGCAATGGTGCTCACCTCTGCCCTCAGGGCTGAGCGTAATGCCACCCACAAGGGCAGGTGAAGGCCAAGGCCAAGAGTTGTATACCGAGCACATGATCACAGCCACTCCCATGAAGGAGAGGCAGAGACCACAGCAACAGCCCCAATGGGCAGGCACAGGCAACGCCCATACCCAGACACCCTAGGCAGCAGCAGCAGAGAGAGTGATGGGCCTGCAGACAGACCACACCTAGGGAACACAGAGGCCACACCCAGTGGACTCCAGTGGCCATAACCCTCTTTTACACAGACAGTATGAGAAGGCAGAGAAAGGCAACACAAATGAATCAAGAGAAATCTCCAGAAAACGACCTAAATGAGTTAGCTATAACCAAACTACCAGAGTCAGAGTTTAAAATAACAATTGTTAGGATGCTCAAAGATATTAGAACAACAATAAATGGTCATTACAAACACATACATAAAAAGATAGCAAATATAAAACAGGACATTGAAATAATAAAAAAGAGTCAGTCAGAAATGACAAATACAATATCAGAAATGAAGAACACAATGGAAGGAATTAAAAGCAGGATGGATGAAGCTCAGAATCGAATCAGCGAGTTAGAGGATAAGATAAATGAAGGCACAGAAGCAGAGCAGACAAAAGAAAAGAGACTCAAAAAGTCTGAGGAAACTCTAAGAGATCTCTGTGACAACATGAAGAGAAATAACATTCGCATCATAGGGGTTCCTGAAAAAGAAGAGAAAGAACAAGAGATAGAGAATTTGTTCAAACATATCATAGCTGAAAACTTTCCTCAATTAAGGCAGGAAAACATCTCACAAGTTCAAGAAGCACAGAAAACTCCATTAAAGAGAAACTCAAAGAAATCAACACCAAAACACATCATAATTAAAATACTGGCCCTGGCCGGTTGGCTCAGCAGTAGAGCGTCGGCCTAGCGTGCAGAGGACCCAGGTTTGATTCCTGGCCAGGGCACACAGGAGAAGCGCCCATTTGCTTCTCCACCCCTCCGCCGCGCTTTCCTCTCTGTCTCTCTCTTCCCCTCCCACAGCCAAGGCTCCATTGGAGCAAAGATGGCCCGGGCGCTGGGGATGGCTCTGTGGCCTCTGCCTCAGGCACTAGAGTGGCTCTTGTCGCAACATGGTGATGCCCAGGATGGGCAGAGCATCGCCCCTGGTGGGCGTGCCAGTTGGATCCCGGTCGGGCACATGCGGGAGTCTGTCTGACTGTCTCTCCCTGTTTCCAGCTTCAGAAAAATGAGAAAAGAAAAATAAACAAACAAATAAATAAATAAATAAATAAAATACCAAAAGTAACTGGTAAAGAGAAAATATTAAAAGCTGCTAGAGAAAAAAAGACTATCACCTACAAAGGAGCCCCCATAAGGATGACTTCTGACTTCTCAACAGAAACACTTGAGGCCAGAAGGGAATACAAGAAATATTCAAAGTAATGCAGATCAAGAACCTACAATCAAGAATACTTTATCCAGCAAGGCTATCGTTTAAATTTGAAGGAGAAATAAAAAGCTTTCCAGACAAAAAAAAAAAAAAAAGCCTCAAGGACTTCACTATAACCAAACCAAGGCTGCAGAAATGCTTAGGGGCCTGCTGTAAAGAGATCAAAGGTGAAAAAGAATATAGCAAAAGAGGAATGAGTTTTAAAGAATAAAATGGCAATAAACAATTACATATCAATAATAACCTTAAATGTAAATGCATTAAATGATCTAATCAAAAGACATAGGGTAGCTGCGTGGATAAGAAAACAGGACCCATACATATGCTGTCTACAAGAGACACACCTTAAAACAAAAGATGCACATAGATTGAAGATAAAAGGATGGAAAAAAAAAATACTTCACGCAAATGGAAATGAAAAAAAAGCTGGGGTCGCAATACTTAGACAAAATGGACTTTAAAACAAAGACTATAGTAAGAGATAAAGAAGGTCATTACATAATGATAAAGGGAGCAATCCAACAGGAAGATATAACTGTTATAAATATCTACGCACCTAATATAGGAGCACCTAAATATATAAAACAGACTTTGATGGATTTAAAGGGCAAGATCAATAGCAATAATATAATAGTAGGGGATTTCAATACTCCACTAACATCACTAGATAAATCCTCAAGAAAGAAAATTAACAAAGAAACAGCAGACTTAAAGGACATACTAGATCAACTCGATTTAATAGATATCTTCAGATCCTTGCACCCTAAAGCTGCAGAATATACATTCTTTTCAAGTGCTCATGGTACATTCTCTAGGGTAGACCACATGTTAGGGCACAAAAGCCATCTCAACAAATTTAAGAAGATTGAAATCATATCGTGCACTTTCTCTGATCACAATGTCAAGAAACTAGAAATCAACCACAACAGAAAAACTGAAAAATACTCAAACACTTGGAAACTAAATAGCATGTTATGAAATAATGAATGGGTTACAACGAGATCAAAGAAGAAATTATAAAATTCCTAGAAACAAATGATAACAAGTATACATCAACTCAAAATTTATGGGGCCCTGGCCGGTTGGCTCAGCGGTAGAGTGTCGGCCTGGCGTGCGGGGAACCCGGGTTCGATTCCCGGCCAGGGCACATAGGAGAAGCGCCCATCTGCTTCTCCACCCCCCCCTCCTTCCTCTCTGTCTCTCTCTTCCCCTCCCGCAGCCGAGGCTCCATTGGAGCAAAGATGACCCGGGCGCTGGGGATGGCTCCTTGGCCTCTGCCCCAGGCGCTAGAGTGGCTCTGGTCACGGCAGAGTGACGCCCCGGAGGGGCAGAGCGTCGCCCCCTGGTGGGCAGAGCATTGCCCCCTGGTGGGTGTGCCGGGTGGATCCCGGTCGGGCGCATGAGGGAGTCTGTCTGACTGTCTCTCCCCATTTCCAGCTTCAGAAAAAATACAAAAAAAAAAAAAAAATTATGGGACACAGCAATAGCAGTCCTGAGAGGGAAGTTTATAGCATTACAGCATACTTCAAGAAGCTAGAAAAAGCTCAAATAAACAACTTAACCTTGCACCTAAAAGAACTAGAAAAAGAATAGCAAGTAAACCTCAGAGCTAGTAGAAGAAAGGAAATAATAAAGGTCAGAGTGGAAATAAATGACAGAGAGGCTAAAGAAACAATACAAAGCATCAACGAAAGCAGGAGCTGGTTCTTTGAAAAAGTAAACAAGGTCGATGAACCTTTAACCAGACTCACGAAGAGAAAAAGAGAGAGGACTTAAATAAATAAAATTAGAAATGAGAATGGAGAAATAACAACTGACACAACAGAAATATAAAATATTGTAAGAAAATACTATGAAAAACTATGCCAAAAAACTAGACAATCTAGATGAAATGGACAAATTTCTTGAAACATATAATCTTCCAAAAATTAATCTGAAAGAATCAGAAAACCTAAACAGACCAATTACAACAAATGAGATTGAAACAGTTACTAAAAAACTTCCAAAAAAGAAAAATTCAGGGCCTGATGGCTTCCCAAGTGAATTCTACCAAATATTCAAAGAAGAACTAACTCCTAGCCTTCTCAAGCTATTTCAAAAAATTCAAGAGGAAAGGAGACTTCCTAGTTCCTTTTATGAGGTGAGCAAAATTCTGATTCCAAAACCAGGCAAAGACAACACAAAGAAAGAAAATTATAGGCCAATATCCCTGATGAATTAAGATGCTAAAATTCTCAAAAAAATTTTAGCAAACAGGATCCAGCAATAAATGAAAAAAATCATACACCATGATCAAGTGGGATTTATTCTTGGGAGGCAAGGCTGGTACAATATTTGCAAGTCAATCAATGGGATTCATCATATAAACAAAAGGAAGGAGAAAAACCACATGATAATTTCAATAGATGCAGAAAAAGCACTTGATAAAATCCAGCACCCATTCATGATCAAAACTCTCAGCAAAGTGGGAATACAGGGAACATACCTCAATATGATAAAGGCCATCTATGACAAACCCACAGCCAACATCATACTCAATGGGCAAAAATTAAAAGCAATCCTCTTAAGATCAGAACAAGGCAGGGGTGCCCCTTTTACCACTCTTATTCAACATAGTTCTGGAAGTCGTAGGCACAGCAATCAGACAGGAAAAAGAAATAAAGGCATCCAAATTGGAAAAGAAGAAGTAAAACTATCATTATTTGCAGATGATATGATATTGTATATAGAAAACCCTAAAGTCTCAGTTAAAAAACTACTGGATCTGATAAATGAATTCAGCAAGGTGGCAGGATATAAAATTAATACTCAGAAATCAGAGGCATTTTTATACACTAACAATGAACTGTCAGAAAGAGAAATTAAGGAAGCAATCCCCTTTACCATTGCAACCAAAAAAAATAAAGTACCTAGGAATAAATTTAAGCAAAGAAATTAAAGACTTGTTCTTGGAAAATTATAACAATGATAAAAGAAATCAGGGAAGATACAAACAAGTGGAAGCATATACTGTGCTCATTGTTAGGAAGAATAAACATCATTAAAATGTCTATATTACCCAAAGCAATCTATAAATTTAATGCAATTCCTATTAAAATAGTAATGACGCAATTCAAAGATATAAAACACATAGTCCAAAAATTTATATGGAACCAAAAGAGAACACGAATAGCCTCAGCAATCTTGAAAAGGAAGAATAAACTGGGAGGTATCACACTTCCGGATATCAAGTTATACTACAAGGCCATTGTATTCAAAACAGCCTGGTACTGGCATAAGAACAGGCATATAGATCAATGGAACAGAACTGAGATCCCAGAAATAAACCCACACTTTTATGGACAACTGATATTTGACAAAGGAGGTAAGAGCATACATTGGAGTAAAGACAGCCTCTTCAACAAATAGTGTTGGGAAAATTGGACATGTACTTGCAAAAAAATATAACTAGACCACCAACTTACACCATTCACAAAAATAAACTCAAAATGGACAAAAGACTTAAATGTAAGCTGTGAAACCATAAGCATTTTAGAAGAAAACATAGGCAGTAAGCTCTCTGACATGTCTTGCAGCAATATATTTGCCGATTGATCTCCACGGTCAAGGGACATAAAAGACAGGATAAACAAATGGGACTATATCAAACTAAAAAGCTTCTGCCCAGTAAAGACAACAAGAACAGAATAAAAAGGCAAACTATACAATATGACAATATATTTGACAATACATCTGATAAGGGGTTAATAACCAAGATTTATAAAGAACTTATAAAACTCAATACCAGGAAGATAAACAATCCAATCAGAAAATGGGTAGAAGAAATGAATAGACACTTCTCCAAAGAGGACATACAGATGGCCAATAGGCATATAAAAAAATGCTCAACATCACTAATCATTAGAGAAATGCAAATTAAAACCACAATGAGATATAACCTCACCCCAGTCAGAATGGCGCTCATCAACAAAACAACACAGAATAAGTTCTGGTGAGGATGTGGAGAAAAGGGAACCCTCCTGTACTGCTGGTGGGAATGCAGACTGGTGCAGCCACTGTGGAAAACAGTATGGAGATTCCTCAAGAAATTAAAAATCGAACTGCCTTTTGACCCAGGTATACCACTTTTAGAAATATACCCCAACAACACCATAGCACTGTTTGAAAAGAAGAAATGCACTCCCATGTTTATGACAGCATTGTTTACAATAGCAAAGATATGAAAACAGCCCAAGTGTCTGTCAGTGGACGAGTGGATTAAAAAGCTTTGGTGTGTGTGTGTGTGTATATATATATATATATATTATAGAATACTACTCTGCCATAAGAAATGATGACATCGGATCATTTACAACAACTTGGATGGACCTTGATAACATTATACTGAGCAAAATAAGTAAATCAGAAAAAACTAAGAACTATATGATTCCATACATAGGTGGGACATAAAAATGAGACTCAGTGACATGCACAAGTGTGTGTGGGTTATGGGGAGGGGCGGAGGAGAAGGAGGGGTTTGGGGGAGGGGAGGGGCACAAAGAAAACCTGTTAGAAGGTGACAGAAGACAATTGGACTTTGGTGATGAGAATACAGCATAATCAAAAGTCAAAATAGCCTAGAGATGTTTTCTCTGAGCATATGTACCCTGATTTGTCAATGTCACCCCATTAAAATTATTTTTTAAAAAAAGGATACAAAAAAGAAACAGGAAACTATAATTATTCTCAGAAGGTGTTATAGAGAAATGGATCATTATCAGGATATGACACATCTCATTTAACCTGATATTATTACAGTTTACTAATAGTAAAATTACTCACGATTTCATCACGTTATGGCTTTTACTTTTACAGTTTTCTCTACATTACTGTCTGGTTCTGTGTTTCTCTACCATCTGTGTCCCTCTCTATAGGTCTTATATGCTGACATTCAAGGAAAGACTGTGTTTAGTTGAATAAATCATTAGTCAATATAGAGTATCCTTGTGAAGAAGAAAGCTGTTATGCCTCCTCTTGGGTTGCCTCTGAGTCAGATTCCACTCTTTGTTCAGTGAAGGATTTAATGTATTATTATCAGTGCAAATATAGAGGATACATAATCTGTAGAAGTTCCATGGAAAAGCTTGATGTGTTTAGGATTTTGAAGGGGGATGCTTGTGCTGTCTAACACCTAAGAGACTTAAAGAGAATGATGAATTTCTCACAGTATCTCCTTCAGTTTGCAGTCCAAAAAAATTAGTCCAAAAATATGCCCAAAGAGGGTTTATCTCTCAGGGTAAATGCCAATAAAATAGGTTCACAGAGATCTGACCTATGAACCACAATGTCAAATTATCAATTTACAAAGAGAAAATTTAAATCAGATTTAAATCATTAAGTCTGTGTGACTTATACATTCTCTCCCAATGGGAAGACTTACATCGTCAGTCCATGAAGGACAAAAGAGAAAGGCAAAGGGCACAAGGTGCAAGTCTGCTGAGCCTGCCTATATCCCTGTCTTCCTAAGAGCCTTTATAAGAAGCCTCTGCCAGCAACTTCTGCTTATATGCCATCAACCAGTACTGTGTCACATGACCAATTTTTCTACAAGTTGGGCTGAGAAATATGGGTTTGGACTGGACCCACTGTCATCCACCAATAAGTTAGGATTCCCCTTAGCATAGGGAATAATGAATATCAGGCAGCCAAGCAGGTAACCATCAATCTCTTCACAAAAAATCACCCCCCAAAAGTAGAAGACATAGGAATCATGCATTCCATCACAGGAGAAAAGTGAAGATTTTCCATGTTGACTGACAGTGAAGGGAGGTCCCACAATAAGATTAGTGCAGAAAGATAAAAGATTCCAGGAGCAAAATGGAACTGATCATTTAATCTGTTTGTCAATGCTGACAATAGACATGTAGCTAGTTATATGAAAATTTGGGATCAATTAGTGAAAGGTACAGAATACTAAGCAAATAAAGACAAGGATAATTATTACTAAAGGGATGTAACAATTTTATATGTCATAAAATGCTATAGAGGCATTCTGGAAATACAGCAGTAGTAGTGACATAATTTTTGAATGACCCCATAAAAACAGAGCAACTGAATAGTAAGCTAAGAACTGTCAGCATTTATGACAAAACTAGGTGATACATTATTCCGACAAACCCTAAAATACAAGTAGCTATATAAAAAAAATTGAAGGCTGTAAAGGTTAAGGGACTTGCCTAAAGCCATAGAACTAGTTAAATTCAGAGCTAAAACTAGATTTTTAACTCAGGAGTCTCACACAGAATCTCTTCCAGGATGTGTGACCAATGGCTTCCTAGCATTTCTCTCCCAGGAAAAACCTACTTGGTTCTTTTTTCCTTTATTAAAAAATGTTTTTTAGAGAGACCTACCATGTCTTTAGCATTTTGTTGAGCATTCTGGAGTTAGAAACCAATCAACTCTTGGCTTCAATGAGCACACATATAAGCATAAGAGGATAGTATAGCATATCAGCAGAATGTCAAGTATGAACATGAAGTGTGGCACCTGAGGGAACACCAAGTTGCCAATTTGGGGATGAAGAGGGTGTCCCTAATGATCAGTCGATCATTGTTAAGTTAAGAAGGAAGGAAACAAGACCCACTGCTCTATAAGCACTCTTGTGTGGGATTTAAAAGTGTCTCCTTTGAGAAACTGTAGCCCAATGGGCACAGATTTGACTAATAAATAAATCACTACATTTAACCCCATTCATTCCCTGTGCCTGAGTTCCTGTGTCAGGCACAATCTCCCTTACATAAGTAGAAGGATGTTCTGAGATGAGGAACCGTAATAGAAAAAATTACATAAAATTTCAACTGGGAGATCATTATTAATTTAAGAGAAATGGAACAATTCTTATATACTTCTCCTGCTCTTACTCTTCTTAAGTCTATCTATAATGACTCAGTGTGTCTAAACACCAGAAAGTGACCCCTTACATTGCTCACAGTGTACTTTAATATGCATAAATTGTTGTTTTGTTCTGAACTACAGTTGTGTAGTTATGAAAGGGTTAAATACTAGCTCTACAATTGCTTATTAGCTATGTGAACTAGGGCAAGTTATTTTTCCTGTCCTATAAAATGCAGACAAAACATTCAGTAGGAAGCTCATGACATTCTTGGGAGGACTAGAGGAATAAAAATATTTACAGTGCTTCTAAAAGTGCTTAGCATATAATAAGGCTTATGTAAATGTTGGCTTCTATTATTTCATTTGATTAACACAGTAATTCTACAATGTCAGTAGTGGTACATAATTATCCAATTTGATATATGATACACATTATCAGTTGAGATCTTTTTTTTTAATAATTTTATTTTTTTAATGGGGGAACATCAATAAATCAGGATACATATATTCAAAGATAACAAGTCCAGGTTATCTTGTCGTTCAATTATGTTGCATACCCATCACCCAAAGTCAGATTGTCCTCTGTCACCTTCTATCTAGTTTTCTTTGTGCCCCTCCCCCTCCCCCTTTCCCTCTCCCTCTCCCACACTCTTATCAATGTCTCTTAGTCTCACTTTTATGTCCCACCTACGTATGGAATAATGCAGTTCCTGGTTTTTTCTGATTTACTTATTTCACTTCGTATAATGTTATCAAGATCCCACCATTTTGCTGTAAATGATCCGATGTCATCATTTCTTATGGCTGAGTAGTATTCCATAGTGTATATGTGCCACATCTTCTTTATCCAGACATCTGTTGACGGGCTTTTTGGTTGTTTCCATGTCCTGGCCACTGTGAACAATGCTGCAATGAACATGGGGCTGTATGTGTCTTTACGTATCAATGTTTCTGAGGTTTTGGGGTATATACCCAGTAGAGGGATTGCTGGGTCATAAGGTAGTTCTATTTTCAGTTTTTTGAGGAACCACCATACTTTCTTCCATAATGGTTGTACTACTTTACATTCCCACCAACAGTGTGAGGGTTCCTTTTTCTCCACAGCCTCTCCAACATTTGCTATTACCTGTCTTGTTAATAATAGCTAGTTTAACAGGTGTGAGGTGGTATCTCATTGCAGTTTTGATTTGCATTTCTCTAATAACTAAAGAAGATGAGCATCTTTTTATATATCTGTTAGCCATTTTGTATTTCTTCCTGGGAGAAGTGTCTGTTCATGTCCTCTTCCCATTTTTTTTATTGGATTGTTTGTTTGTTTGTTGTTGAGTTTTATGAGTTCTTTGTATATTTTGGATATTAGGCCCTTATCTGAGCTGTTGTTTGAAAATATCATTTCCCATTTAGTTTGCTGTCTGTTTATTTTGATATCAGTTTCTCTTGCTGAGCAAAAACTTTTTAGTCTGATGTAGTCCCATTCATTAATTTTTGCCTTCACTTCTCTTGCCTTTGGAGTCAAATTCATAAAATGCTCTTGAAAACTCAGGTCCATGAGTTGAGTACCTATGTCTTCTTCTATGTACTTTATTGTTTCAGGTCTTATGTTAGATCTTTGATCCATTTTGAGTTAATTTTAGTACAAGGGGACAAACTGTAGTCCAGTTTCATTCTTTTGCATGTGGCTTTCCAGTTTTCCCAGCACCACTTATTGAAGAGGCTTTCTTTTCTCCATTGTGTGTTGTTGGCCCCTTTATCAAAAATTATTTGACTATACATATGTGGCTTTATTTCTGGGTCTTCTATTCTGTTCCATTGGTCTGAGTGTCTATTTTTCTGCCAATACCATGCTGTTTTGATTGTTATGGCCGTATAATATAGTTTGAAGTCAGGTATTGTAATGCCCCCAGCTTTATTCTTTTTCTTTAGGATTGCTTTGTCTATTCGGGGTTTTTTATAGTTCCATATAAGTCTGATGGTTTTTTGCTCCATTTCTTTAAAAAATGTCATTGGAATTTTGATGGGAATTGCATTAAATTTCTATATTGCTTTGGGTAATATGGCCATCTTGATTATATTTATTCTTCCTAACCAAGAACAAGGAATATTCTTCCATCTCATTATATCTTTTTCGATTTCCCTTAACAATGGTTTATAGTTTTCATTATATAAGTCCTTTACATTCTTTGTTATGTTTATTCCTAAGTATTTTATTTTTTTTTTGTTGCAATCGTGAAGGGGATTATTCTTTTGAGTTCATTCTCAAATGTTTCATTGTTGGCATATAGAAAGGCTATTGACTTCTGTATGTTAATTTTGTATCCTGCTACCTTACTGTATTGGATTATTGTTTCTAGTAGTCTTTTTGTGGATTCTTTGGGGTTTTTGATGTATAGGATCATATCATCTGCAAAAAGTGATACCTTTACTTCTTCTTTTCCGATATGGATGCCTTTTATTTCTTTGTCTTGTCTGATTGCTCTGGCTAGAACCTCTAGTACCACATTAAGTAAGAGTGGAGAGAGTGGAAAACCCTGTCTTGTTCCTGATTTAAGGGGGAAAGCCTTCAGTTTAGTGCCATTTAATATGATGTTGGCTGATGGTTTATCATATATGACCTTTATCATGTTGAGATATTTTCCTTCTATACCCATTTTGTTGAGAGTCTTAAACATAAAATTGTGTTGTATTGGGTTGGGGAATAAGTTCGTAGCGTTTTTATATTTTCTTTTATTTTACAACGATTAGTTTGCTGTTTGGCAATGGGTAAGTATTCATTCGATAAAACTCTTTCTGCTCTACAAAACTATGATAATTGTATTTTTGAGTTATTTAATTTTTTATTAGTTTTGAGGCTTAGAAATGGAATACCCAGGAGGCAAAAATCAACATTTTCGACACCTGCTCTTCTTTGCTTTTCATCGAGGTCAAAAAGCTGCCAATGCAGCCTGGGACATTTGCTACGTGTATGGAGAAGGTGTCATAGGCGAGTCTATAGCACGGAAATGGTTTGCAAAGTTCAAAAATGGTGACTTTGACGTCGATGACACATGCCGCAGCGGAAGGCCTTCTGAATTCGATGAAGAACTGGGAAATGCTCGAAAAGAATGCCACGGTCAACAAGGAGCTCTACATTGCCCAGCTACACCGCGTGAATGAGGCTATTCGACTGAAAAGACCTGATCGACATGGTCAAACCATACTCCTTCACGACCACGCCAGGCCCCATGTTGCACAAGTCGTCAAAGCCGCACTCCAAAACCTCGAATGGGAGGTCCTTCAGCATCCGCTGTATTCTCCGGACCTTGCACTGACCAATTACCATCTTTTCCGCTCCCTGTCAAACCATATGAAGGGCGTTACCTTTGATAACAAAGAAGTCCTTAAAAACTGGCTCAACAACTTTGACACCAGACCAGGCAATTTTTGGCAGAATGGCATCAAAAAATTGGTCGAGAGGTGGGAAGAGGTTGTAAATAGCAATGACGAATATATAATTAACTTATTGATATAATTATTGTTTTTTGTTTAAATAAAAGTCTTCGGTAAAAACGCTACGAACTTATTCCCCAACCCAATATTTTATCGAAAGCCTTTTCTGCGTTTATTGATAAGATCATGTAGTTTTTGTTCTTTGTTCTGTTTATATGGTGTATTACGTTAACCGTTTTATGTATGTTGAAGCATCCTTGAGATTCTGGGATGAATCCCACTTGATCATGATGTATTATTTTTTTAATATGTTGTTTTATTCAATTTGGTAGTATTTTGTTTAGTATTTTAGCATCTGTATTCATTAGAGATATTGGTCTGTAGTTTTCTTTTTTTGTACCATCCTTGCCTGGTTTTGATATGAGGGTTATGTTGGCCTCATAAAATGTGTTTGGAAGTATTGCTTCTTCTTCAATTTTTTGGAAGACTTTCAGTAGAATAGGAACCAAGTCTTCTTTGTATGTTTGATAAAATTTGCTGGTATTGCCGTCTGGGCCTGGACATTTATTTTTGGGGAGGTTTTTAATGTTTTTTTCTATTTCTTCTCTACTAATAGGTCTGTTTAGGCTTTCTGCTTCTTCTTGACTCAGTCTAGGAAGGTTGTATTTCTTTTTAATTTTTTAAATTTATTTTATTTTATTTATTCATTTTAGAGAGGGGAGAGAGAGAGAGAGAGAGAGAGAAAGAGAGAGAGAGAGGAGAGAGATAGCGGAGGAGCTGGAAGCATCAACTCCCATATGTGCCTTGACCAAGCAAGCCCAGGGTTTCTAACCGGTGACCTCAGCATTTCCAGGTTGATGCTTTATCCACTGCGCCACCACAAGTCAGGCAGGAAGGTTGTATTTTTCTAGAAATTTATCCATTTTTTCTAGGTTGTTGAATTTAGTGGCATAAAATTTTTCATAGTATTCTACAATAATTCTTTGTATATCTATGGTGTCCGTGGTGATTTCTCCTCTTTCATTTTGGATTTTGTTTATATGAGTTCTTTCTCTTTTTTCCTTGATAAGTCTTGCCAAGGGTTTGTCAATTTTGTTGATCTTTTCAAAGAACCAGCTCCTTGTTCTATTAATTTTTTCTATAGTTATTCTGTTCTCTATTTCATTTGTTTCTGCTCTGATTTTTATTATCTCCTTTCTTCGGCTGGTTTTGGGTTATTTTTCTTCTTCTTTCTCTAGTTCCTTAAGGTGTGAAGTTAGGTGGTTTACTTGGGCTCTCTCTTGTTTGTTCATATATGCCTGAAGTGATATAAACTTCCCTCTTAATCACTGCTTTTGCTGCATCCCATATATTCTGATATGTTGTATTGTCATTTTCATTTGTCTGTATATATCTTTTGATCTCTGCACTTATTTCTTTTTTGACCCATTCATTTTTTAAAAGTATGTTGTTTAGTTTCCACATTTTTGTGGGATTTTTTTCCTCTTTTTTGCAGTTAAATTCTAGTTTCAAGGCTTTATGGTCAGAAAATATGCTTGGTAGAACTTCAATTTTTCTGAATTTGCTGATGTTGCTTTTGTGGCCCAACATATGATCCATTCTTGAGAATGATCCATGTACACTGGAGAAAAATGTATACTCAGTCACTTTGAGATGAAATGTCCTGTAGATGTCTATCATATCCAGGTGCTCTAGTGTTTTGTTTAAGGCCAGTATATCTTTGTTGATTCTCTGTTTGGATGACCGATCTAGAGCCGTCATCGGTGTATTGAGGTCTTCAAGTATGATTGTATTTTTGTCAGTTTTTGTTTTAAGGTCAATAAGTAGCTGTCTTATATATTTTGGTGATCCTTGGTTTGGTGCATATATATTAAGAATTGTTATATCTTCTTGATTCAGTGTCCCCTTAGCCATTATGAAATGGCCATTTTTGTCTCTGAGTACTTTTTCTGTCTTGTAGTCATCATTATCAGATATGAGTATTGCTATGCCTGCATTTTTTTGGATGTTATTTGCTTGGAGTATTGTTTTCCAGCCTTTCACTTTAAATTTGTTTTTATCCTTGTTAGTTGAGTTTCTTGAAGGCAGAATACAGTTGGATTTTTTTAAATCCATTCTGCTACTCTGTGCCTTTTTATTGGTGAGTTTAATCCATTTACATTTAGTGTAATTATTGACACTTGTGAGTTCCCTATTGCCATTTTGTAGATAGCTTTCTCTTAGTTTTGTGTCTTGTTTGATACTTCTCTTTCGTTTTTCTATCTTTTGTTCTTATTTGGTTTTATTCTATACATCTTTCCTCTGTTGCTATCTTTTTTAAATCATGTGCTTCTGTGGTGGTTTTCTCAATGATGGTTACCTTTAAGTGATAAAAAGAGTTTTTACCCTTTTCATTGTAGTGCACTATTTTGTGAGTACTTTTGCACTCCATCGTCCTTTGCTACTGTTAATCTCCATCCTCTCCCCCCCTTTCTTTTTGTTGTTGTCACAGTTTAAATTTGGTTTTATTGTGTTCTTCTTGGAGCTTTTACTTGTGGCTTTGTTTTTTTTTTTTTGTTGTTCTTTGTATCTGATTGGAGAACCCCCTTTAGTAATTCCTGGAGTGGGGGTTTTCTGATGATAAATTCCCTCATCTCTTCTGTATCTGTGAATGTTTTTATTTCTCCTTCATATTTGAAGGATAGCTTTGATGGGTATAGTATTCATGGCTGAAAGTCCCTCTCTTTCTGGACTTTAAATATTGGGGTCCACTCTCTTCTAGCTTGTAAAGTTTCTGTTGAGAAATCGGATGATAATCTAATGGGCCTTCCTTTATATGTTGTATTCTTCTTTTCCCTGGCTGCTTTGAGAATTTTTTCTTTGTCATTGGTTTGTGCCAATTTCATTATGATGTGCCTTGGAGTAGGTTTGTTGGGGTTAGGAAAACTTGGAGTTCTGTTTGCTTCTTGAATTTGAGGCTTTATTTCTTTCCACAGCCTTAGGAAGTTCTCATCTATTATTTGTTTGAGTATGTTCTCCATTCCATTTTCTCTCTCTTCTCCCTCTGATATACCTATTATTCTTATGTTATTCTTTTTGATGGAGTCAGATAATTCCCATAAGGTTATCTTATTCTTTTAAATTTTTGAGTCTCTTTCTTCTTCTCTCTATTGTGCCTCAAGGTGCTTGTCTTCTATTTCACTAATTCTACCTTCTATCTGGCCTGTTTTATTAGCTAAACTTGTTACCTCGTTTATCAGCTCATGAATTGAGTTTTTCATCTCTGTTTGATTTCTTTTTATAGTTTCAATTTTCTTGGAAATATATTCTTTTTGTTCATTGAGTTGTTTTCTGAGCTCCCTAAATTGCCTTTCTGTGTTTTTTTGTATATCTCTGAGTGTTTTTTGGATTTCTATTTTAAATTCTCTGTCATTTAACTCCAAGGTTTCCAATATATTAAATTTTTTCCATAGATTTTTTCTCATCTATCTGTGTTACCTCTCTTTCTTTTGTATTCATGATATTTGATTTTCTCTTCCTTAATGGCATCTGAGGGTGGTTTTGTTAATAGTGTTAATGAGAGTTAATAAAGAATAAAAAGTTAAAAAAATAAAGAATCAAAAAGAGTTGTTTTTTTAAAGTTAATAATTAAATAAAGAAAAATAAAATAAAATAAAAATTTTTAAAAAAGGAAATTTTTCCTCTTCCTTTTTTCCTTTCCTCTCCTCTACCCTCTTTCTTGAGAAAATCTTGTGGTGAACTGTGAATTTTATTGTACTAAATAGAACAAACAATGCCTGTAATGGAGGGCCTGAATTGGGGAGAAGTAATAAAGGGGCAAAAAAAAAGAAAAAAAAGGAAAAAAGGGGGTATGGACCCACAAAAAACAAATAAGGAAAAAATTTGGGTCAAGAATAAAATGATTTGCTTGTAGGTGTTGTTGACTAAGAGTTATGATGAGAGGAATAAGGAAAACAGAAAAATTGGGGGACAAATTAAAAAATTACTATTGTATGTAGTGGAACAAGAACTAGATAAAATGGAGTGCCAGGGATGGGAGCACTGCTAGTGAGTTAAAAAGGTGAAGTAAACCCCCCCCCAAATGCCACAAACATAAGTTTGAGTCCCAGATAAGATAATTTGTTTGTTATTGAGGTTTGAATGAGAGGAGACGTAAAGGAGAAAGGAAGAAATTAATATAGAGGGAGAAAAGAAAGAGAGAGAGAGAGAGAAAAAGAGGGAACCACTAAAAGAAGAAAAAAGAAAAAAGAGGAGATAGATAGATAGAGAGAGAGAGTTAAGGGTTTTGTAGTACAACCCTCATAGAGAGAAAGGAAGAAGAAAGAAAAGATAATGGGAGACGTAACACTTATAGGTAGAGTAGTTCAAGGAGAGGAGAGAGTAAGACCGGCAGTGAGTTAAATGACCAAATTGCAAGAGGAAAAAAAAATCAAGAATGAAGATAAAAGAAACAAACTAAGAAATATAATAAAATGGGATAGGTTATAAAGTCTGCGGATTAATCTTGATTTTGAGAGGTTATCTTCTTACTTTTTCTTTTCTCTCCCTCTTCCTGGTCAGTGACTCTGAACCCTGGGTTCTGTCCCTTTGGCACGCTCCAGTAGAGATTTGCAGTTGATAAGTCTGTATGGCGATGTCATGTATTGTGCTTCAGTCTCATTGGCAGTCGAGGCTCATTAGCATTTATAGGCTCTGACAGTGAGAGAGTTCGTGTTCCTGGAGCCTCTCTCCTAGTCTTTCCTTCCTCAATTAGTAGCCTGATAATCCAGCTATGGGGTTGCTGCTGCCTCTGCCTGGATAGTAAGAGGCTCAAAGAGCTGGCAACTTCCCACTCTGTTCCCACTCAGCACAGGGCTCTGAGTAAGGCTCAATCAGTCAGAGCTGCTAGCATAATCAGTCAGGGCTTCTGCCCCCTCAAAGACTTCTGGCTCTGCCACTTTGTCCGGTATCATGGGCGGGTGCCCACTCCCTGGGCGCTTGGAGGAAACTCTCACTCACTATCTGTGCACAGACTAGGATATCAGGCTGGCAGTCTCACACTCTGAGTGAAACCCAGTCCGCACAGAAAAGTTCCAGAGTTGGAATTGGCTCTTGCTCCCTCCCCATGTGTGGCTTTTTCAGGGCCCTGGGGTGTCCTGGAAATTTTGCTTTCAGCCCACACAAAGGCCTCTGACTCTGCCTCTCTGTGGGGTAACACGGGCGCCCACTCCTGGGGCTTTTGAAGGAATCTCTCGCCCACTATCTGCTTGCGCTGACCAGGAGATCGGGGAAAATGGCTGCCCCGCTTGTGTTTCTTTGTCTGGGTTTGGCACCAGTGATAGCTTGTATTCCCTGGGTTGCCCAAGGCACAGTTTTTCCTTGGCTTGGATCTCCGTGCCACAGTTTTTCCTTGGCTTGGATCTCCGTGCCACAGCCTGGTTCGGCCGATTTTGCCGCGGCCTGGATCTATTCACCACCTTTGCCCGCCTTAGTTTCTATACTCTCAGTTCCAAGTGAAAGCAGCCCTATTTAGGTTAGTGAGGAAGGCAGAGCATTTTTTACTCCCTATTTCCTTCGGGGTTTGATTATACATTTAGCCAATTTTTCGCTTGACCATACCTTCGGGTGTATTGCGAAACATCTGAAGGCTCCAAGGGTAGGTTTTTCTGTTTCTGGTTGAATATCTTGTTGAGTTTTGGGGGAGATTTATCGGTATCGCTTCCTACCATGCCATTACTCTGACATCATCTACCAGTTGAGATCTTAAAATGACTTAAAAACTTATAAGATTTATTATGGAGTGTGAAAGCCCCAAATCATTCTCATTTTTTTTCCTCCAAAATCATCATGTCATGGTTGCCTTAGTTTCTTCACTCTACTCCTGTGATGACTTTCCCTTTCTCATTAAGTATTCACTCCTCTCTCCACATCCTCCTTTACTTACCATCAACCTTCAATATCAAGTTCCTTAGTATGTTAAAACTGCTATTCAAATTTGAGGATTTAAAACAAGGGACCAAATTGCACCTTATACAGTAAATAATTTAAAATTGTATGTTATATCTGTTTCTTGCCCTGCCACAGACATTTCTAATGCCTGTGACATGTAATGCTGTTTGCCAACATGCTGCTATCCCTCCCTCCGTTCTTCTTTCTTATTTGATGTTCTTTCATTTTCCCTTTAAGAGTACAACCATATTTATCTCATTTCTTGGGCAAGGAAACTAAGCCTTCTTTTCCCCTGCCTCAGATTTTGCTTCTGTACTCAGGATCTTCTATCTCACGTGTTTATCACAGACCTTTTCTAAACAAAGATAGTTCTCTCTGGGAACCTTGACCAGCTGTTAAGAAAATGGATTTTCCTTCTGCATTACTAGCACATGAGGAAACCAAAGCACAGAGGACTCATTGATGAAAGTTACCCTTGTGATATTCAGCAGAACAAGGGCTTGAACTGAATTGCTTTGATTTAAATTCAGTGCACTTTCTGTTTTCGTCTTACTTAAGAAGTAGCTATGAGATATTTGAGTGTCTTGTCTTTTGACAAATTTATTGAGTTTTTGTTCAATTGAAGGCCACTTCTATGGATTAAAAGTTTCAAAGATGAATAAGACATAGTCTATGCCTTCAGAGAACTTAAATTTTTACTGTGAGCAGCCAAATTTTTGCAGATTGCAAAGGAAATGACATACCAACTAGACAAGTTCTGCTTTTTCTAATATGACATCATGGACTACTGTCTAAGACTTTTGTTGAAGAAATAGTTTATATTTAAGGAAAAAGAAAGAAAGCAAAATGAAAGATAATCATTGATACAGATAGATTAGTGTAAAAATACTTTGCTTTACCATTATAATAATTCCTTAATCTGTCTGATATTTCATGATTAATGATTTGACTCATTCCTCTTTAAATAAAATTCATTGTTTTAAAATTAAGAATTTAAAGATAAAAAATAACCTTACCTACTCATTTACTTACTTTTTAAACTTTTTGTTGTATTTCCTTTGCATTCTTGTCACAACTGCACACTCCTATAGCCAGAGAAAAATTCTTCTACATATAGTTTGCATTATGAATTAAATTGTATTGCCTTAAAATTTGTATGGTGAAGTTCCAACCCCTAGTACTAGAGAACGTAAACTTACTTGGAGATAAAGTCTTAAAGAGGTGAGTAAATTAAAATGAGGCTGCTCAGATGTAGCCCTAATCCAATATCACTGTCATCCTTATAAGATGAGACGATGCCAGGAGTGAGCATGTACAGAGGAAGACCATTTGTAGGCAAAAGAAGAAAGTGGCCATCTATTAGCCCCAGAAAGAGGCTACAGAAGAAATTAAACCTTTTAATACCTTGATTTTGGACTTGTAGCCTCCAGAATGGTGAGAACGTTAATTTCTTTTATTTTCACCACCCAAGCTGATCATGAACATTTTACCATGTCAATGAAAGTTCTTCATGTAGATATTCAGTTTTTGTTCCTGTTTGCGAAAGAAGTTTCAAAGTTGAGAATTAACGAAACCATTGCTTCTTTAAGAAGGTCTGAATATGAAGCTATGGGGTTGATTATCTGAGGTAAAATAACACTGAGTTTATTCCACCCAAGACTTGAAATAGCCATCCCACTTTCCACTGCAAATGGTGTTGCTTAATTGCAGTGCTACCTCATTATTGCAATGACAGTTGAATACCTGTCATATGAACCTCCCTTTTCAGGGTTTTAGAACATGGCTATCAAGACTTGATTTGAAATGAAACTGCAGAATCAATTTTCATGTTCTCTTTTTTAAGCTCTTCATTCCTAAACTTTCATTGTGATTTGGTTTGAATGCCATTAAAACAATGAAAAAGATTACTAGCAGAAGTTTACTAGTTTTGAATTTTAACTTTGGATCCTTTAATCTAACAGCTTTCCTTTAGAAGAGAATTTCATAGGCCATTACCTGATCATATTGATTAATTCAGCTTGCTAAGTAATTTGAAAACAAAGCCACAGAGATATTAAATCCTAATAAAGTTTGCATATCTCCAACAGCTACTTCTCAGCTACTTAACCCAATAATGCTTCTTACAAATCTGAGGCAAAGGGAAGAATTTATTTCCTAGCACATTATTTAATGAGGACAAGCTTTTTTAAAAATAACTTGGAACTTCATAGCATGAGAGGGAGAACACTGAATAGAATTATAAATCAGGTTCAAGGCCTGCATCTCTCATTAAGAAGCTGTGTACCCTTGGACACTTAGACCCCTGGACCTCCAGTGACATTATTACTACTCAGTTTGATAACATGTATAGTAAAGGTAATGGTAAGAGTAGCCCTTATCCTTCCCCATCCCCACAACTATTAGAAACCACATGTGACTGAGCAGGTACTTTTGCTTCATAAACTTCAAATATTAGTTATCATTAGTACCTGGTGCATAGATGAAATCTATTATATATTGACCTTTCAAACAAATAACACATACTTGTTGCTCTACTTATGCAAACATGATACATGACATAAAAGTTTTATTTTTACTTTATATTTTTGTATTTTTCTGAAGTGAGAAGCGGGGAGGCAGAGAGACAGACTCCTGCATGCACCTGAATGGGATCCACCTGGCATGTCCACCAGGGGGCAATGCTCTGCCCATCTGGGGCATTGCTCCATTGTGATTGGAGCCATTCTAGCTCCTAAGGTGGAGACCATGGAGCCATCCTCAGCACCCAGGCCAACTTTGCTCCAATAGAGCCTTGGCTGTGGGAGGGGAAGAGAGAGACAGAGAGAAAGGAGAGGGAAAGGGTGGAGAAGCAGATGAGCACTTCTCCTGTGTGCCCTGGCTGAGAATCAAACCTGGGATTTCCACACACCAGGCTGATGCTCTACTGCTGAGCCCACCGGCCAGGACTTGGCATGACAATTTTGTAATGCCTTCCTAAAATAAAAAATAACAAGAAATTTCTTAAATACCTTAAGCATTTTTCCAAATCATCAAGAAACATCTCCCTAAGATTTGTATTTCTATGTGTAGAGTTGCATATTTTTTCTGTTTTAAGAAATACTTTTTTTTCTACTAAACATGATTTGAAATGCAGAGACACAACAAGCAACACTGCATTTTGACTTATACTATTAATTTTTAGTTAATTAAACTGCTATTTTTAGGTACTTTTTAAGAAAATATTTAGTTACTCTATTTTAGTTCAACTTACCTCATATGCCACTAACTTACTTATATTATTAACCTAAAATAAGTAATCAGTTGGTAAAGTATTGTTCATGTGTTACAATTGAAATATTTGGTTGTCTTCAATTTATGTTACTAATTGGAAACAATTAGTAATGGGCATTTATAAATTAGTCTGAAATGAAAATTATTGGTGACGCAGTGGATGGAGCATCGGACTGGGATGCGGAGGACCCAGGTTCGAGACCCCGAGGTTGCCAGTTTGGGCGTGGGCTCATCTGGTTTGGGCAAAGCTCACCAGCTTGGACCCAAGGTCACTGGTTTGAGTGGTGGGTTGCTTGATCTGCTGAAGGCCCACGGTTGGGGCACATGTGAGAGAGCAGTCAATGAACGATTAAGGTGTCACAACGAAAAACTGATGATTGATGCTTCTCATCTCTCTTCGTTCCTGTCTGTCTGTCCCTCACTCTGACTCTCTCTCTGTCAAAAAAAAAAAAAAAGGAATTATTCTTTGACTTTTTACCTGTTTAATGAGAAATGAATAACAGAAAGATTTTTTTTTTTTTTTTTTTTTTTTTTTTTTTTTGGTATTTGTAAAAGAAAGTAGAGAAGGGACTTGTATTAATGAAAACTCTTCTTGGCTACAAAATTCTCTGGTTACTGAGTAGATCTAAAAGTAATTTTTGGTATGAAAATATAAAATAGATTTTTCTATTTTTTGGAAGATGTCTTCTTCATCACAAACTGAAGAAATAATCCCTGAAAGTATAATCTTTTTTTCATCACTAGAACTAATCTGTGGTTCTCTAATTGAGTGCCACTGCCCATAATTCTCATATACCCTTATATATTGTGAGTAACAATATTTAATAAGTGGAATTCATTGTGACTTCAGACTGCAAGATAAAATGGTGCAAAAGAGGAAAAAGATTAATGTATATACAGATGCAATTATTTTGAGAAAGTGGTTATGAATTTAAGACCATGGATAGTCTGAAAATCTTTGACTTTTCTTTAATTTCAAGTTCCAGTTTCAGAAATTGAGTCTCTTCAAAAGGCTTGTAGAAATGAGATGACACAGAAGAATCTGAATAGTCTCTAGGAGAAAGTTTTCTAGATTAAAAATATAGGATATCTAATTAAATTTTAATTTTAAGTAAATGACAAATAATTTTTACTGTATGTATGACTCATGCAATATTTTGGGGCAATCTCCATTGTTTTCTAAAATTAAAATTAACTGGGTATACTGGGTTAAATCGTATGTCTCCAAAATTCAAGCCAACTGGAACTTATAAATGGGACCTTATTTGGAAATAGGGTCTTTGCAGTTGTGATCAAATTAAGATGAGTTCAATTTGAATGATGATGGACCTTAAACTCAAACACTGATGTCCTTGAAAACACAGATACAGAAGGGAGTGGCCAAGTAAATATGGAGGCTGAAACTAGAGCAATGCAACTACAGGTTAAGTAACACTACACAATGTAGGCAACCACGACAAGCTAGAAGAATCAAGGAAGTATTCTTTTTTTTAGAACTTGTAGAGGGATCATGGCCTTGCTGACATGACACCTTGATTGCAAACTTTTAGTCTTCATAACTGTGAGAGAATAAATTTCTGTTGTTTTAAAGTACCTAGTTTGTGGCATTTTGTTATAGCAGCCCAGAAAACTAATATCCTGAGTGTCTTGTACCCCCCCCACCCCCACCCCTTGCCAAATCTGGCAATCCTGTGCAGGATCTATTTAGTTATTATTTTTATTTGATAATATTATTAGGCATCTCATAATAGCAAGGTGTGTGGGATTATAGCTATATATTTGTCAAACTGATTATATAATAGAGCATAATTTCAATAGGATTTTGAATTGATTGTAGAAAGAGATGGCTTTTTGATAAACTCTAATATGAAACAAAAATCATAGATCACAAAACCTTTTATAAATTCTACTGCTAACAGTCCTCTATTCATAGTGAGAGGCAAGATAAAAAAATACATCTCTATATCTGATTTCCTGGGTCAAAAAAAGGCCTGGCAGATGACATCAGTGCCCTCACTTATGTCCTCTTCACTTACTCAACAGGTCACCTGTATACAATTCCCATACAGCTTGATGATTTACTGTTTTCTGTCTGAAAGTATTCTCTGGATGCTATAACTAGCTTACTTAGTATCACTGGACTAAATAAACCTGAAAATTCATGCACTTTGAGTGACCCTCAATCAACAAAAAGATGAATGTTACAGGTAAATATACCAGCTTTCTCAGTTCTCAGTGGTACAAACATGAGGTGTATTTCACCGTCCCTCTGTGGTCCCCAGTGGAGGTCACCTGCTCATTGTGACCCCTTCCCTTTCCACTTCCTCACTCTTTTATGTGCTTTCTGAAATCACATATCAAACACACTGTGTCTCAAACTTTATCTCAGCACCTTTTTCTCCTTCTCTCTTTGCTTTTGGAAAAACCCAAACTCAGACAGAGTGATTGCACATTTTAAAAGCTTTACATTAAAAAAAAAAAAAGTTAAATTGCTTTCCAGAAAGATTAAATCTACATGCACTCCTACAATATAACCTTTACTTTCATGTTTTTTAAAACTGAATTAGGCTTGCCCAAACTTCTAAATCCTGTATGACAAAGATAACCCCTGTCTTCCTGACAGGGGTATAAGCAGTCCCTGGGTTATGAATGAGAGAGGTTCTGCAGGTTTGTTCTTAAGTTGAATTTATATGTAAGTTGGAACAAGTACATTTTTCTATTAAATGCAACTTAGATTTTTGTCTTAACATAGTATTAATTTTTACCTTTTTGTGCATATAAATACTTAAACATTTTTAAACCTACAGAATCTATTGTTTGTAACTCAGAGACTGCATTTGAGGTACATTATATGATTAAAAAATTTATCAGCTGTAGTTTTAATAATTTGCTCAAAATTTCTAACTCAAAAACTAGTTATGCATTTTCCCAGTGGTGTTTAAAGTTTGTGATTTTATTCAGATTCAGTGTTTTCATCTCTGCTATTTGGCTTGAAACCTGACAATTTTAATGGAACCATTTAGACAAGACCCTTTCAATTTAAATCTGTTGTATTTTACGATTTTCATTTTTCTGAGTGTTCCTCTCTTGAAATAGTAACAAGATCTTTGCTAACAAAATTTTAATTGGCCTTTAAAATAAATATAACACCTTCAAATCTAATAGATAAAAGTACTCTTGATTTTATTCTGCACCTTACTAATGTTTCAAGAATATTATAAATAAATTTTTTACATGATCATATTAGGATATCTATATGTCTGTGACAATAAGACAAGGAAAAGAAGGCTTCTTTAGGGTTCATAGAACTCCTATACCAACTCTACCCATATTCTTTTTTATTTTTTGGTAGAGACAAAGAGAGTCAGAGAGAGGGACAGACAGACAGAAAAGGAGAGAGCTGAGAGACATCAATTCTTTGTTGCGGCTCCTTAGTTGTTCATTGATTGCTTTCTCATATATACCTTGACTGAGAGGCTATAGCAGACCGAGTGACTCCTTGCTTAAGCCAGTGACCTTGGGCTCAAGCTGGTGAGCCTTGCTCAAACCAGATGAGCCTGTGCTCAAGTTGGCGACCTTGGAGTCTTGAACCTGGGTTCTCCACATCCCATTCCGACGCTCTATCCACTGCGCCACCGCCTGGTTAGGCTACCCATATTTATTTAAACATATTAAATAATACAGCAAACCAAAAGGAGAAAGAAAAAGGACAATTCTGAAAATTCTGAGAAATTTTTTTATAATGCTAGATATAACACTATCAGGATTCTCTTCTTCAAGTAACAGAGATGCCTGTAGAAGAGTTTTTATGTTTTATTTTGCTTTTGGGTTTTGACTAATTCTCAAATAACATTGTAGAAAAATAAAGGCCAATATTCTAGAAAAGATCCTTAAAATTGCTTTGTTTTTATCAAGCAATGGACCCTGGGAACAATTCTTTCTAGGTGTTTAACAAGATTTTCTATAGTAACCATAAGTATACTAGAACTTATATGGTACTTATAAGTGAGGCTTTAAGACTTGTATCATGGACATGGACACTTACATTGATCCAGCTCCATCAGTCCTGAGATCCAGGAAAGACTAACATTTATGGTAGAAAATGATTACAGCAAGGAAATGAAGAGAAATATTTGGAGTGTGTGTGTGCATGTATGTTTATAGATATCTAAAGCCAGCTCAGTCTAGGTAAAAATGATTGAGGCAAATATTGAGGTATCACTTGAGTAGTAATTTAGTAAAACTGATTCAAGTAATTGAACAAAGAATGACATGTTGTAAAATGGAGAAATAATGATGCTTATAACTTATTTAATCCAACAATGTGCTTTGCTTTTGTGGTCTGCTTTAGGTAAATGAATCTTGATGATGATAGCCCAGGTAAAATTTCTTATCTTAAAAATGCTCTTATTTTAATTGTGGTAAAAACAAAGTTATTAGAAATAATGGTGTGTATGAACTATCAAATATTTACAAGATTCAAGAAGTTTTTTTTTGTTGTTGTTGTTTTAATAAAGATCAAATTTATGGTTACCACAGGTAGTAAAAAAGCTAGAAACTTCCAATAATAAGATAAATATGTACTGAAGATTTACTGCTCTACATGATGACAACAATTAACACTGCTCTTTGATATATTTAAAAGTTACTTAGAAAGTGATCCTATATATTCTCATCACATGGAAAAAAAGCATTTATTTATTTTTGTATCTATATGAGGTTACAGTTAACTAAACTTATTGTAGTAATCATTTCACAATATATATATGTCAAGTCATTATTCTGTCATTAAATTTATACAGTGCTATCTGCCAATTATTTCTGAATTAAACAAAAATTTAAAAAAAGTAGTAAAAAATAAATTAAAAAGATAAAAAACAGACTTAAATAAACTGGACAATGATCTAAAACCAAGAAAATAAAATTAATTGTGATTGAATGTATTTGCCTATAGATTCATTTTTTAAGAAAATAAACATTTCATAGGGTTAAGAGAAAACTGAAAATAGTAATTTATATAAAAATATTGCCCTGAGGCCCTGGCTGGTTGGCTTTGTGGTACAGCATTGGCCTAATATGTAAAAGTCTCAGATTCAATTTCTGGCAAGGACACACAGGAGAAGCACCCATCTGCTTCTCCACCCTTCCCCCTCTCCTTCCTCTTTATCTCTCTCTTCCCCTCCCACAGCCAAGGCTCCATTGGAGCAACATTGGCCCAAGGATTGAGGCCGACTCCATGGCCTCTGCCTCAGGCACTAGAATGGCTCTGGTTGCAAAAGAGCAGCATCCCCTGGCGGGCTTGCCAGATGGATCCCGATGGGCACATGTGGGAGTCTGTCTTTCTGCTTCCCTGCTTCTCACTTCAGAAAAATATTTTAAAAAATTGCCTTGGCTGGAGGCTCAGTTGGTTGGAGCATCATCATAATATGCAAAGGTTGCAGGTTCAATCCCGTCAGGGCACATATAGAAACAGGTCAGTGTTTCTGTCTCTCCCTCTCTCTTTCCCTCTCTCTGTCTGTCACTGCCCTCCTTCCTTTCCTCTCTCTCTAAAAAAAATCAATAAATAATTTTTTAAAACAAAAATGTGCAAAAAGTCTAATGATATTACTTGACTCCCTTGTTCAACATATGGCTGTCAAAGAAAGTGATGGTGTAAAAAAAGTGTTCCTTTCAATAATGGTCTTTCAGAATCAATATGGATACATAACTGAGTCTTTTTACTTATTTCCTATGAGAGAAATGGGCTATATACTTTATTGTATCAGATACCTGAACACATATTGTAGTCCTATGTGTTAGTATTATTTCCTATAATTTCCAGGCAGATCATATTACAGAGGTATGCCTGTAATATAGCAAGAGTCAATGACCATTATCTTAAGTAACAACTCAACTTTAAAATAAAATATTTTTTGGAATATAATTTATTTTGACAGCTTGTCAATAGCACTTTAAAAATATTTCCCTTTTGCATGTAATATCAAAGATACCTGTCAATCTGGGTTTCCATACAGTTAACTATGTAATTTAATTGGCTCAAGGCAATGAATTAGAATTTACAAGGAAGTTGCCACAGTATAATCTGGTAAGAACTACACAATAAGAAGAATCAGGATTTAACCGTAGAAAATATTGTTTCAAATATGAGGAAAAGCATGTGGTCATAACTGTGGGACAGTAAATTTAGTAGTGTATAGGTGGTAACAAAATTAAGAGGTTAAAAAATAAATCACAAAGAAGCCTACATTTTAAACTGTTTTTAAGGGGTGAATTGTGGTTCTGACTGTGGAAATTATTAAGGAGAGGTCTAGTCTATTTTTGTATAATTCTATTCTGTAGATACATTTTTCACGAACAGTGTATAACTAGTGCCAGTGGGCAATCTTGGCCAAATGCTCTTCTTGCACCAAAAGGAAAGCATCACTGGTGAGAAATAGTGCATTGCAGCCACTTCACTATTACCAGCAGTTTCTGCTGTTATACTGTATGTCAATACCTGCTTGATGTTTTGGTATTTTCTTATACTGTCAATAGTCAGTGAAACAGCTTTGCTGTGATTGTCTTCGAAGGAAGAAAATAATGCTAGAAATTGTGTAACCTTAAGAAGACTTGGAATGGCTTTTCTCATTCTGGAGCTATTTCATCACAGTCTTTTCCTTGAGTGAATCCAATGGCATTGGTGTGTTAGCCTCAGAAAGTTATACCGAAGGGTACAATTTTCAATTTCTTTAAAACTTAGGTACCAAATCAAAACATATTTAAATTTTTAAAATAAGTTTTAAATGTTTGTCCTCTGTTAAGCCAGTAATTAAAATATCTAGTGTTTTCTTAGAATCCTGATCTCTAGAAGATTGTATAGCCAACAGTGTTAGCAAATAAGTCATCTTAAAATCGAATAAAAGTCATTTTGCTACCCTTGATATTGCTACCTTAGTAATTATCAATTGCTAATAAGACTGGGCTGTGGATAAAAGTCCTCTTAAGTTATGTATTTACCTTAGAATCTCCTACTTAAGTGATTAAAATAGGGGATATCAATTTCAAGCATCTATTCTATGAAATGTTTTGTAGATGATTTGAAATACAGACAGGATAGAATCATATATAAGAAGTTTACCTATACCACCAAACTGATATATGATGAATAATTTATCTAGTGTAAAGACTTCTTTCAAAATAATTAGATTTTTTTAAAAAGTTTCTGCTGATTCTAGGAATTACATATATGACTTTCTCAAATGCTGTAAAATAGAATTGAGTCCACGTGTTAGTGTCCAGATTCTTGTCTCAACCCTGAGTGAACTGGTTCCCCATTTGCTCTAATAAAAGGTTCTCCTGGTCATACCACAGACCAAAAGGACATTTGAGATAGCTAAAGAACCTGCCTCTGGTAAGGCAACACTCATCTTGGTAGGCTTTAGAGGCACCACTGTGTAAACAATGTCATGCAGAAGAATTTACAGCAGCCATAGTAACTTTAACAACAGTGGGGTAACAAAATATTTGAGAATGGCCTCATCAGTTTCAGATGTGCAAGTGTTGTGATGCATATGTATCTCTCTCTCTCTCCATATACATATATATATATACATATATACATATATACATATATATGTATATTCCACTGTGAATTCTCCAAAAAAATTACTCCAGAATAGGATGAAACTCCTAAACTTCAACATTAAGTGAAGACTTGACCTTGACTTTATGTGATGCTACTGATGTAAAACTCCTGTGACAGCCCTTAATTATTTAGTTTACATTGCAGACCAGTGCTCTAGACTCTTTAACATGAAGAGATGGCTTGAGTTTCTTTAGGCTATTATAAACATCAGAATTGATGCACTTAAAGGTGACCATAGTGGTTTCAATTTTAATAGTACATAGAGTGAATTTGTAGATATGTTCTCTAAGAAACCCTCAAAATATTATTGTCACAACAGGTGGTGTAACTCTGCAATATAAGAATTATGGAATTCACCAGGAAGAGAATTTTTTAATTAAATTTCAGTCTGATTAAGGTGAAATTATTGATAAAATGTATGTTTTTGACAAAGCCACGCATCTTGAATTTCTATGTAAATATTATTTGGGAGAGTGTTTGGCTGCCTTCATGTGATACAGCTAATTGCCCTTCTTTGCTTGGAAGGGGTGTGGTTATGCTAATGTGTGTTGGGGGAGGTCTTTTGTGCCAAAAGGTTTTGTTTTGGTTTTTTTTGCATTTTTTGTGAAGCTGGAAACAGGGAGTGACAGTCAGACAGACTCCTGCATGCGCTCTACCGGGATCCACCCGGCACGCCCACCAGGGGGCGACGCTCTGCCCAACCAGGGGGCGATGCTCTGCCCATCCTGGGCGTCGCCATGCTGCGACCAGAGCCACTCTAGCGCCTGAGGCAGAGGCCACAGAGCCATCCCCAGCGCCCGGGCCATCTTTGCTCCAATGGAGCCTTGGCTGCGGGAGGGGAAGAGAGAGACAGAGAGGAAGGCGCGGCGGAGGGGTGGAGAAGCAAATGGGCGCTTCTCCTATGTGCCCTGGCGGGGAATCAAACCGGGTCCTCCGCACGCTAGGCTGACGCTCTACCGCTGAGCCATCCGGCCAGGGCCGCCAAAAGGTTTTAAACAGAGGAGCTTGGAGGCAATTTTGGAGAGAGTGACCACATTCTTATAGAGAGAAAGAACCCATTGAGGTAAGGCAGAGAGGCCACGTGGCAGAGAGGCCACGTGGAAGAGACAGCCAAAATGGTGGAATGGTGAAGGAAAAGCCAGTTTGTGCGGGAGAAGGAGATGGGGAATAGAGGTGAGTGAGACTGGTAAGGTGGAAGCCTTTGAGTCTAGGAAAACTCAGATGAGTCAGTGACTTTGAGAGCCCTGAATAGAAAGGGAAGTGTTTTTCCTGTTATGTGTATTTACTTGCTTGCGAGGTGTGAGCTAGAATTAAAGGAAAATGGCCCATCAGTTTTTGGCTCTGTTGCTTCATTATCATCGGTCCAAATCAAACCTGAAACTGTGTTGACCAAGTGGCTTTGATGGCGGCTGTGAATACTGGTTTTACATTTAGTCTTTATATTATTTTATTCTAGATAGGAAGAAACTTCCCAGTTAATAGTTATTCAAAACCAGATTAACTAACATCAATATCTCATTATGAGGTTCCAAGTCAATTTGAATGATTAACCTTAGAGTTCATAATAAATTTACATTCAATGGTATTGATCAACTTTATTCATAACAGATTTTCTTTCTCATTATGAAAATAATGCCATGTTAGACAAAGAAATAGATGCTCAGAGGAGGAGTTGCCAAATTTTTCTTTAGCACAGGCAAATATACACTGATTGAATCTACCCCAAGCTCACACAATTTCAGAAAGAATTCAAAGACAAATGTATAACAGGAAAAAGACTAACTTAAGAGTCATTGAGTTTATATAACAACTACTATCTGGAACTTTAATGGTAAATTTTAGAAATCTTTCATGGTGGGTTAAAAATGGTTACAAATTTTTCTCACTCTTTTTATTGAGAGACTGACTTGATTATGCTGTGAGACTGAAAGTTTCTTATTTCTTCAACTTGGAATGTCATTCTTCAGGTACTTCTAGAGTTTGAACATCATAGTGTGACAATCCAGAACACGG
This sequence comes from Saccopteryx bilineata, assembly GCF_036850765.1. Lineage (NCBI taxonomy): Eukaryota > Metazoa > Chordata > Mammalia > Chiroptera > Emballonuridae > Saccopteryx > Saccopteryx bilineata. The sequence continues at coordinate 90,618,816 of NC_089497.1, forward strand.
GGAGAGCCTGTGTGATGAGCCATCTCAGATGGCTGAACCATCTGATGACTCCAGCATCAACCAGCAATCTATTTCTTATCTGAGAAAGAAGTCCTGACTTTTGTATTTGAACAAAGTGCAGGGGATGGAACTTGAAATATATCCTTAAGATCGATACCAACTGACTAACTCAGCAAGAGCTGGAAGCAAGTTCTGTTGACTGGCCAGTTCCTAGTGTATGAAGTCCATGCTATACCAATGTAAGAATAGTTAATTTGAAAGAATACATGCCCCAAACTGTCTGCATTTACATTACATTTCCATTTATGTAACATGCCATCCAAAGACAATTATACCCCAAGGCTCTTAAGATGAGTATTCAAAGGAAGTATTCAGTTTTTAATGAGGATATGGAAAAGAAATAATAGTAGATTACCAAGCCACAGACAATCTAGCATCAAAGGTAACTTTATGTTTGCTTGGTTGTGAGCAGAGGTAGGTACAGATACTGTGGGTGTCAAAAGTTTACACAAGTTTTGAAGCCTTTCTTAAAAGTGCAAATTTGTAAATATAAAATTTGGTCATGACACCTCTGAGACTTTGGAAACCACACTGAGAAGCCAGAACACATGGAGAGCCTGTCTGATGAACTATCTCAGACAGCTGAAGCATTTTATGGCTCCAGCATCAACCAGCAGTCCATCTGGCCTATCAACCAGAACACCTTCACATGGGCTCTCCGTGTGTTCTGGGTTCTCATTGTGTGGCAACCAAAGTCTCAGAAATGTCCCAAGAGTGACATTGCCTCACACAAAAGAATAGCTTAGTTTAGCACAGTAAATCCACAGAAATGTGAAAGATAAAATTGTTTAAAATCAGAAAAGAAATCAAAGCAAACTACAAACTGTTCAAAGCTGATGAATATCACAACTGCCACAAATCCAGTAAAATGATATATTTATTAATTACTTGTTATACTATTTGGCATACTCTATTATTTCTTCTTCATATGACAATAATTTTTTAAAATATTATTTTCAGTATTGAGAAGAAAAAGAATGCTTAAAAAAGCTTGGTTAATCACAATGTGTTTAGTATTATTTTCAGATCTTATTATTGGTAATTCTACATCTATGACTTCTGTGATTGGTCACTTCAGGTTTCTTGTTTAGGGAATGTTGTAGTAATATAAGGTTATAGTAATTAAATATATAGAAATATAAAAATATGGAAGATATATAAAAATAATTAAAATGATATTAAAAATAATTATTAAAATTAAACAAAGTTATGCTATTTGTATAGGAATTAATATAGTGGCTTGGTGCCATAACTCTGTAATGTGGTAAACAGACTCTGATTTACAAGAAGGACCCAGTTAGCGTGTGTGTGAAGTTATACTTAGATAAGAAGTGGCTTGCTGTTATTTACATGACCTAATAAAGAACAGCTTAAAAAGTGGTTTGATGTAAACATTTCAGTAGATTGACATAGAGGAAATTCCCTGCGAGGAACTCCCAAAGAGGTGGTTTGAGGTGATAATCCTGTAGATTGACACCTGTTAGAAGGCGTTGGCCAGAAAAGGTACTAAAGCTGAAAAGATACTAAAGCTGAGGTAGTCGCCCAGACTCCAACATGAACGTGTACTGACTCCATGCCGCTCTGAGCTTTGACCAAAGACAGCTGAGAGGAGCACATTAACAGGGCCCCCTTAAGCTATACTCAGGGATGCCAAAAGGATTTGTGAGTAATAAATTGTCTGTGTGATTATTGCAACTAATTTGTGTGTCGGTCGTGTCTTTCCTCTGGTGGCACTTATCATTAGTATCCTCACAGCTGCCTCAAGAGTAGTCTTGAAGAGGCTGCCAGCTCTGCTGATAAGCAGGAGTGTCCCACTGCACAGGGAAGTCGAATCAGGGATGCCTGATCAACGTAGAGCTTGGGCTCTACTGGGACAACACGTGAGGATTTCCCTGTTGGTATCTCACATTCTGTGTGTGATTTGGGACAAATGTACAATGACATGTTTCCATTGTTACAGCAGCCATACAGTATTAACAGGATTTTCTTACTTTACATAGTGATCTGTAATTTTCTTTTTCATTAAATGCCTATTTAGGTATTTTAGAGGAAAGATCATAGTTTTTGGAACCATATAAACTTTTCCTTCAGTTACAGTTAAATCATTTGCAATTTAAACCATTTACCAAAGTAGAACCACAGTTTGGTCATCAATAAATGGGTAATTTAACAGTAATAATATTTTTTTTACAAGATTGTGAAGATAGAATGAGATAAAACATATAAAATTCATGTTTAAAATCTAAAATAATGGTTGTGATTTTACTTCAAAAGGTTTTGTGCAGTTCTATGTTTATCAACTTCGTCAGTTATCACTTCTCTGAAACAGAGCAATTCATTAAAATTCACACCAAAGAAGTTGGGGTGAGGACACAGAGCACTAAAGAGGATGCCTGGACAACCTTTGAAGTGAACTTCAGGACATGTTGCTGCAAAAAGTCTCCCGGGGGTTCTAAATTAGTTACTGGAATTAGGGCCTGTGCTTCTCTTCATTAAGACAAGGCTCAGTCCAAAATCAGAGTAGGTACCAGGAAGCATCAGACAGCTCCCAGCATTGTCCTGGAAGCAGTGGCTGGCAAGGTAATGAAGTGGCTCCAGCACAATAACCCCCAGAGGGGAAGAAGCCTTCAGGGATCTACTAAACTTTTTCTATTTCACCTATGTCATTAAAGTAGAACACACATTCCAGAAATCTAGAAGTGTCCCTCCTAAAAGTAAATATAAGGGTAATCTCAGACAGGTTTTGTCACACCCAGCCTCAAAGAATCAAGAGAAAAAGATTGCCTTTGCTGACAAAGGCACACACATACTAATTCAGACAACAAACTAGTCTGTGTGGCTCATTGTGGAGGAGACAGAAAATCTATAAATTAAGACCTTTTGTGGGCTTTGCCTCTCCAGGGGAATCCTCTCCATCTCAAAACTGTTAAGAAGAGAACCTGTGATCTTGTTGTAAAGACCTTCGTTTATCTCTCCCCGAGAGAGAAGTGATTTTCTGATTAATAAAATTGACATGTGGAGCACAGAGTCCTGAAAAGCCAGTTGCACATGGACCTCCCCTTGGAATTCAGTCTGGCTGTAAACCGCATATATTGCTTACTCCTCTACAAAATGGAAATAAGATGCGGCCTGATCCATGGAAACCTCTTCACTAAAGAATGGTCCACAATGTGAGCCAATGGCACTGGAAGACTTACCAGTAACAAGAAGAACCTGGCAGAGTTGGACCAGTTGTAAATACCAGATGTCATTCCAAGAAAGAGTCAAGACCTGGAGTTGTTCTTATTTCCCTGTCCCAGTAGAGCCCAAGCTCTATGTTGATCAGGTGTCCCTGATTTGACTTCCCTGTGCAGTGGGACACTCCTGCTTATCAGCAGGGCTGGCAGCCTCTTCCAGACTACTCTTGAGGCAGCTATGAGGATGCTACTATTAAATGCCACCAGAGGAAAGACACGACCGACACACAAATTAGTTGCAATAATCACACAGGCAATTTATTACTCACAAATTCTTTTGGCGTGCCTGGGTACAGCTTAAGGGGGCCCTGTTAATGTGCTCCTCTCAGCTGTCTTTGCTCAGAGCTCAGAGCGGCGTGGAGACAGTCTATGTTCATGTTGGAGTCTGGGCGACTACCTCAGCAGGGGGCCCTCAGCTTTAGTACCTTTTCTGGCCAACGCCTTCTAACAGGTGTCAGTCTATGGGATTATCACCTCAAACCACTTTTTGGGAATTCTTCGAAGGGAATCCCCTCTATGTAAATCTACTAAAATATTTACATCAAACCACTTTTTAAAATGTTCTTATTTATATTAACTTTGTAAATTAATGTAAATAACACCAAGCCACTTCTTATTTAGGTCTAACTTCACACACATACTAACTGGGCCCTGCTTGAAATTCAGAGTCTGTTGATCACATTACAGAGTTATGGCACCAAGCCACTATATTAATTCCTATCCAAATGGCATAACTTTATTTAACTTTAATAATTATTTTTAATATTATTTTATTTTTATATATCTTCCATATTTTTATATTTCTATATATTTAATTACTACAACATGTAAGCCATGGACTTTATGGCACATGGGAACTTTCCATATCTTCTGCTCAATATTTCTGTAAACCTGAAACTGCTCTAAAATATGAAGTCTGTTTTTTCAAAGGTGTATACCTGTATAAAGTGAACATACTCTGGAAAGATTTGTCCATGGATTTTATAATTATAATTTGGGGAGTGGAATTCAGGAGATTTCGTGTGTGTGTTTGTCACTCATTTGTTAGTGTATTTCAAAACTGTTGTGAATTAATAGGTATTTTTTAAATGTTTTATTTTTGAAATCTTTTAGGAGTATGGCATTTTTCCCCTGCTTTTTTTGATGTCCTTCAGTTTGGAAGGCACATATTTTCATATTAACTGGGGGAGCATAAGGAGGAGTCATTCGATGCTAACATGGAGAGAGAAATTTTCTCAAGTGTCTGCATTGTATTCAGAATACAGGAATCTGTTTTTTTCTTTAAAACTTGAGGTCTTTTTATTGTTGTAAGGTACCAAAAATCTGAAAATTGATATTGATATTCTGGGAGGAAAATTTAGGCTTTCCTGTCAGGTTTTCCTGTCCCGTCCCTCCTTTAGAGAGGGGAGGGAGAAGAATGTAGAAGTTTCTGGCTTGTAAGAACAATGGGTTATTTAGTTTTAAATCTAAAATAAAAGTTAACCTAGAAACTTCTTCTCTTTCAACAGGAGGCATAATTTACATACCACCTTGCATTGATTGTAGTTTCTCCCCCTTCCTGGAATCTTGAGAGTAAAATACCTCTAGGCTAGGGAGGGAAGATGAACCCTGAAAGATTTGTAAACATCTTTGATTGTGTTACCTTGAAAGTTTTAATGTTTCTGTGTATCCCCTAAACAAATGTTGCCAGCCTATACCATGATGTCATGCTTTCCCCCACCTGTGTGTGATCAAGGCTATATAAGTAGCCCCTGAACTATTTTTGGGACTGCACGATTTGGGTCTGATGCCCCGGGTCAGCCATATGCGGCTGGCATATTTAATAAATGTCCTCCTTTAATAAAACTCTTCAAAATTCATCTGGACTGGGTGACTACTTAAACTCAATAAAATGAGGTACAGTGCCTTTCAGAATCTGGGCTGTGGTACTTTATAACATTATGACTTGCAGTCTCCTGGGATAATGTAATCTGAGACTGCAGGGGATAGGGACTAAGCAAAGAAAAGCCTTCATGAAGATAATAAATCAAAGCCATCAAGTCTTCAGGATCAGCAAAGGAAAGACTACAAAAGGCTTTGTGTTCTTAATGTTTATTATTATAAATATTAAATGTGTGTTTGACTCTCAGTATAATAAGAGAAATTTTAACTTATGTTGTATTTTTCTCATGGTTTTAACAAATTGATCATATTTATAATTTATTCATCTTTTATAATTTTGTTTTGGCAGCACGGCCAACTGGAAGAATTTAGTTCTCTTCTTAAAGCCTTGTAAATGTTTCCCTTGTGCTTAAGCCTAGTATGGGACTTTCAGACTAGTTTACACTACCTCTCTATCTCTCTACATGTCATCTTCCCCACTGACTTGTGAAATCTTTTAAAATGCATTTTTTATTATATTTATCCTTTTACCTCAAGATCTTAACACATAGCTCCAAGGCATTAGATACCCAGTAAATGTTTTGAAAAATGAAGCTGTGAATGAATGAGTAACCTAAATCTTTTCCAATACCCTCTATTTCCTGTGTCAAAAAATATCTTGATCTCTTCCCCAACATTTTCCCTCCACAACATTGCTTTTATAATGGTTCAATGATCCCACACAGTTTAACCATACTCTTTAATCTCAGTCAAATATTTTTCTTTATAATTTTTTTCCATTATCTCATATAGTCTTTTCTTTTATTTTTGAGGTAAAGTTTGGAAAATATGTCATTTTAGTGATCTCTAGAATTCTAGAGGGCTAGTTCGTTATTTTTAGCCATTCTTCCAGTTCTTATAACAATGGAATATATTGTCAACATAAATTGGTAATTCAGTTGTGTGATTCAATGCAGGAAAGGCAAATCAGTTGTAAATTTTTTGAAATATACTGCTCACAAAAATTGAAGAATATTTTAAAATGAATATGAAGTAATAAAAAAGAAACATTTATTCTTTTTTATTAAACAAGAATATCAGAAAAGCAAAAGACAAGTAAAAAAAGTTGTTTGATTATGCAAATAAGATGCAAAACCAACTTTTATTTCATTGGTGAAAATGCACTATACAAACAGCTGAAAATATTGGAATAAAGCCACCATATGACTGGACAGTTTTATGTTGAATTTCAACAATTTTTTGTCTCCTTTGCCACCTTGGATGGTAATATCCTTAAGTATATATTTTCCATTATTAGTCTGCTGCAGACTTGGTATATGTTGGGTTTATTTCAATTTATTATTCAAATGCAAATTAGAAATGTGGAATTTTGTATGACTTACAGTTAATGTTCCAAATAATGTGTGTTTTCATTTCACTAAGCTACTGCACAGCAGGGTTTAATGTGACAGTAAAATGCAGAGCTCTGTCATTCACAGTAAAAAAATACAGGAGATGTTGTTTGGTTCTGGGCTCTCTGAAAACCTAAAATGTCAGTCATCAATGATCAGTTCCCAATTTGCCAGAATGACTTCAGCTTTGCTCTGATATGCACATCGTCCTTCTGCAATAGTAGCTGGCTCTGAGTACTCCAGATGGGCCATGGATTTCACATGCTATTCTTTGGGGCAGGTGGTAGGGAAGATGATTTTGGGTAGTACAATTCTCACATGGGTCCACCAGTTTGTAGTTTTGCTACTCTTGTCAAAGATAGATTTCCCCCTATTCCCACTATTCTTCCAGCAATATATTTGTTGCATTTGCCATCTCACTTGACAGACAAAAATGCCTCATCTAAATAAAACTGGCATCATAGAAAGTAGAATGACAGGAGGCAGAAAAGTAAGAGCAAAACAAAACAAAGCTGAGCCCTATGGGTCTAGTGGCACACTTTCCCTACTTTAATATTTTTCCCTCTGCAAAATAACCAATTAAGACCCAAAAGCTAAATACATTGAGAGGTGTCACTTTTTGCTGTATAGAAATATAGTATTTCAGTTAGATGATTTGTCCCTGCCTTAGAAGTAAAAGTATGTTTTAAAGTTGAATAGGTAAATTTTTAAAAAGAGGAAAATATGGCAAGCATTTTAATTATGTTAACTAAAAGACAGCTTAGATCAGCAAAATATGATAATCTAGAGAAAGTTTTGTGACTATGGCAACCTATTCAATGTGACTATTCCTCTATTTGTATCAGTAATTTTTTGAAGATGAATGCTTGTCTTGATTCTTTAGTTCAAAATGATCTACTTGATTGAATATTGGTATATAAAATATGTCACTGTATTGGTATATATACAGTGTGTCCATAAAGTCATGGTGCACTTTTGACCAGTCACAGGAAAGCAACAAAAGATGATAGAAATGTGAAATCTGCACCAAATAAAAGGAAAAATCTCTCAGTTTCAGACCTATTCAGTGCAGTTTGATGTGGGCTCATGCACAGATTTTTTAGGGCTCCTTAGGTAGCTATCCCATATAGCCTCTACAGACTCATCCCTGACTGATGGCCTATCAGAATGGGGTTTCTCCACCAAACTGTCGGTTTCCTTCAACTGCTTATCCCACCGAGTAATGTTATTCCTATGTGGTGGTGCTTCATTATAAATGTGCCGATATTCACGTTGCACTTTGGTCATGGATTCAAAATTTTTTTTTTTTTTATCTTTCTGAAGCTGGAAATGGGGAGAGACAGTCAGACTCCTGCTTGCGCCCGACCGGGATCCACCCGGCACGCCAACCAGGGGGTGACGCTCTGCCCACCAGGGGGCGATGCTCTGCCCCTCCAGGGCGTTGCTCTGCCGCCACCAGAGCCACTCTAGCGCCTGGGGCAGAGGCCAAGGAGCGATCCCCAGCGCCTGGGCCATCCTTGCTCCAATGGAGCCTCGGCTGTGGGAGGGGAAGAGAGAGAGAGGAAGGAGAGGGGGAGGTGTGGAGAAGCAGATGGGCACTTCTCCTGTGTGCTCTGGCTGGGAATTGAATCCAGGACCCTTGCAGGCCAGGCCGACGCTCTACCACTGAGCCAACCGGCCAGGGCCCATGGATTCGAATTTAACGAGCCACAGAGCACACTGAACTTTCCTCTGTACCATCCACATCTTGACTGGCATGGCCGTGGGCTGCTCCTCTTTATACTCGGTGTTACATCATCATCTGCGCATGTGCACATGCTGCCACATTATCCCACAGAAACTGGGAGGGTTTTCCTTTTTTTGATGCAGATTTCACATTTCTATCATCTTTTGTTGCTTTCCTGTGACCGGGCAAAAGTGCACCATGACTTTACGGACACACTATACTTCATTTCCATTTAAATATTATATTTACATTTTGTAGATGTTGTTCACTGAAGAAACTCATTTATGTATATACTTGACTGTTAGAATGTAAATTTACTAAGGTCAGTAATTTATATTAAATCTGTCCATCTCTTTGTAATTGTTCTTCTGAAACATAGGAAGGCTGCAGTGTTGTTAAGTTCAGAATAGAATTATTATGGGATTTAAGACAAGACAAGGGCATTCAAGAGAGAGTAAGAACCTTATAACTGATTGACTTTAGAAGTTATCTCAAAATGTTTTTCCAAACCTGTCTGTTGAGATGATTACTTCTTGCTTAAGATTGTTTTTCTCTTGAGAAGTGAGTTCTTTCTTCTTTATCCCTCCTTCCTACTTTCTTTTTTTCTTTCATTTTTTTTTTTACCCCTCCTTTCCTTTCCTTTTTCTTTCCTTTCAACAAATGTTTTCTGAGCATCTACTAATAATACATGGTACCCAGTGTGCAGGTTACTGGAAACAACACATGGTTCCTATATAATTTATTATAAAGTCAGAAGGGAATATTTAGGAAAAAACTAGTCTTTCCATAGCATTACCCATGCTTATGTATTCAAAAATGTATATGGATAATGGACCTGGATAAACTATGCCTCAAATGGATATAAAATGCAAAATAAACTTTTAAAATAATATGATCATTAGTACTAAAAAATATTGAAATTAAAACATAATACCTTATTTCACACATATTAAATTATATAAATATATATAGATGTATATTTAGCTAAAATATTTTTAGTAAAAATGGGCAATATTTATGAAGGAAAATTTTCAGTGTTATAATTCCATGCATTGAAATTTACCTTAAGGAAGAAAAAAAATCAAAACTAAAAATGTTATGTCTATCAAGATGTTCAATGAAATTTCATTTATAATATTAAATATGTTAATATAGACCAAATGTCCATTATGGAAGAAAAGTCAAGTTAATTTTACTTTAACTGGATGGAATAATGTACAGATAAAAATAATAATAATTTTTATTTAAAATGCTTACTCTTAGTAGGAAAGAACAGAACAAGTGCTGAATTTAATTATAGAATTATAGTATATATAGACACTACATGGAAAAATAAAAGAATGTAACATCTTGGGAAGGCAGGATTGTCAATGATTTTAAAGAATTTTGTGATTGGAGTGTTAATGTTCTTATAGACTACTAAATGAGGCCATGTTTTATGATCACAATAATTTTTGACTACTCAAGGGTCAAACTAATGTGACTTTTTTAAAAATTAAGATAAAGTTTACATGCAATTACATTCACACTTTTATTGTAAAGCTCTGAAAGTTTTTTAAAAAAATTACACAGTTATATAACCACAACTACAATCAAGCTATGAAACAAAATATAGGAAAGGTTTAAATCCCCCCCCCCCCATTTTACCATGCCCCTAACAGTCAACCCCTCCGGCCCCAGACTTGGTATTTCTTCCCCCATAGATTTGTTTCTGAAAGGATATTGTAGAAGTAGAATGATAGAATACGTCGCTTTTTGAATCTGGGTTATTTCTTTCAGTATAAGCATCTAATATTTTAGAGCAGGGGTCTCAAACTCGCGGCCCGCGGGCCGCATGCGGCCCGCCGAACAATTTTGTGCGGCCCGCAGACTAATCCACAAAGTTCAAAATATTTCGGATAAAATTAAGTAAGCCTAGGGGCCTACTTGTATTTTTCATTTCTCTAGCATCCTAGCTAGATAGTAGCTTAGTTAACAGCAGTTGTGATGCGAACTACAGTTTCTGGTCATTTTGTGACACTGAGTAAACTGCATGTACGATTGTGCTTGTTGTACTGATTTTTTTTTGTTTTCAACTGCAGTGAGAAAAGTGTTGTGTAACAGTTGCCTTTTGTAGACCTAGTGCGGCCCGCCGAACGGCTGTGATCTTGCTCTGCAGCCCACATGTTGAGTTGAGTTTGAGACCCCTGTTTTAGAGTGTCCACACACATATCAGTGCTTCTCTACTTCTTGTTGCTGTTTGGTTTTCCATTTACAAATGTACCACCATTACTTTATTGATATCTCAGGAGAGGGACATTGGGGTTTGTTCCAGTTTGGGACAATTACAAATAAAGCCATTATGTAAACATGTATGTTGTATTGTTGTATAGGGTGTTTTATTGTACTTTACTTAACATTTTAATTGGAATAATATTAAATTCACATATATTTATAGGATAGTATACCAGCACAATGAGAGTACTGGAAATTATCAGAGTCCTATTTAAATCTTTTATTTTAACAGCCAGTTACCCTGTTAAGTTTAACAGATAAGCCTTTGTCTATTGTGGGCTTTGTTTCTAAAGACGATATAATTTGTAGAGCCTTTGCCATATTGTTTTGATCTACTCAGTTTACTTATGGCCACTGGGAGGTCCCACTATTTTCTGCTGGTTCTGCTTTCAGAGGCAAAGGGGCTTTTTCTAGCCCAGATTACTAGATGTCTTTATTTTTATTTATTTATTTTTCAGTGTCCAAGGTTTTAATTGGGAGGTTGGTCACATAGGCTTTTGCCAGAGCATGTACCAAAATTCTAGATTCCTAGAAGGAAAGCAAGTAGTTAAAATAAACCACATGGTTTGTACAATTTGGCCACAGGGAGCCACCTTTTTCAATGAAAAAATGGTGGGAACCTTCCTCAGATCTGAGTTTCCAGATGCCAGCCAAGGGCCAAGCTTGCAAGCAAGATTTCTAAGGATAGAAGTCTCAAGCATGTCATATTAATTCTTTGCTGTGTCAATGGGATAAGCTGGTCTAAGCTATAGGACCTGAGAGAGAATCGTGTGTGATAACTGAATTTATAGAGTCCTGGGGCACCAAATCAGGAATGTCTATCCAAAGGCTCGTTGGCTCTCCTAAGCTACTTTTTACCTCATCATGTGGTAAATTTTATACCTTTAGGCTTCCCACATGTGTCGCAAGTGCATAGCTGTACTTAACCAATGCTGGTAGAACAGTCTGACTTCTCACAGAACTTGATATCTATATTTTAAAACAAATAGTCTGAGAAAGCTGATTTCTAAAATTAAAGAAAAATATATATGAGTGACATAAGTAATAATCTATCAATAATAATACTACCCTAACATTAACTTTAAATGAGAAAGAGAGACTTCCAGCTCATGATGTGTAAGAGGCCATCTGGACCTGGCTGCTTGATGTGTCTGGTGCCCTCTTGACTATTCATTTCCATGTTATTAAGTATATAGGTTTTGTGTAAAAATAGGTTTTCATTTTAGTTGGGTAAGTACCAAAGATGAGATTGCTGGGTCATATGGTATGTGTTCCCTTAATTTTATTTTAAAAAATCAAAATATTTTCCAAAGTGATATACCATTATTGCACTCCTTCCAGAAATAGAGTTCCAGGGGTCTGCATCTTCACCAGCACTTCATTTTAGTTAAGCCAATAGAAGGTACATCCTTATGTTTCCATTGCTGAAATTTCTATTCCAGTCTTTTACTCAGTTTGTTTTCTTATTACTGACACTTGAGAGTTCTTAATGTATGTTGAATATAAGCCCTTGATCAGTTTTTTATCAGTGGTTGCAAATAGTTTCTTGAGTTTATGACTTGTTTTTTGTTTAAACTTTTTTATCTTTTGAAGAGATATTTTAAATTTTAATGAAGTCCAGTTTATCAGTCTGTTCCTCAATGAATCATCTCTATGATCTATTTTTATTTACTTTGTATATAAAGTAAGGTGCATTAAGGAAGCTTCTCCATAGATGAGTAATTTTTCCAGCATTTATTGAAAAAACAAAACATTCATTGAATTTTCTTGCATGTTTATTGATAACCAATTAAACATATATGTGTATGTCTATTTCTTTGTGTATGTGAGTATTGGTCTATTTCTATTTCTAAACTCCCCATTCAGTTTCATTGGCCCATTGATCAATCTTCTTCTAGGACAGAACTATCTGCTGCTATACATTTAGAAACCAATTATTCTAAACCTCAAACTCTTTTTTCATAATTTTTTTGGTTAGTTCAGTTCATTAGTTTTTACACATGCACTTTAAAAGCATCTAGCCCCCCCCCCCAAAAAAAAGACTTGCTAAACTAATTGGGGTGTGGTCTAAGGATACAGCCTCAAGAATAGAGATTATTTATCTGTTTAGTTCCCACAGCTGCAGTAGTTCCTCACTGATACTCTAAAGACAATGGGCTCAGGCTGCCCTAACCCCAGATGCTTGTCTTTTTCCCATAGAAGAGACAGGAGAAAGAGTCTAACACCTGATGATGAAGAAGGTTTTTTCAGGCATCCTGTCCCTGCCCAGTCATTTTGGCAAGCATCATGTGAGGTCTTTGAAGGAATCTTGAGTAGGTGTGAAGTCTGCTTATGTCTATGGCTTTCAGGGACACATTAGTCTCATTTCTGCCTACACTTGACATTTAGAAACAGAAAAACTTTTTTTCTGACTCTTTTCATCACCAGTTCATCCTCCCCTGAGAAAACAGAGGCTCAGATTCTTTTTCTTCTTGGAGGTAATTTTTCTCCTTAAGTTTCAGGTCAGTTTGCTCTCAGACTTCAGCTCTCTGATGAGTTCAAGAAACTTTGGAGTTAGCTGGTTGTGTATCATTTTGGTTGGTTTTGTTGTAACATTTGAAGCAAAGCTTTTGAGTTCTGCATCTTAAGTAGAAGTCACATATCTCTCTGGTTTCTTCTAGAATATGGCAAAATGTTTGAGCAGGATCCCAACCTTTACTTGCATGTGATTTTTTGGATTAATCTGATAATTGATTTGAAACATGAACAAAATTATAGCCATTAACACTGTATCTATAGCCATATAATACTAATACTAGTGATATCTAGTATTTTCAGTTGCTTTGGTCAGTTGTACATAAATATATGTTTGAAGTTAAACTTCTTATAATGTTAGAAAATAATTCTACTGAGAATTATAGTTAGATAATACTAAATTGCTGGGGTCCAGTCCTGGGGGGAATCCAGGGGTCCCACGGGAAGAGACGGTGTCAGCGTGAGCCGAGTGAGAGAGCCAAATTCTTTTTTCTCTTTAGCATTTGCTGCCAGGCATCTCTGCCAAATGCTGGTCTAGCTTTATTTTTATACACACACACTAAGTTACAATCACATGGTATTCAGAATACATTGATTAATCATTGTTTTTGTTTCACTATGGTTACATATTTCTAGGTAACAGTTAATTCATTTCCATAAGCTATAAATCAGGTGATAAGTCATTCAAAGTACAATAACTTGAACAGCAATAACAATATTGGTACAAACTTATAAAAGATCAGTACTGATTAATAACTCTACTTTACTTAATGTCCTATTGTCTAGTCAAGTTTTATTTATCTACTATATTCATATACTAGTTAAGTTCTAACTTTATTTTTCTCAGAGTGTTCCACCACCTGCAGGTCAAGTATGCAAGAAGAAAGGAAAATTTCTCTACTCTACCACATGAAAAGGCTAGGGAGTAAAAGTAATGAATTAAGTGAAAGTTGAAAGGTGCTTCTGTTTATAGTTACTGTTTCCTACCTATTCATAAGTCACAATCTATTTTTTCTAACATGATTAATAGGAAGGAATTCTCCTACACACTACAAGCTGTTAGCTTGACCCTTCATAGCTAACAGCTCATTACCTATGTGAATAAAAGCCTCCTCTAAAGCATTCACTTTTATCTTTAACTTCCTATCTATAGTCTTCTGTACTGCTAAGGCAAGAGATATGAGATAAACTATCTACATGATTTGCAGTGTAAACCGATTGAGGTAAAGCAGTGGTGGAAGCAGCTACAGATCCTATAATAGCAATAAGAGGGAAGTCATAGCCAGCCTCTTATGTCTATGGGCACAGGCAAAGGGGCTTACAGGCTTTTCTATGAAACTCACACCCTCTGTCTCATTTCCAAAGAAATTACTATGAATCTGCAGGGAAAGCACAGTGCTATTATTCCAGTGCCATAAATGATAGCACACACACCCAGAAAAGGGGGATAAAAGGCCAAATTAATTCAAAAGGTCAAAGAGGGAAGTATCATTGTGCCTTTTCTCTGCTGTGACTTTGTCAACCAGCAGTTGTTGATCTTCTCTGCTGTGACCTTGTCAGCCAGCAGCTGTTGATCAGCTTCTGACATCTCCCCCTTTTTTATTTTTTAAATAAAGCTTTTGTATTTTCACCGCTGTTTCCCTGAGACCGTTGTTTAAGAGTCAAAAGATGACTGGAAGGACAAGAAGAGCGATAATTACCACAGCTATTATCATGCCTATATCAGTAGCCAAAGAGGTCAGGCTATGCATAGAAAACATACTTTTAATATTTTCAACAAATTGATCAGCTACTTCTGAGGCAGAGACTAAAGAGCCTGAATGTCCTAAGTTTTGTGTTTGCTGATGTAATTCCTTCAAATCTAAACTAATATTACTATTATTCCATACACCTAATAAATGATTCTGTACATTATTCCATGCTATGATAGACTAATTGTATTCTAGAGGAGTCGCACATATCCACTTGAATCCTGCATGGCATCTAAGAGTCACCCTAACCTTCATAGCTAACAGCTCATTACCTATGTAAATAAAAGCCTCCTCTAAAGCATTCACTTTCATCTCTAACTTCCTATCTATAGTCTCCTGTACTGCTAAGGCAAGAAACATGAGATAAACTATCTACATGATTTGCAGTGTGAACCGATTGAGCTAAAGCAGTGGTGGAAGCAGCTACAGAGTCTATAATAGCAATAAGAGCAGTAATTCCTAAAATCAATTCTGCAATAAATTGCTTTCCTTGATGGCAAGCAAGCACTTCAGAAGCAGCCTGTAGTGCACGCAATCCTGGGTCATCATACCAAGGCTGAGACAGACTAACAGGTAACATCACATAAGGTGGCTGCTGCAAAATAAGCATGGCTTGAGCTTTGGTGTCATAAAATAGACAGTTTGTTAAAACACAACAAAAGCAGAAAATGCTAAACTGGAATTATAAGTGCTAACAGAAAGATTACTGTTCATGATAGCAATCAAGAGCACATAAGGAGCCTGTACACAAGCCTGAACAAAAATATTCTGAAAAGGATAAGGGTGAGGCCTAACCATATATGCAGGTGCAGCAGCTACAATTAGCTGCCAAAGCTTTGTTTGATACCTGGTGGTTGATTCATCCTGATAAGTCAGCTGTGCAGGTATCCATCCAATAGACTGCCAATGTGTGATGTTTTTATTTAAAGGATTATATTTATCTAACCAATTGTAAACATCCTTCATTTCCTGTACTAATTTTCTATAATCATATTCAAAATAAGGACTAGACCAATCTTTTACAGTGAAATTAACAGCACATGCAGTGTAATTCATATAATTGGAACATGCACATTCTTGCCATGGGGGGAAACCAAGTCTATTCTCCACAGACCACCAGTAAGGCTCTTGAGTTGCCTTTTTTGGAGGATAAAGTTTACATGGGTGAAATCCCTTAGGGGGAAATGTAACAGAATTATACTCATGGGGGTCAAGGCCTCCAGGCATTAAAATTGTGAGAGACCATAAGTCTCTTGTAATGTGTCCAGGTCTATTACTCTCAGGAGAGTCAGTCAAAATAGTCTTAAGTGTAGTAGGAAAACACCCAGAAATTATGCAATTATTATTAAACATAAAACATATAGGTACATTATCCATTTTTCCATGAGATAAGAAATTTGAATTAGTTTTATGCATAATAAAAGAACTAGATGATCCTCCCCAAAACTTAGTATGATTATTAAATACAAGTATATTATCTCCTCCCCAAGTAACAGGCTTAACCAATGGTGGATTTGGAATATAAGCCCAATAAGATTTGTTTTGTCCAATAGCCTCAACATTAAGTACTGAATTGAAAGTACAGCTAGCATAGCAATAAACATATTAGCAGGGTTACGATGTATATTTTGTTGCTGACAAATTAAATGAGCTCTTTCAGACAATGCCCTCAACTGGTCCCAGGTTGGTGGGTTGACAGTTCGAGTAGAGCGAACCATCCATTGACCACAATAGGGAGGTCGTCCAGCTTCCTGTAGTGACCATCATTGCATTGCTCGAGTAACAAGATTATATGGAGAGTTCCTTGATGGCCTTTGCTGGGAAGTCACCAGTGATGTGGGTGGCACAGGAGTCTCCTCCAGGCTGGATGTACAAGGAGGAGGATGGAGATAAGGAGGGAGCAGAGGCGACTTCTGATGAGACATGGCAAATCAGCCGGTCTGAAATTCAGCGAGTTGAGCCAGCGTTCTGTGGAAATATACAAGCATACCCTCTCCCCTGGGTTGGAATTATATCTGGTCCCTTCCATTGACCTGTTAATAAATCCTTCCACTTTGCCATTGGTTTAGGCTTATCCAGATCCAGATTCCAGTGTCTCAACATGCTAGTGTGGCCTTGATAGTCTGAATTAAGATTGTTAATAACAAACAAAGCATGATTTAAAAGCTGATGTGGGGAATTATATTTTAACTCACCTTCCTGTAGTTTTTGAATCTGCATTTTCAGGGTCTGATGAGTCCTTTCTACTATACCTTGTCTCTGTGGATTTTAAGGGATGCCAGTAATATGTGAAATGTTAAAGGTGTCACAAAACCTTTTAAAGGCAGCCTTTAGCTCAAATGACCTTTCTTTTCACTCTTGCTCAGATTATGTTGAGGGGTTTTAAGGTTCTTATTCACCTATATAAATCTTTTTTGTATATCTAGAGCTATTTGGAAAAAGACAAAACAGCGTTATTAGCTGGATCAAACAAAAGAGGGTAAAAGTTTGCAGGAGAAAGAGGTTCAGCATCTCCTGTAGGATTCCAGAGTCCCTCAGCTGTTGAATAATCCTGTATATCAGCATTCAAAATATTTTTTTAAAGTAAGAAGCATGATAAAGAAGATTTGTAGAATATTTCAGGATATGACTTTTCTAAATTCATAGAAACATTTTTACTCCATTAATTAACAGGCAACTTAAAGAATACATTAAAGCTGGAAAATTCTAGTGTGACCTTTATTATTTTTCTATATTAAAAAAATCTACACCCACCTTTGTTAGGTAAATCTACTCTGCTTCAAGCTCTGCAGCAGCAGCCAGCAGCCTGAAGCTTGAAGCAGTGTAGTCAAAATCAACAAGTCTTTAGGATTCATATTTCATACTATTTAAATTTAAATGAGTGTGCTTTACTTGTTTCAATTAAAATTATAAATTTGTAGGGATGATATTTTTATAATATTAGAGCCGGCATATTCAATTTTTGCATGCAAGAACTTAAAAAATCACATTTAGACAACATTAAACAAAGACCAAACACAAACAAGAATCAGACAAAGTAGACAAATCAGACAAATTAGAGAGAAACCCGGGATATTAGAGATTAGAACATGGCCTCCTTGATCTTTACACAGGGCTATTTTGATTGGAACATAAAGGATAGAAACCAAACAGAACTCTCTCTCAAAGAGTTTTGAGAATGGTCTTTTATAAGATTCTGTTTAGCCATATCCAAACAGGTGTTCCCTTTGCCCTCTTTTCAGGCATAGAACAGGAAAGAAATAAAATGAGTTGAGAGAAAAAGAAGAACAGAAAAGCTGTAATTTTTCCAAACTCTTAAGTCCTTCTATTTACTAAAGAAAATCAGATAATAACACAACTTTAAAACTCATCTCAGGCCTGACCTGTGGTGGCGCAGTGGATAAAAGCGTCGACCTGGAAATGCTGAGGTCGCTGGTTTGAAACCCTGGGCTTGCCTGGTCAAGGCACATATGGGAGTTGATGCTTCCAGCTCCTCCCCCCTTCTCTCTATCTCTCCTCTCTCTCTCCCTCTGTCTCTCCCTTTCCTCTCTAAAATGAATAAATAAATAAATAAAAATTAAAAAAAAAAACAACAAAAAAAAACTTATCTCAGCCTCTAATCATTCTTAAATTCTAATAGCTGCTACAACTGGCAGCCAAAATTCCTCCATTTCAACCCCTGCAAAAGCCTTGCTTCTCGTATTCTGCATTCCAAAAGAGGTATTTTCTCCAGATAAACAGGCTTTAGCGACTTGTTTCCAATCATAAGGAGTTATCCAATTATGAGAAAGTGTTTCCACCAAAAACATAGTATAAGGAAAGGTGGGTCCATTTTGACTACAAGCCATTTTCAACTCTTTCAATAATTTATAAGGAAGTGGCTCCCATGTAGGAACCCCTTATCATCAAATCCACCAGCCGCAGCCACAGGAAAACATAATGCCATATCAGTTTCCCCTTAGTCGCAAGAAGCTTCAATTGCCTTCTGCTACCCTGTTAATCCTGATGATTTCTACTTATTATTAACATCTGGTGATTGTACTGGTAGAAGCAAAGGCATTCTAATAACCTTATTTTTATCCTTTCTGTCAGTCTTGGGGGGATATAATATGGGCAAGACTGTTTTTGAATCCCAATCCTCATTTTCCCTATTATATTTAGCTGCCTCATCTTCTAATTCAGCCTCATTAGATGGCAATAAATAATCTTCATTATCATCCTGATGTTTACTAATTTTAAAGAGGCCATTCCATAATCTGCACTATCTTGAGACTGCCTTCGATTTCTAATTAATGGAGTCTCTTCTTTTGGAGGAGCAGTTGCTTTTGAAAATTTATGCACCCCATGTTCTGAATCTAAGGCATCTTTAATCAAGCTCCATAATGCAAATGTATCAACTGGGACCCTTTCTGGCCCATGTAGCTCATAATAAAGTTTTAAATCTTCTCCAACCTTAGCCCATGTCTCGAGACTCAGTGTCCCCTCATCTGGAAACCATGGAGAACATTCTCATACAAAATACAGAAAATGAACTACTTGTTGAGGGAAAACACTAATTTCTTTCAGAGAAAGTGTTTGCTGAATAATTTCTATAAAGAGTCTTTTTTCTTTAGACTCAGAATGGCCCATGACTTCTCAAAATCTTAAATTCTGTAATCCTCCACTTATACTCACCCTATCCTCCTTACAGGGGGGTCTGCAGCACCCTGAGTGGAGTTCTAGCCACCCCGCGACAATGAGGGGGCTTACCTGTGGGTCCCTGTTCAGGCACCAAATGCCAGGGTCCAGCCCTGGGGGGAATCCAGGGGTCCCACAGGAAGAGATGGCATTGGTACAAATCAAGTGAGAGAGCTGAATTCTTTTTTCTCTTTAGCATTTGCTGCCAGGCATCTCTGCCAAATGCTGGTCTAGCTTTATTTTTATACACACACACTAAGTTACAATCACATGGTATTCAGAATACATTGATTAATTATTGTTTTTGTTTTACTATGGTTACATATTTCTAGGTAACAGTTAGTTCATTTCTATAAGCTATAAATCAGATGATAAGTCATTCAAAGTACAATTATACAATAACTTGAACAGCAATAACAATATTGGTACAAACTTCTAAAAGGTCAGTACTGATTAATAACTCTACTTTACCTAATGTCCCTATTGTCTAGTCAAGTTTTATTTATCTACTATATTCATACACTAGTTAAGTTCTAACTTTATTTTTCTCAGAGTGTTCCACCACCTGCAGGTCAAGTATGCAAGAAGAAAGGAAAGCTTCCCTACTCTACCACATGAAAAGGCTAGGGAGTAAAAGTAATGAATTAAGTGAAAGTTGAAAGGTGCTTCTGTGTACAGTTACTGTTTCCTATCTATTCATAAGTCACAATCTATTTTCTCTAACATGAATAATAAGAAGGAATTCTCCTTCAAACTTAACCCTTTTCGAAGGATATCATGGCCAGCCTCTTATTTCTATGAGCCCAGGCAAAGGGGCTTACAGGCTTTTCTGTGGAACTCACACCCTCTGTCTCATTTCCAAAGAAATTACTATGAATCTGCAGGGAAAGCATGGTGCTATTATCCCTGTGCCATCAATGATAGCACACACACCCATAAAAGGGGGGATATAAGGCCAAATTAATTCAAAAGGTCAAAGGGGGAAATATCATTGTGCCTTTTCTCTGCTGTGACTGTGTCAACCAGCAGCCATTGATCTTCTCTGCTGTGACCTTGTCAGCCAGCAGTCATTGATCTTCTCTGCTATGACCTTGTCAGGCAGCAGTCGTTGATCAGCTTCCGACACTAAATATTTCATTCCCCATGTTAAATATTTGCATATGTTGTCTCTAATTGTTATTACAGAAATGTGAGGTAGGGCTTATGGGATCCATCTTCCAAAGATGAGCAAACTCAATCTAAGGAAAATTAAATAATATCCTAGGGTAAAGGAGGCAAGAAGTGGCAGACTCATGATTTTGTTACAGTTATTTGCCACATAAAGGCATTTTGGTCAACTATGGATCACATATATTATATAACACAATGTATGGTATATGATTATAATGGAGTTAGAAATTCCTATTTCTAATAACATCATAACTTTCATAACATCATAGCACAATGCATTTTTCATGTGTCTGTGGTTGTGCTGGTATAAACAAACCTACTGTGCTGCAAATTATATTGAAGTATAGCACATACAATTATGTACAGTATATAATACTTGATAATAATAATAAACTACTATATTACTGACTTATGTATTCACTTTATAATGTATTTTATCATTATTTTAAAGTTTCTTCTTTCTACTTATTAAAAAAAGGCTTTCTGTGCTCTGCTATGCCAGCAACAATCTTATACATCCAGTGTTGACTTCATCTTTTCATTGTATCATTTTCTAATGCTTGATTTGATCTTGTTTTTACAGTGACATACTGTTCAGGGTTGTAGCCTAGGAGCAATAGGTTATTCCAGATAGCCTAGGTGTGTAATTGGCTATACTATCTAGGTTTGTATAAGTGCATCCTGTGATGTTCACATAAGGATGAAATCCCTTAAAGATAAATTTCTCAGATTATGTGGTACATGACTATAATATAAAGTGCATGACTATATATAAAGTTACAAAACAAGTTCATTTTTCTCTTTCAACTTCAATGTTTATGTAATCTCAGATTTCACAGTATGATCATAGATTTACTAACACTTAAAAGAGCCAATGGAATTAATTTCTTTGGCTTGATTTAAAACAAAACAAACAACAAGAAAATGTTGCCATGTGATATTCCTTAATGCAAGGATTCCAAAGGGAAGATGTGATTATTACAGTTCTGTAATAATCAGGTTTTATCTTAATGTTTAGCAATTATTTGTAATAAAAACTTTTTTACCCTTTTATTTTTATTTTTTATATTTTATAATTTTATTTAGACAATTAATTTTAACAGGGTGATATTGATCAACTAGAGTACATAGATTTAAATAAAACATCTCCAGATCATTTTGATATTCAATTATGTTGTTTACCCATCATCCAAAGTCAAATTGTCCTTCATCACCTTTTATTTGGTTTTCTTTATGCCCCTTCCCTCTCACCCCTCCACCCTCTCCTCTTTTCCCCTCCCCCTGGTAACCACTGCACTCTTATCTATATCCATGAGTCTCAATTTTGTGTCCCACCTATGTATAAAATCATATAGTTCTTAGTTTTCTTCTGATTTACTTATTTCACTCAGTATAATGTTATAAATGTCCATCTATGCTGTCATAAATGATACTATGTCATAATTTCATATAGCTGAGTAGTATTCCATAATATATATGTACCACATCTTCTTTAGCCAATCTTCTATTGAAGGGCTTTTTGGTTGTTTCCATGTCTTGGCCACCGTGAAAAATGCTGCAATGAACGTAAGGCTTCCCATTTTTTATTGGATTGTTTGCTTGTTTGTTGTTGAGTTTTGTGAATTTTTTGTATATTTTGGATATTAGGCCTTTATCTGAGCTATTGTTTGCAAATATCACATCCAATATAATTGGCTGTCTGTTTTTTTTTTTGTCAGTTTGTTTTCCTGTGCAAAAGCTTCTTAGTCTGATGTAGTCCCATTCATTAATCTTTGCCTTCACTTCCCTTGTTTTTGGAGACAAATTTATAAAATGTTCTCTATGGCCAAGGTCCATGAGTTTAAAACCTATATTTTCTTCAATGTAATTTATTGTTTCAGATCTTATATTTAGGTTTTTGATTCATTTTGAATTAATTTTTGTACAAGGAGACAAACTGTAGAACTAACATGAACAAATTCAGAAAGATTAAAATTATACCAAGCATATTCTCTGACCATAAAGCTTTGAAACTAGAATTGAACTGCAAAAAAGAAGTAAACAAACCCACAAAAATGTGGAAATTAAACAACATACTTTAAAAAAATGACTGGGTCAAAAAAGAAATAAGAGATCAGAAGTTATATACAGACAAATTAAAATGATAACACGACATATTAGAATCTCTGGGATGCAGCAAAAGCATTAATAAGAGGAAACTTCATATCATTACAGGCCTATATAAACAAACAAGAGAAAGCCCAAGTAAACAACGTAACATCACATCTTAAGGAAATAGAAAAGGAAGAACAAAAGCAACTCAAATCAGAAAAAAGGAAATAGTGAAAATTAGAGCAGAAATAAATGAAATAGAGAACAAAAATCTATAGAAAAAATCAAAACAAGGAGCTGGTTCTTTGGAAAGATCAACAAAATGGACAAACCCTTGGCAAGACTCACTAAGGAAAAAAAAGAGAAAGGACTTATATGAACAAAATACAAAATGTAAGAGGAGAAATTACCACAGATACATAGATATACAAAGGATTCTTGTAGAATAGTATGAAAAACTATATGCCACCAAATTTAACAACCTAGAAAAAATGGATAAATTCCTAGAATAATACAGTTTTCCTAGACTGAGTCATGAAGAAGTAGATAGCCTAAACAGACCCTGAAGCAGGAAAGAAATAAAAACAACTATCAAAAACCTCCCAAAAAATAAAAGTCCAGGGCCAGTCAGTTACACTAATAAATTCTATCAAACATTCAAAGAAGATTTGGTTTTTATTCTAATCAAAGTCTTCCAAAGAATTTAAGAAGAAGCAATACTTCAAAACACATTTTATGAGGCCAACATAACCCTCATACCAAAACCTTGCAAGGACAACACACAAAAAAGAACACTACAGCCCATAATTTCTAATAAATACAGATGCAAAAATCGTACACAAAATACTAGCCAATCAAATACAACAACATATTAAAAGAATAATTCATTATGATCAAGTGGGATTCATAAGGATGGTTCAACATACGTAAAACAATTAACGTAACACACCATATCAACAAAACAAAGAACAAAAATCATCTGATCTTATCAATAGATGCAGAAAAGGCATTCAATAAATACAACATCATTTTATGTTTAAAACACTCAACAAAATGGGTATAGAAGAGAAATATCTCAACATAATAAAGGCCATTTGTGACAAATCATTAGCTAACATCATACTAAATGGTAAAAAACTAAAAACTTTTTCTCTAAAATCAGGAACAAGACAAGGATGCCCACTCTCTCTACTCTTATTCAACAAAGTGCTGGAAGGTCTAGTCTGAGCAATCAGACAAGACAAAAAAATAAAAGGCATTTATATTGGGAAAGAAGAAGTAAAGGTTTTACTTCTGGTTGATGATATAATCCTGTGTATAGAAAACCCCAAAAACTCCACAGAAAGGCTATTAGAAACAATAAACCTTTATGGTAAAGTAAAATTGCAAAATACAAAATTAATATACAGAAGTTTATTTCTTTCTTATATGCCAACAATGAACCTTCAAAAAATAAACTAAAGAAAATAATCACTTTTACAGTTGCAACAAAAAAATTAGCCTGACCTGTGGTGGCGCAGTGGATAAAGCATTGACCTGGAAATGCTGAGGTCACCGGTTCGAAACCCTGGGCTTGCCTGGTCAAGGCACATATGGGAGTTAATGCTTCCAGCTCCTCCCCCCCTTCTCTCTCTCTGTCTCTCCTCTCTCTCTCTCTCTCTCTCTCTCTCTCTGTCTTTCCCTCTCCTCTCTAAAATGAATAAATAAAAATTAAAATTAAAAAAAGAAAAAAAAAGTTGGTTACTTGATATGTTTCTTTTCTTTTTTTTTTAATTTATTTTTATTTATTTATTTATTTACAGGGACAGAGAGAGAGTCAGATAGAGGGATTGATAGGGAGAGACAGACAGGAACGGAGAGAGATGAGAAGCATCAATCATCAGTTTTTCGTTGTGACACCGTAGTTGTTCATTGATTGCTTTCTCATATGTGCCATGACTGCGGGCCTTCAGCAGACTGAGCAACCTCCTGCTCGAGCCAGTGACCTTGGGTCCATGCTAGTGAGCTTTTTGCTCAGGCCAGATGAGCCCGCACTCAAGCTGGCAACCCCGGGGTCTCGAACCTGGGTCCTTCTGCATCCCAGTCCGACGCTCTATCCACTGCGCCACCACCTGGTCAGGCTGTTTCTTATATCTAGTCATAAGTTTAATTAAAAAAAAAAATTAAATACCTAGAAGTAAACATAACAAAGAATGTCAAGAACTTAAATAATGAAAACTACAAATCATTGTTAAAGAAAATGAAAAAAGACACAATAAAGTAAAAAAATATTCCTTGCTCTTGGATAGAAAGAATAAATAGTTAAAATGACCACATTACCCAAAGCAATATACAAAGTTAATGCAATTCCCATCAAAATTCCAATGTCATTTTTTAAAGAAATGGAATAAAAAATCATCAAGTTTATATGGAATTATCAAAAACCCCAAATAGCCAAAGTAATCCTAAGAAAATAAATGAAGCTGGGGCATTACAATACCTGCCTTCAAATTATATTATAGAGCCATGATAATCAAAACAGCATGGTATTGGCAGAAAAATAGACACTCAGACCAATGGAACAGAAAAGAGAGCTCAGAAATAAAACCACATGTATATGGTCAAATAATCTTTGATAAAGGAGTCAAGACCACACAATGGAGAAAAGAAAGCCTCTTCAATAAATGGTGCTGGGGAAACTGGAAAGCCAGATGCAAAAGAATGAAACTCAACTAAAGATTTATTTTTCAACATGATATATGATATTTACCTCAGGTAGCACTTGGCCTATTTTTCATATTCCAATTGGTGTTAAGCCTTAATTTTCAAATTGTTAAAAAGTGATAGAAGATTTATGTAAATTTTTTGATATTCCCATTGTAAAAATAAGCATTGAAATGTGTTTTTAGTGAATTGTTGGAGTGCATTTCAGCAAAGGTAATGAATACAGGGTGGGGCAAAAGTAGGTTTACAGTTGTTCATATGGAAAATACTACAGTAATTAATAAATAAAAATACAGAATATCTATGGTTTGTGTACTTACAGCTGTAAACATACTTTTATCCCACCCTGAATTAAAGTCTATTAAGCTGTAGGGTTTCTGACTGACTCATCCCTTGACTTAGTTTTGTATTTATAATGTTGCATTTTTAGAAATTCTCCCCTAAATTGTATAACTTTTAAACTTTACAAATCTGATTCCTTCATCTCCAGGCATAATTTTTAATCTTTCAGAATTTGTGTTATTTTGCTACCAGTTTGGCTGCGAAAAGTTTGAGATTCAATCTTATATTACCTCTGCTTGTCATAAAGTGTCACAGGAATCAGACTGCCCTTTAATTAAAAGGAAATATTGTCCCAATGGCTATCTTCTACAACAAAACACTTTTAAAAAATGACTTTTGGCAAATAAATGCAAAGATACCTTTTACATAATTAGCTATTTTTGTCTAATAGTGAAATATTTGTGTTGCAAAAATTAAGTAAAAACATTGAGAAAAATTTAGTGTTATTGCTTTTGGGACAATTTAAGAAGTGAGATCAAGAAAAACATGTGAAAATAGAGAAATAGGAAGCATCAATGAGCTTTTTTCATGTTTCTGGGTGAATGTGGGTTCAATAAAGTATTTCTAGGTTTCCTCTTTACTGAAGACTTTTATTTATGACATAATTGTGGGGAAATATACTGTGCAGTTGATCAAAACTTTATACTAAGGTAATTGTTGCACATTACATTGGGTAATTCTTCAGAAGTGCATTTCTGACAACTTAAAAGATAGTTATGATGTAATACACTTCAAAATACTGTTTTGTTTGCAAGTGCAGTTCATTTTTGAATACAAATTAAAATTCTCCTGTGTTAGATAAAAATCAGCAACTTAAATTTCACATGCTGAATAAAAAGTGTCTGTTGTGAAAGTCAAAATCACTTTACCCACTATACATTTTAAATGATAAGTTTCTTCTATGTGGAAGATAATAGATTCTGTAATTTAAATGATGTTGGCCATATGAATATGATTTTTATGATATATTGAGCAACCATACAATTCTAGGTATTTATATGTACAAATCATGACATTTATTACATTTTTGTACTTTTGAATGAAAATAGAAAAAAGGTGAAACAGAGTTCATGAAACAAAAACATTTTAAATAAAAAGAATATATTGTTACTCTTATATAATAACAATAGGTCTATTTGTGGTAGAAAATAAAAATAATCGCACTTTAAAGGGGAGGTTGGATGATTATTACAGCTTGGAATTTTCTATAACTTTACTTAGAATTTATTTTATTCAAATAATTCAGTAAAAAGGATTATATTTTGCATCTTCAGTGACAGTGTACATGGTAATGACTGATGGGTCATTGATGATAAATATAAGATTACATCTAAAAGAACCATATTAATGCATTTCCATTTGCCTGATAGAGGTGTGTGTGAGGGTATGTGCATGTGTGTGTGTGTGCCTCTTAGTCACTCAAATAAGAGTCTTTGTCTTGCTGACTCTTTCTTGTTAACTCACCCAGATCAGTTATTAAGAGTAATTGGCTAAATAAATTAAGCTCTAGGATTTTTGAAATTTAAGTCTTAAATTTTTCAAAAGCTGTGTCCAAAGTTTAAAATTACTTTTGAGAAACAACACACAGCTTACAAAATCATAGCTCCATAATGATTCTGGAAAAAATGGTGATGGGTATACTTTTATGAAACTATGTATTTTTGATTTGGAAAATTATTGTTTCTTAGTTTTTATGATGGTGTTTCTTTGGGATTATTCTGTGAGGAGAAAGGGGCTGTTCTGATAGGATAAGCATGCTTCAACTGTTCATATAAAGTAAAAAGAAAATACATTAAGTGAAAACCAAAACTAAAAAAGAAGTAGAAAACCTTTTTGTAACAAGATAAAAACATAGCCTATTGTCACAATAAGAAAACCTTTCATGGTTTCTTAAATCATAAGTTGTGGAAAGAGCTATGATTAACAGTAAACAAACAAAACAAAACAAATAACAAAAAAAGCTCTTTGTAGGCTTACATATACGTGGCTGATATTGTGTCCTGTTAGGTTTTCAACTAACAGGTGCATCTTGGACATAACCTTTCTTACTTGAACATTCCTCCTTACTACTGAGCCATTGGCTATTGCAGCAGAGGTGATATGAGAAAAGAAAAGAAATCAGTGTTTAATATCAAGTCTGTTTATTGTTCCCAGTATAGGCTGACAATTTTCTCTATAGGCCTAAGAAATCTTTGAATTTCATACAAACACAGAATTATGTGACTAACAAAATCTCTTTCCTCTCTTCTCTCTCTCTGTCTCCTTTATATTAAAATTTTTGGCTAGACTTGGTTGCTGCTTCCTGGCAAGTAAACTATAAATCCTTTGAACAAAGAATTTTACTGGATTTTGTCCACAGTTACTGAGAGGTAGAATCTAAAAATCCTTAAAACTTCATGACTGATAGAAATGTTTTTATTATTACTGGTGGGCTTCTTGGACAGCACTTGACAGTTAATTCTAGTGAGGTGACTCATGGTGGACCTTAGATAGTTTATGCTAATGAAATGACTGAGAATGAAAACTGGCCATTCTGGAAGGACTTTCCATGTGATTAGACAGTTGAGGCTTTGGGCCATGTGCCATCAACCTAACCTGTCAGAGGAGTCAGGGGCTAGAGTCTGAGTTCAGCCACATAGCCAATGATTTAATGAATTATATCTACCAATAAAACCCCAATAAAATTTCTGGACACTGAGATTCAGGTAAATTTCCCTGGCTGGCATACTCTGTATACTGTCAATCATTGTTGTTCCAGGTGGGTAATGTGTCTCTGGAGTCAATGAAAGCTTTGTCTTTAAAACCCTCTCAGACTTCCTGCTATGCATCTCTCTTTTGGCTGGTTTTTATTTCTATCATTTGGAATAATAAATGTTTAATCATAAATATATTGATTTGCTTAGTTGTGTGAGATTTTCTAGTGAATTATCAAACCTGAGATGATAACTGATATCCTGAAGTTGCAGCTAGCTGGTCAGAACTGAGGGTAGCCTGGGGATTCCCAAACTTGCATCTTGTGTTTAAATAAGGGCTACCTTAAGCAGCATTGTGCCCTTTACCTGTGAAAACTTGCTTAATTCTTGGTAGCTGATGTCAGAATGCCTTGCATGCCCTAAATTCAATTTTGATTTACTAATGAAAACTCATGAACAATGATACATTAAACAATATAGACTTTTGAAAAGTCTATAAAACTGAATTAAATTAATTAATGTTAAAAATATGACTAAAATTATAATATGGATATTATTTTGTCAGCCAACCTTAAATTAGATATTAAAAGAATGATTTTTATACCCACATATTCTCTTCCATACTTCACTAAGGAACTTTATTAAATCAAGACTATCATTATTGGCTAGCTGTTGATGACTATTAATGTCTGAGAAATAGATATACTTTATTATTATTTCATTTTTTAGCAGAAAGCTGGTCAAATCTCACAAAGACTGTATTAGAAATTGAATGACAACTTAAGAGTGGATAGATTAAATGTCTATTAATGGAGAAGATAAAAAGATATGAATATGGCATTTTCCATTTAATAGGTGGTAATAGTGCAGCATAAATCTGATGATTGTATTTGGAATTAACAAGCAAACAATAAAGAAATTATTGAATAGCTTTGGAAATTTGATAAAGGACAATGAATCAATGTAATGGTCAGTACTTAAAGTGTAGTAAATTTAATAGGTGTTGAGGTTTTATAAATAGGTTCTTCCACCTGCTGTTCCATCATTAAGAGTGAAAGCCCGTGAAGCCTGTGAAGTGCCTCTGCAGGCTCAGTAATAGAGGATAACGCAAAGCTCAGCGGGCTGGATATTAGGAAATGTAAAATGGACCAATTCTAAAAGGATCTTTATAAATTACTATGGTATAATCACTATCAAGTTTCTAAATCCATCTTCTCAGTGAATGTGAATTAGAAATAATGATTAATCCCACCGAGTGAGGAATCTTAGGAGATAATGGTGGCAGAAAAGAATCGGCTGAGCACGTAAAAAAATAACAGAATCTGGGAATATGCTACTGACTTTCAGAGATGAGATACTAAAATAATTTAAAAATGTTTCTATGATGATGTGCTCTATCTCTAGGTAGAATAATACTACACTTAGATTGTTTTATCAAAAAATTTACTTGGAAAGACTTTAACAATTTTATGATTTTCAAATGACATTTGCAACTGTGCAAAATGCTTATTAACTCTTTATTTTTACTATAATATCACTATTACAAGCAGCTTAGTGAATAGGTGTAATATTCTGATTCCATAACTACACATATTATCTGCTTTATTTTTCCCTAGCTAGATTAGAAAACTTCAGGTTTTGAACTTTTGTGGCTTAAAAATAAGGTTTTTCTCTAACAGCGTAAGGGTTTAGAAACTTAAGAGTTGGAATATCCATATGGTGTCAACATGTGGCCAGTTTTTAAAAATTAATTTTAATTTATTGTGTTAACATGGATTCCAGTGTCCCACCCAATATAACACCCTCACCCCCACTTCAATTTCCCTAATTACAGCCCCTTTGCTCCCCTAAACCTCTGTCCCTCCCCACTTTCTTCTGGGATTTGTTGTCCTGTTATCTGTATATATGTGTTATGTGTATACAAATTCACTAATTCTGTCACCTTCTATGATCCCATCCCTTTATCCGCTTCCCTCTGACAGATATCCTTCTGGTTCTTGTGACCCAAACTCTGCCTCTATTTCATTCCTCAGTTCCCTTTGTTCATTAGATTCCACATATCAGTGAGATTTGTCTTTCTCAGCCTGGCTTATTTCACTTAGCGTAATAATCTCCAGGTCCATCCATGCTGTAGCAAAAGAAAATAATCCCTTCTTTTTCACAGCCACGTAGTATTCCATTGTGTATATGTACCACTGCTTTTTAATCCACTTGTCCACTGATGGACACTTGGGCTGTTTCCAGATCTTAGCTATGTTAACAATGATGCAATAAACATGGGGGTACATATCTTCTTTTGAATCAATGATTTGGTATTTTAAAATATATTTCTAAAAGTAGGATAGCTGGGTCAAAAGGCAGTTCCATTTTTAATGTTTTGAGGAAATGCCATACTGTTTTTCACAGTGGATGCACAAGTCTGCATTCCCACCAGCAGTGCAGGAGAGATCCCTTTTCAACATGCCCTCGTCAGTACTTATTGCATGTTGATTTTTTAATGAGTGCCATTCTGACAGGTGTGAGGTGATATCTCATTCTAGTTTTAATTTGCATTTTTCAGAAGATTAATGATGTTGAACATTTTTTCATATGCCTATTGGCCATCTGTATGTCCTCTTTGGAGAAGTGTTTATTCAGGTTCTTTGCCCATTTTTGATTGGATTGTTTACCTTCCTGGTGTTGAGTTTTAGAAGTTCTTTATAAATTTTGGTTATTAACCCCTTATCAGTCATATTGGTCAATATGTTCTCCAATTGTGTGGGTTGTCTTTTTAATTTTGTTAATGGTGTCTTTTGCTGTACAGAAGCTTATTGTTTTGATATAGTCTCATCTGTTCATCCAGTCCTTTATTTCATTTGCCCTTGGAGAAAAATCAACAAAAATATTGCTAGGAGAGATATCGGAGAATTTACTGCCTGTTTATTTCCAAGATGTTTTTGGTTTCATGACTTACATTTAAGTCTTTCGTCCAATTTGAGTTTATTTTTGTGAATGGTGTAAGTTGGTGGCCTAGTTTCATTTTATTGCATGTACCCATTCAATATTTCCAACTCCATTTATTTAAGAGATTGTCTTTATTTTCTTCTTTATTTTATTTTATTTTTTTAATGGGGTGACATCAATAAATCAGGATACATATATTCAAAGATAACATGTCCAGGTTATCTTGTTTTCAATTATGTTGCATACCCATCACCCAAAGTCAGATTGTCCTCTGTCACCTTCTATCTAGTTTTCTTTGTGCCCCTCCCCCTTTCCCTCTCCCTCTCCCCCCTCCCCCGTAACCACCACACTCTTATCTATGTCTCTTAGTCTCACTTTTATGTCCCATCTACATATGGAATAATGCAGTTCCTGGTTTTTTCTGATTTATTTATTTCACTTCATATAATGTTATCAAGATCCCACCATTTTGCTGTAAATGTTCCGATGTCATCATTTCTTATGGCTGAGTAGTATTCCATAGTGTATATGTGCCACATCTTCTTTATCCAGTCATCTATTGATGAGCTTTTTGGTTGTTTCCATGTCCTTGCCACTGTGAACAATGCTGCAGTGAACATGGGGCTGCATGTGTCTTTACATATCAATGTTTCTGAGTTTTGGGGGTATATACCCAGTAGAGGGATTGCTGGGTCATAAGGTAGTTCTATTTTCAGCTTTTGAGGAACCACCATACTTTCTTCTGTAATGGTTGTACTATTTTACATTCTCCCCAACAGTGTATGAGGGTTCCTTTTTTTCCACAGCCTCTCCAACATTTGCTATTACCTGTCTTGTTAATAATAGCTAATCTAACAGGTGTGAGGTGGTATCTCATTGCAGTTTTGATTTGCATTTCTCTAATAACTAAAGAAGATGAGCATCTTTTCATATATCTGTTGGCCATTTGTATTTCTTCCTGGGAGAAGTGTCTGTTCATGTCCTCTTCCCATTTTTTTATTGGATTGTTTGTTTGTTTGTTGTTGAGTTTTATGAGTTCTTTGTATATTTTGGATATTAGGCCCTTATCTGAGCTGTTGTTTGAAAATATCATTTCCCATTTAGTTGACTGTCTGTATATTTTGTTATCAGTTTCTCTTGCTGAGCAAAAACTTCTTAGCCTGATATAGTCCCATTCATTAATTTTTGCCTTCACTTCTCTTGCCTTTGGAGTCAAATTCATAAAATGCTCTTTAAAACCCAGGTCCATGAGTTGAGTACCTATGTCTACTTCTATGTACTTAATTGTTTCAGGTCTTATGGTTTAGATCTTTGATCCATTTTGAATTAATTTTAGTACAGGGTGACGAACTGTAGTCCAGTTTCATTCTTTTGCATGTGGCTTTCCAGTTTTCCCAGCACCATTTATTGAAGAGCCTTTCTTTTCTCCATTGTGTGTTGTTGGCCCCTTTATCAAAAATTATTTGACTATGTATATGTGGCTTTATATCTGGGTTTTCTATTCTGTTCCACTGGTCTGAGTGTCTATTTTTCTGCCAATACCATGCTGTTTTGATTGTCGTGGCCCTATAATATAGTTTGAAGTCAGGTATTGTAGTGCCCCAGCTTCATTCTTTTTCTTTAGGATTGCTTTGGCTATTCGGGGTTTTTTATAGTTCCATATAAATCTGATGATTTTTTGCTCTATTTCTTTAAAAAATGTCTTTGGAATTTTGATGGGGATTGCATTAAATTTGTATATTGCTTTGGGTAATATGGCCATCTTGATTATATTTATTCTTCCTAACCAAGAACAAGGAATATTCTTCCATCTCATTATATCTTTTTCGATTTCTCTTAACAATGTTTTATAGTTTTCATTACGTAAGTCCTTTACATTCTTTGTTATGTTTATTCCTAAGTATTTTATTTTTTTTGTTGCAATTGTGAAGGGGATTATTCTTTGGAGTTTGTTCTCAGTTGTTTCATTGTTGGCATATAGAAAGGCTATTGACTTCTGTATGTTAATTTTGTATCCTACGACCTTACTGTATTGGCTTATTGTTTCTAGTAGTCTTTTTGTGAATTCTTTGGGGTTTTCGATGTATAGGATCATATCATCTGCAAAAAGTGATACCTTTACTTCTTCTTTACTGACATGGATGCCTTTTATTTCTTTGTCTTGTCTGAATTCTCTGGCTAGAACCTCTAGTACCATATTAAATAAGAGTGGAGAGAGTGGACAACCCTGTCTTGTTCCTGATTTAAGGTAGAAAGTCCTCAGTTTTATGCTGTTTAATATGATGTTGGCTGATGGTTTATCATATATGGCCTTTATCATGTTGAGATATTTTCCTTCTATACCCATTTTGTTGAGAGTCTTAAACATAAAATTGTGTTGTATTTTATCAAAAGCCTTTTCTGCGTCTATTGATAAGATCATGTGGTTTTTGTTCTTTGTTGTGTTGATATGGTGTATTACATTAACCGTTTTACGTAAGTTGAACCATCCTTGAGATTCTGGGATGAATCCCACTTGATCATGATGTATTATTTTTTTAATATGTTGTTGTATTCAATTTGCTAGTATTTTGTTTAGTATTTTAGCATCTGTATTCATTAGACATATTGGTCTGTAGTTTTCTTTTTTTGTGCCATCCTTGCCTGGTTTTGGTATGAGGGTTATGTTGGCCTCATAAAATGTGTTTGGAAGTATTGCTTCTTCTTCAATTTTTTGGAAGACTTTGAGTAGAATAGGAACCAAGTCTTCTTTGAATGTTTGATAAAATTCGCTGGTATAGCCGACTGGGCCTGGACTTTTATTTTCGGAGAGGTTTTTAATGGTTTTTTTTTTTATTTCTTCTCTACTAATAGGTCTGTTTAGGCTTTCTGCTTCTTCTTGACTCAGTCTAGGAAGGTTGTATTGTTCTAGGGATTTATCCATTTCTTCTAGATTATTGAATTTAGTGGCATAAAGTTTTTCATAGTATTCTACAATAATTTATATATCTGCGGTGTCCGTGGTGATTTCTCCTCTTTCATTTTGAATTTTATTTATATGAGTTCTTTCTCTTTTTTCCTTGGTAAGTCTTGCCAAGGGTTTGTCAATTTTGTTGATCTTTTCAAAGAACCAGCTCCTTGTTCTATTAATTTTTTCTATAGTTTTTCTGTTCTCTAATTCATTTATTTCTGCTCTGATTTTTATTATCTCCTTTCTTCAGCTGGTTTTAGGTTGTCTTTGTTCTTCTTTTTCTAGTTCCTTAAGGTGTGAAGTTAAGTGGTTCACTTGGGCTCTCTCTTGTTTGTTCATATATGCCTGAAGTGATATGAACTTCCCTCTTTTTTTTTTTTTTTTTTTGTTTTCAGAATCTGGAAACAGGGAGAGACAGTCAGACAGACTCCCGCATGCGCCCAACCGGGATCCACCCGGCAAAACCACCAGGGGCGATGCTCTGCCCACCAGGGGCGATGCTCTGCCCCTCCAGGGAGTCACTCTGCCGCGACCAGAGCCACTCTAGCGCCTGGGGCAGAGGCCAAGGAGCCATCCCCAGCGCCCGGGCCATCTTTGCTCCAATGGAGCCTTGGCTGCGGGAGGGGAAGAGAGAGAGAGGAAGGAAGGGGGGGTGGAGTAGCAAATGGGTGCTTCTCCTATGTGCCCTGGCTGGGAATCGAACCCGGGTCCCCCGCACGCCAGGCTGACGCTCTACCGCTGAGCCAACTGGCCAGGGCCATGAACTTCCCTCTTACCACTTTTCTTTGCTGCATCCCATAGATTCTGATATGTTGTATTGTCATTTTCATTAGTCTGTATATATCTTTTGATCTCTGCACTTATTTCTTCTTTGACCCATTCATTTTTTAAAAGCATGTAGTTTAGTTTCTACATTTTTGTGGGATTTTTTTTCTCTTTTTTTGCAGTTGAATTCTAGTTTCAAGGTTTAATGGTCTGAAAATATGCTTGGTACAACTTCGATTCTTCTGAATTTGCTGATGTTGCTTTTGTGGCCCAACATATGTTCCATTCTTGAGAATGATCCATGTACACTGGAGAAAAATCTATACTCAGTCACTTTGGGATGAAATGTCCTGTAGATGTCTATCATATCCAGGTGCTCTAGTGTTTTGTTTAAGGCCACTATATCTTTGTTGATTCTCTGTTTGGATGACTGATGTAGAGCCGTCATCGGTGTATTTTGGTCTCCAAGTATGATTGTATTTTTGTCAGTTTTTGTTTTAAGGTCAATAAGTAGCTGTCTTATATATTTTGGTGCTCCTTGGTTTGGTGCATACATATTAAGAATTGTTATGTCTTCTTGATTCAGTGTCCCCTTAGCCATTATGAAACGGCTATTTTTGTCTCTGAGTACTTTTGCTGTCTTGTAGTCAGCATTATCCGATATGAGTATTGCTACGCCTGCTTTTTTTTGGATGTTATTTGCTTGGAGTATTGTTTTCCAACCTTTCACTTTGAATTTGTTTCTATCCTTGTTACTTAGATGAGTTTCCTGTAGGCAGCATACAGTTGGATTTTCTTTTTTAATCCATTCTGCTACTCTGTGCCTTTTTATTGGTGAGTTTAATCTGTTTACATTTAGTGTAATTATTGACACTTATGAGTTCCCTATTGCCAGTTTATATATTGCTTTCTGTTAGTTTTGTGTCTTGTTTGATACTTCTCTTTCATTTTTCTATCTTTTGTTCTTATTTGGTTGTATTCCATACATCTTTCCTCTGTTGCTGTCTTTTTTATCTCATTTGCTTCTCTGGTGGTTTTTTCAATGGTGGTTACCTTTAAGTGATGAAAAGGGTTCCTACCCTGTTCATTGTAATGCACTATTTTGTAAGTACTTTTGCATTCCATCCTCCTTTGCTACTGTTAATCTCCATCCTCTCCCCCCCTTTCTTTTTGTTGTTGTCACAGTTTAAATTTGGTTTTATTGTGTTCTTCTTGGAGCTTTTCCTTGTGGCTTTGTTTTTGTTCTTTGTGTCTGATTGGAGAACCCCCTTTAGTACTTCCTGGAGTGGGGGTTTTCCGATGATAAATTCCCTCATCTTTTCTGTATCTGTGAAAGTTTTTATTTCTCCTTCACATTTGAAGGATAGCTTTGATGGGTATAGTATTCGTGGCTGAAAGTTCCTCTCTTTCAGGACTTTAAATATTGAGGTCCACTCTCTTCTAGCTTGTAGAGTTTCTGTTGAGAAATCGGATGATAATCTAATGGGCCTTCCTTTATATGTTGTATTCTTTTGCCTGGCTGCTTTGAGAATTTTTTTTTTTGCCGTTCGTTTGTGCCAATTTCATTATGATGTGCCTTGGAATAGGTTTGTTGGGGTTAAGAAAACTTGGAGTTCTGTTTGCTTCTTGAATTTGAGGCTTTATTTCTTTCCACAGGCTTGGGAAGTTCTCATCTATTATTTGTTTGAGTATGTTCTCCATTCCATTTTCTCTCTCTTCTCCCTCTGATATACCTATTATTCTTATGTTATTCTTTTTGATGGAGTCAGATAATTCCTGTAGGGCTATCTCATTTTTTTTTTAATTTTTGAGTCTCTTTCTTCTTTTCTCTGTTGTGCCTCAAGTTGCTTGTCTTCTATTTCACTAATCCTACCTTCTATGTTTCCTGTTTTATTAGCTAAACTTGTTACCTTGTTTTTCAGCTCGTGAATTGAGTTTTTCATCTCTGTTTGATTTGTTTTTATAGTTTCAATTTCCTTGGAAATATATTCTTTTTGTTCATTGAGTTGTTTTCTGAGCTTCCTAAATTGCCTTTCTGTGTTTTCTTGTATATCTCTGAGTATTTTTAGGATTTCTATTTTAAATTCTCTGCCGTTTAACTCCAAGGTTTTCAGTATAGTAAATTTTTTCTTCATAGATTTTTCCTCATCTATCTGTGTTACCTCTCTTTCTTTTGTATCCATGATATTCGATTTTCTCTTCCTTAATGGCATCTGAGCGTGGTTTTATTGATAGTATTAATGAGATTTAATAAAAAATAAAACATTAAAAAAGTAAAAAAGAGTTGTTTTTAAAAAATTAATAATTAAATAAAGAAAAATGAAATAAAATAAATATTTACAAAAGGGAAATTATTCCCCCCCTCCTTTTTTTCTCTCCTCTCCTCTCCCCTCTTTCTTGAGAAGATCTTGTGGTGAACTGTGAATTATATTTTACTAAATAGAACAAACAATGCCTGTAATGGAGGGCCTGAATTGGGGAGAAATAATAAAGTGGCAAAAAACAAAAAACAAACAAATGAACAAAAACTAACAAAACAAACAAACAAAAAAAACAACAACAAAAAAGGGGGTATGGACCCACAAAAAGAAAATAAGGAAAAAAATTTGGTCAAGAGTAAAATGATTTGCTTTTAGGTGTTGGTTGACTAAGAATTATGATGAGAGGAATAAGAGGGATACAGGAAAATGGGGGGACAAATTAAAAAGTTACTATTGTATTTAGTGGAACAAGAACTATATAAAATGGAGAGCCAGGGATGGAAGCACTGCTAGTGAGTTAAAAAGGTGAAGTAAAAACCCCCCAAAATGCCACAAACATAAGTTTGAGTCCCAGATAAGATAATTTGTTTGTTATTTAGGTTTGAATGGGAAGAGACGTAAAGGAGAAAGGAAGAAACTAATATAGAGTGAGAAAAGAAAGAGATAGAGAGAGAAAAAAAACGAGGGAACCCCTAAAAGAAGAAAAAAGAGGAGAGAGAGAGAGAGAGAGTTAAGTATTTTGGAGCGCAACCCTCATAGAGAGAAAGGAAGAGGAAAGAAAAGATAATGGGAGATGTAACACTTATTGGTAGAGTAGTTCAAGAAGAGGAGAGAGTAAGACCGGCAGAGAGTTAAACAACCAAATTGTAGGAGGAAAAAAAAAATCAAGAAGGAAGATAAGAGAAACAAACGAACAAATATAATAAAATGGGATAGGTTATAAAGTCTGCGGATTATTCTTGATTTTGAGAGGTTATCTTATTCCTTTTTCTTTTCTCTCCCTTTTCCTGGTCAGTGATTCTGTACCCGGGGTTCTGCCCCTTTGGCACACTAAAGTAGACATTTGCAGTTGATTTGTCTTTATGGCGATGTCATGTATTGTGCTTCAGTCTCATTGGCAGTCGAGGCTCATTAGCATTTATAGGCTCCGACAGTGAGAGAGTCTGTGTTCCTGGAGCCTCTCTCCTAGTCTTTCCTTCCTCAATTAGTAGCCTGATAATCCAGCTATGGGGTTGCTGCTGCCTCTGCCTGGATAGTAAGAGGCTCAAAGAACTGGCAACTCCCCACTCTGTTCCCACTCAGCACAGGGCTCTGGGTAAGGCTCAGTCAGTCAGAGCTGCTAGCATAATCAGTCGGGGCTTCCACCCACTCAAGACCTGTGGCTCTGCCACTCTGTCCAGTAACACAGGCGGGCACCCACTCCCAGGGTGCTTAAAGGAAACTCTTGCTCACTTTCTGCGTGCACAGACCAGGATATCAGGCTGTCAGTCTCACACTCTGAGTGAAACCTCCTCCCGCACGGAAAAGTTCCAGTGTTGGAATTGGCTCTCGCTCCCTCCCCATGCACGACTTTTTTGGGGCACTGGGGCGGCCCAGAGATTCCGCTTTTGGCCCACACAGAGGCCACTGACTCTGCACCTCTGTGGCATAACACAGGCATGCACTGCCAAGGCACTCGGAGGAATCTCTCACTCACTATCTGCGTTTGCCAACCAGGATATCAGGCCAGACGCCTCACCCTCTCAGTGAAATTTCCACCCGCACGGAAAAGTTCCAGCATTGAAATTGGCTCTCGCTCCCTCCCCATGCACAGCTTTTTCAAGGTGTTGGGGTGGCCCGAGATTCCACTTTCAGCCCACACAGAGGCCCCTGACTCTGCCCCACTGTGGGATAACACGGGCGCCCACTCCTGGTGCGCTTGGAGGAAACTCTCGCTCACTATCTGCACGCTCAGACCAGGATATCAGGCCGGCCGCCTCTCCTTCTGAGTGAAACCCCCACCCGCACGGAAAAGTTCCAGCATTGGAATTGGCTCTTGCTCCCTCCCTGTGAGCGGCTTTTTCAGGGCACTGGGACGGCCTGGAGATTCCGCATACAAAGGCCCCTGACTCTGCCTCTCTGTGGGGTAACACGAGTGCCCACTTCTGAGGCACTCGGAGGAATCTCTTGCCCACTATTTGCGTGCGCCAACCTGGAGATCAGGGAAAATGGCTGCCCCACTTGTCTTTCTTTGTCTGGGTTTGGCATGAGTGTTAGCTTGTATTGACTGGGTTGCCACAGGCACAGTTTTTCCTCAGCTTGGATCTCCATGCCACAGCCTGGTTCGGCCGTTTGTGCCATGGCCTGGATCTATTCACCCCCTTTGCCTGCCTTAGTTTCTATATTCTCAGTTCCTAGTGAAAGCAGCCCTTTTTAGGTTAATGAGGAAGGCAGAGCAATTCTTACTCCCTATTTCCTTCAGGGTTTGATTATATATTTAGCCAATATTTTGCTAGACCATACCTTTGGGTGTATTGCAAAACATCTGGAGGACCCAAGGATAGGTTTTTCTGTTTCTGGTTGAAGATCTTGTTGAGTTTTGGGGGAGATTTATTGGTATCACTTCCTACCGCACCATTACTCTGACGTCATCATCTTTATTTTTTTCAGAGACTGTATGCTCTTACCTCCATTGTCAAATATAATTGACCATAAAGTCATGGGTTTATTTCTGTGTTCTCTTTTCTGTTTCACTGTATGCCTGTTATTATAATAGTACCAAATTGTTTTGAGTACAATGGCCTTGTAGTATAACTTGATACCAGGAAGTGTGATACCTCCTACTTTATTCTTCATTTTCAAGATTGCTGAGCCTATTTGTGTTCTTTTATGGTTCCATATAAATTCTTGGAATATTTGTTCTATATCTTTGAAGTATGTCATTGGTACTTTAATAGGAATTGCATTGAATTTATATATGGCTTTGGTTAATATAGTCATTTTAATAATGTTTATTCTTCTTATCCATGAACACGGTATATGCTTCCACTTGTTTGTATCTTCCTTGATTTTTTTTTTCAATGTTGTAAATTTCTCAGTACAAGTCTCTTACTTCTTTGGTTAAATTAATTCCAAGGTATTGTATTTTGATTGTTGCAGTTTTCAAGGGGATTATTTTCTTAAATTCTGTTTCCTATAGTTCATTGTTGGTGTTAAAAATGTCACTGATTTCTAAATATTAATTTTATATTCTCCCATCTTGCTGAATTCATTTATCAGGTCTAGTAGTTTTTTAACTGAGACTTTAGGTTTTTCTGTGTACAGTTTTATGTCATCAGCAAATAATGAGTTTTACTTCTTTTTTTCCAATTTTGATGTCTTTTATTTATTCTTCTTGTTTGATTGCTGTGGCTAGAACTTACAGACTATGTTAAATAAGAGTGGTGAAAGGAAACTGCCTTGTTCCTGATCTTAAGGGGATTGCTTTAAATTTTTGCCCATTGAATCTGATGTTGACAGTTGGTTTGTCATAGATGGCTTTTATTATATTGAAGTATGTTCCCTGTATTCCCATTTTGCTGAGAATTTTGATTAAATTTGGGTGCTGGATTTTATCAAATGCCTTTTTTGCTTCTATTGATGTAATCATGTGATTTTTACATTTCCCTTTGTTTATGTAATGAATCACATTTATTGATTTGCAAATATTGTATGAGCCTTACCTTCCTAGTATAAATCTTACTTTATCATGATGAATGATCCTATTGATGAATTGCTGGATCTGGTTTGCTGATATATTTCTGAGAATTTTAGCATCTACATTCATTAGAGATATTGGTCTATAGTTTTCTTTATTTTTAGTGTCTTTACCAGGTTTTGAAATGAGAATAATGCTAGCCTCTCAAAAGGAGTGTGAAAGTCTTCCTTTTTCTTGAAGTTTTTGAAATAGCTTAGAAGGATAGGTGTTTGTTCGTCTTTGAATGTTTGGCAAGATTCACCTGTGAAGCCATCCAGTCTAGGTATTCTGTGTGTTCTGAGTTTTTTGATAACTGTTTCAATTTATTTCTTGTAATTTGTCTGTTTGGGTTTTCTAATTCTTCCACA
Organism: Saccopteryx bilineata; assembly: GCF_036850765.1. Classification (NCBI taxonomy): domain Eukaryota; kingdom Metazoa; phylum Chordata; class Mammalia; order Chiroptera; family Emballonuridae; genus Saccopteryx; species Saccopteryx bilineata. Next base: position 90,660,327 of record NC_089497.1, read on the forward strand.
TTATGTTTTGGAAGATTGTATGTTTCTAGGAATTTATCCATTTCGCCTAGGTAGTCCAATTTATTAGTATATAGATATTCATAGTATTTTCTTACAATCTTTTGTATTTCTTCCATGTCTGTTGTTACTTCTCTACTTTCATTTCTAATTTATTTATTTGAGTTCTCTCTCTTTTTTTCTTGAAGAGTCTGGTTAAAGGTTTATCAATCTTGTTTACTTTTCCAAAGAACCAGCTCTTGGTTTCATTGATCTTTTGTATTTTCTTTTAGCCTCTATGTCATTTATTTCCACTCTGATCTTTATTTTTTTTCTTTTACTTCCTCTAGTCTTTATTTGTTGTTTTTTTCTACTTTCTTTACGTGCAGTGTTAGGTTGTTCATTTGAGGGTTTTTTTGCTTCTTAAGGTATGCCTTTAAGCCTATAAACTGTCTTCTGAAGACTGCTTTTGCTGTGTTTTATAGATTTTGGGTTGTTGTATGTTAATTTTTATTTGTTTCAAATATATTTTTTATTTCTTCCTTGATATCATTTGTTATTTAATAACATGGTATTTAGCCTCCAATTGTTTGAATGTTTTTAAGATATTCTGTTGTAATTAATTTCTAGTTTCAAGCAATCGTTATCAGAGAAGATGATTGATATAATTTCAATTTTCTTAAATTTATTGAGACTTGTTTGTGTCCAAACATGTGGTCTATCCTAGAGAATGTATCATGAGCACTTGAAAAGAATGTATATTCTGAGGAAGAAAGATGGCAGTGGAGTAGGAGGACATTCCAACTGCCACTTCCCAGGACCAAATTGGATTACAACTTAATTTAAACTGTCTAAAGAGGGGGCAGACCACACCCCTGGGTCTCAGAGGCAACACCCACCAGTCTCCTGGGGCCACACCCTACAGAGGTCTGCAAAAACATCTATATAGACTGACACCTGTGGCCAAGGTGTGAAGCCATGCCCACCACTCTTCCTAATTGCTAAATTGCCACAGCAGGAGATTTTTCAGTAGCTGAGCCCCAAAGCAACTAGCAGACAGGCTTCAGGAAGTGAAACTAGGAAATCTTGGCTGTTTGATTGGACTTTTCCCTAGGACCAAAGTGAGTAAAAGCCACCCTATGTGTACAACTTGGTATTTTCATGTACACCTGGACCCAGCAGAGGGAGACACAAACTCTGATTTGCTTGTAGCTCCAAGAAGATTGCTGAGAGCCTATCATGGGCAGTGTCTCCCAGTGGTTCAGGACATAACAACCCTTACTAGAGTGGTATACTAATGAAAAGCTCCTCACACTAGGCCCAGCTGAGGCAGTTATACTCTTTGTGATCAACACTGGCACAGCAGCTCATGTACATTGGACAGAGTGTAGCTTCACAGTCAGCTGGCCCTGGCACTGGATATTCTGTCCTGCTAGGCCAGATTCCACAGGGGGAAGGGAGAGAGGTTTGTAGTATGAACATGTAAATTTTGGGACCCTGTGAGTTTATTGTTGGATCTGGTTGAGAGGCTTAACCACTTTCCAGAGGGGCACAGTCAACCCCAGGAGAGGATTTTCTCAGTCTTTTCCCCTGAGACTGGGTTCTCAACAGCTTTAAAAACTTCTGCACAGGGGACTGTGGGCCACACTCAGTCTGAACCTGCTGCTCACTGTTCAGGAGAATAAAATTTGAGTATCCAGCAGTTGCTGAGGGATCAAGCTCTGGAGTAGGGGTCACATTTTTTGTACTGAGCTCCTGACCAAGAGACTCCTGAAGTAGGGGGTCCCACAAACATTATATTCACAACCTCAGCTGCCCTAACCCACCAAGAGTGCAACTGGTAGAAAGGTTGGTCATTTGAGGCCAGTCTGAGCCCACAATTACAGTCTTAATACAGAAGACTCTGTAAGAAGACCAGGCAACCACAAGAGAAGGAGTAGCAGCTGAAAAGTGGAGACAAATCTTACAGAGCTTGGGGCTTTTATGGAGCTCTTGTCATCTGTAAGCAGGAGGAAGCTTATCCTTATACAAATATTTGCCCCTCCTACAGTACCCAGACACAGAAAATGCAGACACAAACAGTAAAAATTATAGTAGCTACAGACTTGTAGCCACAGTGGATTACAAACAACAGCTGACACCAACCTAAGAAGAAGTAGAGCCAACACTACTGGTAGGTGTGTGGCAGACAACACCAACCCAAGACTCAACTACCTACACAAGCAGCACACCCAAAGGTGGAGTCTCACAGGCACCAGATACTGTGGAGAATAAATATGCCCAACATGACAGATATTGCACAGTGTGTAATACACATAATCAAGGTTGATCCTTAGAGCTAGTCAGCTTGAGTGGATAATTATATCCAAAAAAAGAGCAAATGGATATAATACTTACATACAACAAGAGGAAAAGTAGTACCCTCAAGAAGAGCTCCTAGAACAAAGAAAACAAGTGGCCTGGAGAACAGTATCAACAAGCCCATTTTCTTCATAAACACCACCCAAAAATTTCAAAGTCAAACAGTGCTACCTAATACACAGACAAAGTGGACAGAGAAATGTGATCCAAATGAATCAATAAAAGAAATCCCCAGAAAAAGAACTGAATGAAATGAATATAACCAAAATATCGGATGCAAAGTTTAAAACAAAAAATTTTAGGATGCTCAAGGATCTTAGAACAACAATGGATGGACGTAATGAGCACCAAAATAAAGAGATAGCAAGCATCAAAAAGGACATTAAAATAATAAAAAGGAAATAGTCAGAAGTGACAAATACTATATCAGAAATCAGGACTGCACTAGAAGAAATTAATAACAGGCTGGATGAAGCAGAGGATTGAATCAGTGATTTAAAGGACAAGATAAACAAAAGCTTGGAAGCAGAATAATAAAAAGAAAAGAGGTTCAAAAAGTCTGAGGAAACTATAAGAGAGCTCTGTGACAACATGAAAAAACAACAACATTAGCATCATATGGGTTTCTGAAGAAGAAGAGAAAGAACAAGGAATAGACAATTTGTTTGAAGAAATGATAACTGAAAATTTCCCTAAATTGATGAAGGAAAATGTCACACAAGTTCAAGAAGTACAGAGAGTTCCATTAAAGAGGAACCCAAGGAGGCCTATAGCAAGATACATCATAGTTAAAGTGTCAAAGTTAAGAGACAAAGAAAAAAATACTAAAAACTACAAGAGTAAAGTTGTTAATTACCTACAGAGGAGCCCCATAAGGATGACATATGACTTCTCAATAGAAACACTTGAGGCCAAAAGGGATGGGCAAGAAATATTCAAATTGATGCAAAGAAAGAATCTACAATCAAGACTACTTTATCCAGCAAGGTTATCTTTAAATTTGAAGGAGAAATAAAAAGTTTTCCAGACAATAAAAAACTCAATGAATTCTTTACAACCAAATGAGTACTGCAAGAATGTTAAGGGGCCTGCTGTGAAAAGAGGAAATAAAAAAAATTTAAAAAAGAGAATTGTAGATTTAAAGAATAAAATGGCAATAAGCAACTACATATTAGTAATAACCTTAAATGTAAATAGATTAAGTACTTCAATCAAAAGAAATAGGGTAGCTGCATGGATAAGAAAACAGGACCCATACATATGTTGTCTACAAGAGACGCAGATCAGAACAAAAGATACACATGGACTAAAAGTGAAGCAATGAAAAAAAAATTTCATGCAAATCGAAAAGAAAAAAAAGCAGGTGTAGCAATACTTATACCTGACAAAATAGACTTTAAAACAAAGACTATAATAAGGGATAAGAAGATCACTACATAATGATAAAGAGAGCACTCCAACAGGAGGACATAATGATTGTAAATATTTATGGGCCTAATATAGGAGTACCTAGATATATAAAGTAGATTTTGATGGACATAAAGGGTGAGATCATCAGCAATACTATAATGGTAGGGATTTTAAACATCAATAGATAGATCCTCCAGACAGAAAATTATCAAAGAAAAGTGGCTTTAAGTGACACACTAGATCAGGGTTCGGGAACCTTTTTGGCTGAGAGAGCCATGAATGCTACATATTTTAAAATGTAATTCCATGAGAGCCATACAACGACCCATGTATGTTACGCATTATCCAATAAAAATTTGGTGTCATCCAGGAGGACAGCTGGGATTGGCTCCAGCCACCCGCAAACATGAACATAAGTGGTAGGAAATGAATGGATTGTAATACATGAGACTGTTTTATATTTTTAAAGTTACTATTTTTTTTATTAAAGATTTGTCTGCGAGTGTGATGCAGCCATCAAAAGAGCCACATCTGGCTCATGAGCCTTAGGTTCCCAACACTTGCATTAGATGAACTGGATTTAATAGACATTTTCAGAACCTTTCACTCCAAAGCAGCAGAATATACATTTTTTTCTAGTGCTCATTGTATATTCTGTAGGATCAACCACATGTTAGGACACAAAATGAGTCTCAATAAATTTAAGAAGACTGAACTCTTACCAAGCATCTTCTCTGATCACAACTTCTAGAAATCAACTATAATAAAAAAACTGAAAAACATTCAAACACTTGAAGGTAAAATAGCATATTATTATATAATAAATGGGCTAACAATGAGATCAAGAAAGAAATAAAAACCTTCCTTGAGACAAATAAAAATTAAAATACAGCAACTCAAAATTTATGGGATACAGCAAAAGCAGGCCTGAGAGGGAAGTGTATAACATTACAGACATATGTTAAGAAGTAAGAAAAAGATCAAATAAACAACTTAACTCTGTATCTAAAACAACTTGAAAAAGAACAACAAATAAAGCCTTAAGGAAGTAGAAGAAGGAAATAATAAAGATCAGAGCAGAAATAAATGACATAGGGGCTAAAAAAAAAACAATACAGAAGATCAATGAAACCAAGAGCTGTTTTTTTGAAAAGGTAAACAAGATTAATGAACCTTTAACCAGACTCATCAAGAATAAAAGAGAGAGAACTCAAATAAATAAAATTAAAAATAAAAGTGGAGAAGTAACATCTGACACCACAGAAAAACAAAAGGTTGTGAGAAAATACTTTAAAGATCTGTATGCCAAAAATTGGACAACATAGGTAAAATGGATAAATTCCTAGAGAATCTTATGAAAATGGAAAAATTCAATATGAAAAATCAGAAAACCTAAAAAGAAAAATTACAACAAATAAAATTGAAACAATTATCAAAAAATTCCCTGCAAATAAAAGTCCTGGACCAGATGGCTCAACAGCTGAATTTTACCAAATATCCGAAGAAGAACTAACACCTCTCCTTCTCAAGCTATTTCAAAAAATTCAAGAGGAAGGAAGACTTCCAGGATTTTTTTATGAAGCAAGCATAATTCTCATTTCAAAATCAAGTTAAGACACTACAGTGAAAGAAAAGTATAGGCCATTATCCCTGAAGAATTTAGATGCTAAAATTTGCAACAAAATATTAGCAAACTGGATCCAGCAATACATGAAAGAAATTATACATCATGATCAATTGGGATTTATTCTGAGGAGGCAAGGCTGCTACAATATTTTCAATCAATCAATATGATTCATCACATAAACAAAAGGAAGGAGAAAAACCGCATGATAATATCAATAGATACAGAAAAAGGTTTTGATAAAATCCATCACCCATTTATGACCAAAACTCACAGCAAAATGGGATTACAGGGAACATAACTTGACATGATAAAGGCCATCTATGATAAACCCATGGTCAACAACATACTCAATGAGCAAAAATGCAAGCAATTCCCTTAAGATCAGGAACAAGGCAGGTGTGCCCCTTTTCACCACTCTTATTTAACATAGTTCTGGAAGTCCTAGCAGCACCAATCAGACAAAAGAAGAAATAAAAGGCATCCAAATTGGAAAAGAAGAAGTAAAACTATCATTTTTGCTGATAACATTATATTATACATAGAGAATGCTACAGTCTCAGTCAAAAAACTACCAGACCTGATAAACAAGTTATTCAAGGTGGCAGGATATAAAATTAATATTCAGAAATCAGTGGCATTTTTACTCACTGAAAATAAACTGTCTGGAAAAGAAATTAAGAAAACAATCTCCTTCATTACTGCAAAAAAGAAAATAGAATAAAATAAAATACCTAGGAGTAAATTTAAATGAAAGATATTGATAAAATAAATCTAGGAGGATATAAACAAGTGGAAGCATATACCATATTCATGGATAGGAAGAATAAACATCATTAAAATGTCTATATTACCCAAAGCAATCTATACGTTCATTGCAATCCCTATTAAAATACCAATGACATACTTTAAAGATATAGAACAAATGTTCCAAAAATTTATATGGAACCATAAAAGAACATGAACAGGCTTAGCAATCTTGAAAATGAAGAATAAAGTGAGAGTATCACACACCCTGATATCAAGTTATACTACAAGGACATTGTACTCAAAACAGTTTGGTACTGGCATAATAACAGGCATACAGATCAATGAAACAGAATGGAAAACCCAGGAATAAACCCATGCCTTTATGGTCAATTATATTTGACAATGGAGGTAAGAGCATACAGTCTCTGAAAAAAAGTAAAGACAATCTCTTTAATAAATGAAGTTCAAAAAACTGAATGGGTACATGCAAAAAAATGAAACTAGGCCAGCAACTTACACCATTCACAAAAATAAACTCAAATTGGATAGAAGACTTAAATGTAAGTTGTAAAGCCAAAAACATCTTGGAAAAAAATAGGCAGTAAATTCTTCGATGTCTCTCCTAGCAATATTTTTGCTGATTTATCTCCAAGGGCAAATGAAATTAAGGCCTACATGAACAGATGGGACTATATCAAACTGAAAAGCTTTTGCACAGCAAAGGACACCAGAACAGAATAAAAAGACTACCCAGACAATGGGAGAACTTATTCGCCAATACGTCTGATAAGGGGTTAATAACCAAAATTTATAAAGAACTTATAAAACTCAACACCAGGAAGGTAAACAATCTAATTAAAAAATGGGCAAAAGAACTGAATAGACAAATCTTCAAAGAGGACATACAGATGGCCAATATGCATATGAAAGAATGTTCAACATCACTAATCATTAGAGAAATGCATATTAAAACCACAATGAGATACCTCCTCACACTTGTTAGAATGTCTCTCATTAACAAACTACACATAATAAGTGCTGGCGAGGGTGTGGAGGAAAAGGAACCCTCCTGCACTACTGGTGGGAATGCAGACTTGTGCAGTCACTGTGGAGAACTGTATGGAGATTCCTCAAAAAATTAAAAATGAAACTGCCTTTTGACCCAGCTATCTCACTTTTAGGAATATATCCTAAGATTACCAAATCACTGATTTAAAAGAAGATATGCACCCCCATGATTGTTACAGCATTGTTTACAATAACAAAGATCTGGAAACAGCCCAAGTGTTCATCAGTGGACGAGTGGATTAAAAAGCAGTGATACATTGGAATTTGGGTGATGGGAATGCAACATAATCAAATGTCAAAATAACCAAGAGATGTTTTCTCTGAACATATGTACCCTGATTTATCAATGTCACCCCATTAAAATTTATTAAAAAAACAACAACAGTAGTACATATACACAATGGAATACAACACAGCTATGAAAAGGAAGAAAATCTTACTTTTTGTAACAGCATGGATGGACCTGGAGATTATTATGCTAAGTGAAATAAACCAGGCAGAGAAAGAAAAATATCATATGATCTCAATATATGTGGAATCTAATGAACAAAGTGAATTGAGGAATGGAATAGAGGCAGAGGCAGGGTCATAGGGCCCAGAGTGACAGCTGTCAGAGGGAAGAGGGATGAAGGGATCATATCAGAGAAGATAAAGGGATTAGTGAAAGTATATATACATAATACAAAAATATAAACAACAGGACAGCAAATCCCAGAGGGAAGGGGGAGGGAGTTAGAGTAAAGGGGAGAAAGAGTATATAAAAAGGGACACAGGGGGTGGTGGGTGAGGGAGTTATCTTTAGTGGGACACTTGAATTCATGTAAACACAATAAATTTTAAAAATCTATAAAAAAAATTTCTGGAGATCAACAGTGGTGATGACTGTAGAACAATGTGATTGCACTTAATACCAGAAAAGTGTTCACTTAATATAGGTAAGATAATAAATTTGATGTTATCTGTATTTTTACCAAAATTAGTTTAAAAAGTGTTATTAAATTAAAAGTATTTAATCCAAAAGAAATTAATGTATATTCTGCTGCTTTGGGAAGAAATGTTATGAAGATATCAATTAAATCTAGTTGATCTAGTATATTATGTAAGGCCTCTGTTTCTTTGTTAATTGTGTCTGTAGGATCTATGCATTGATGTTAGTGGGTATTAAAATCCCCTACTATTATAGTATTGCTGTTAATCTTGCCCTTTTTGTCCATCAAAATCTGCTTTATATATTCAGATGCTCTTATATTAGGCACATAAATATTTACAGTGATTATATCCTCCCATTGGATTGCTTCCTTTATCATTATGTAGTGACCTTATTTATCTCTTACTATATAGCCTTTGTTTTAAAGGCAATTTTGTCAGATATAAATATTATTACCCTAGATTTTTTTTTCCTTTCCATTTGCATGAAATAATTTTTTTTCATCCCTTAACTTTCTGTCTATGTGTATCTTTTGTTCTGAGGTGGATCTCCTATAGACATCATTTGTATGGGTCCTGTTTTCTTATCCACACACTACCCTATGTCTTTTGATTGGAGCATTGAATTCATTTACATTTAAGGTTATTATTGATAAGTACTTATTTATTGCCACTTTATTCTTTAAATTTTTTTTTTGTATTTGTGTGTTTCCAAAGTGAGAAGCAGGGGGGGCAGTCAGACAGACTCCTGCATGCCCCTGACCAGGATCCACCCAGATGCCCACCAGGGGGCGGGGGGCATTGCTCTGCTGCTGCTAGAGCCATTCTACTGCCTGAGGTGGAGGCCATGGAGCCATTCTCAGTGCCTGGGGCAATTTTGCTGCAATGGAGCTTTGGATGCAGGAATGGAAGAGAGAGATAGAGAGGAAGGAGAGGGAAAAGGGTGGAGAAGCAGATGGATGCTTCTCCTGTGTGCCCTGACAGGGAATTGAACCTGGAACTTCCACATGCTGGGCTGATGCTCTACCACTGAGCCAACCAGCCAGGGCTTATTTTTTAAATTTTTAATGCTCTTTTTCTCATTTTTTTTTCTTTTGCTATTTTACAGCAGGCCCCTTAACATTTCTTGCCATACTGGTTTGGTTGTAAGGAATTCCTTTAGTCCTTTCTTGTCTGGGAAGCTTTTTATTTCTTCAATTTTAAATGACAGCCTTGCTGGATAAAGTGGTCTTGGTTATAGGTTATTGTTTTTGCATCACTTTTAATACTTCTTGCCAATCTCTTCTGGCCTCAAGTATTTGTTTTGAGAAGTGAGGTGTCATTCATTTGGGGGCTCATCTTTAGGTAATTAACTCCTTTTCTCTTGCAGCTTTTAGCATTTTTTCTTTTTCTCTTAACTTGGCATTTTTATTATGATGCATCTTGGTATAGGCCATTTTGTGTTCCTCTTTAATGAGACTCTCTATGCTTCTTGAACTTGTTGTGACTTTTGTCTTCATCAATTTAGGAAAAGTTTCAGCTATAATTTCTATAAACAAGTTCTCCATGCCTTGTTCATTCTCTTCACCTTCAGGAACCCCTATGTTGTGGATGTTGTTTCTCTTCTTGTTGTCACAGAGCCCTCTTAAAGTGTCTTCAGTCTTTTGGAGCCTCTTTTTGTTTTGCTGCTCTGCTTCTGTGTTTTTATTTCTCTTGTCCTCTAAATTGCTGATTCGATCCTATGCTTAATCCAGCCTGCTGTTGATTTTTTCTAGTGCAGTGTTCATTTCTGATATTGTATTTATCATTTCTGACTGGTTATTTTTTATGATTTCCATGTCCTTTTTGATGCTTGCTATCTCTTTATTTAGGTGTTCATTATATCCATCCATTGTCGCTCTAAGATCCTTGAGCATCCTAAAAATCAATATTTTAAACTCTGTATCTGATAGTTTGGTTACTTCCATTTTATTTAGTTCTTTTTTAGAGTATTTCTCTTGTTGACTCCTTTGTGTCATATTTCTTTGCCCATTTTGTCTGTGTATTAGGTAGTGCTGTCTGATTTTCAAATTTGTTGTAGTGTCTTTAAGAGGAACATGGGCTTGGTGATACTGACCTCCGGGTCACCTGTTTTCTTTGCTCTAGAAATGCTTCTTGAGGGGAGTATTTATCCTCCTGTTGTATGTGAATTTGAATGCAGTTAGCCCTTTCAAAAATGCAGTTATTCCTTCAGGCTAGCTTGCTCTAAGTGTCAACCTTGATCATGTATATTAGACACTGCACAGTGTCTGTACTGTTGAACTTATTTATTCTCCACAGTGTCTGGTGCCTACTGGACTCTTCTTTTTTTGATGCTGCTTGTAGCTGAGTCAAGGGTTGGTGCTATCTGCCACCCACTTCTGGTTGTGTTGGTTCTAGGTGTTCTTGGGTTGGCGTCAGCTATGCTTTGTACCCTGTTGTGGAGTACCTGTCTGGTGCTACTGCTCTGTTTGTTTTTTGTGCCTGGGTAGTGTGGGAGGGGCCAACCATTGTATAAGGATCAGCTTCTTCTTGCTTAGAGATGACAGCAGCTCTGTAAAAACCCCAAGATCTGTAAGATTTGCCTCCACTTTTTAGGTGTTTCACATCCTCTTGCAGGTGCCTGGTTTTCTGAGTCTTCTGTAGAAAGACTGCAGTGTGGGCTCAGACTGGCCTCACCAAACCAACCCCTCTACTGGTTGCAAGCTGATGGGTTAAGGCAGCTGAGGGTGAAAATACGACACTTTTGGCATCTCCTACTTTAGGGGTCTCTTGGTGAGAAGCTCAGTGTGGGGAATGTGGCCCCTACTCCAGAGCCTAATCGCTTTTGAGGATACTCAAATTTTATTTTCCCCCAACAAGGTGAGCAGTGGGTTCAGATTGAAATGGGGCTGACAGTGTATTCTGCAGAAGTTCTTACAGCCGGTGAGACCATGGTCTCAGGGAGGAAGACTGGGTGAGTTTTCTTCTGGGGCTGACTGTGCCCCCCAGAAAGTGGCTAAGCCCCTTGACCAGACCCAACATTAGGCTCACAGGGACCCACACTTTATATCTGTAAAGCCAGAAGCCACGGCCAGGGCCACCATCACAGCCGCCCGGCCCATGCAGGTTCACATTGGATTCGGACAGTCGGTAAAGAAACAGCGGAGCCAAAAACTGGTGGGCCATAGTCTTTAATTCTAGTTTGCACCCAGCGGGCAAGTAAAAATACACACTGGGCTCCAAAACCCAATCACATTCAGTGCTCACAAAGCTACTGATTTATCCGAGTTTCCTAGAATCAAAGGTTTCTAGCTCACCAGCCTTATTCTCCTCAGGTCCCCATCTCCTTCCTTATCCCAGATACAAACTCTGCACAAACTGGCATCTCACTCAGCACTCCGCCATCTTGGCTGCTTCTCCTGGCCTCCTCCACGTGGCCTTTCTCTGCTCTCCTCTGCTCTCTCTTCTAATGATAATCTCAGGAACCAAGAGCAAGTTCCCGTTCTACCCCTATTTTATAGTGTAGCTTCACAACCTCTAATCCAATATACAAAATAGGGAAGTCTCTAGTAGAGTCACTTCTCTGAGGCATGATTGGATTGTACCACCCCACATCAAAAAGGGTGGGAAAGGCTTAATCCCAAAACCAAGCCCCAGGCTGCAACGATCCACAGAGACACACATTAATATCACCTGGGCAACGGCCTCCACGTGGGCAGTGGTGCCATCTTTAACAAAGTGAGCATAATACATTTTATCTGCCCAACAATATCCATGCTCCAAGTCTCTCTCCCTTCCTCCTGTGGAATATAGCCCAGTGGGGCAAGATATCCAGCACCCAGGCTTGCTTACTGTGAAGCTCCACCCTAATCCAATGCAGATGAGTCACTGTGCTGATACTGATCACAGAAAGCAGAACTTCCTTCAGCTGGGCCTGGTGTGAGGAGCCCTTCCTTAGGATACCACTCGAGCAAGGGTTGTTAGGTCCTGAAGTGATGACTTCCACAGCTGGCCACTGGATGTGCCATCCTTGGGCTTAACTGGAGGGAACTGGGTGGAGAAAAGTGGGAAACATTGCCTGTGACTGGCCCTCAGCTACCCTCTTGGAGCCATAAGCAATCCAGAGTTTGCGGTTGCCTCTGTAGGGCCCAGGTGCACATGGACATAGCAAACTGCATACCTAGGCTGGCTTTTACCCACACTAGGGTTGGGGGAAGGTCTGCTTAAAAGGCCATGGTTCCCTGAATCCTGCCTCCTGTATCCTCTGTCTGCTGCCTGGTTGTTGGGCTTGGCCACTGAAAAAACCTCTGGTAGAGTCTGGATCCTGCAGCAATTCAGAGATTACGAAGAGTAATGGATGTGGCTTCTGCTTTTTGGTCCTAGGTGTCAGTCTGTCCATACTTCTTTCACAGACCTCAGTAGGGTGTGACCTCTGGGGTCTAGTGGGTTTGGCCTCTGAGACTCAGAGGTGTGGTCTTCCCTCAGTCTGGACAATTTCTACTTAGTCTTCTGTGAGGCAGAAGCACCAGTCTTAGACTTGGGAGTGTGTGAGTGAAAGTTTCCACCTCAACATCAGAAAACTGAGTCACTGATAGGCCTATTGCTTCCTGGTTTCTCAGAATGACCCAGTCTAAATGGGTGGAAGTGGAAAGTCTCCCAAGGGTGGGGAAGTTGCTTTCCCCATGCTGATGTTGCTCAGAAGGGACTGCTCCAGCCAAGAAAGATGGCAGCTGTGGTATTAGAGAATGACTCAGCACGGGCATTCCAGTAGCCGTCCCCCACAATGTCTCCCCCTGTACCTCCAACCTCACACTCTCCTCATGAAACTCTAGTCTTCTTGGCCCTACCTCCACCAGAGCCCAGGGTAAGTGGCTGTGAATGAGAAAAATCTGTGCTCTTCCTTTAAGATGAAACCTGCATCTCCAAGAGCTCCATCTCTTTCTTGCAGACAGAAACCCTGCTCTTTTTACCTCCAAATGCTCTCTGGGAACTTATTCTACTCTGGGACTCTAGGCTGGGCTCCTGGCCTGGGACTTAGGACCCTCCCCTGTCAGGGAAACCCTCCCTACAATGAGAATCTCTCTGGACCCTCAGACACCACTAGCTCCTGGAAGCAGGGCTGCCCTTTCAGTGTCTTCACTCTTCCTACCAGTCTTGGTGTGGCTTCTGTGATCCTTGGTTGTAAACTCCTCTTTGATAGTCCAATGTTGGTTTACATGATAATTTTTCTTAAATTAAGTTGTAATTCAATTCAGTCCTGGGATGTGGCAGCTGGAATTTCTGTCTACCTTTTACAAGATAATTTTTCTTAAATTAAGTTGTAATTCAATTCAGTCCTGGGATGTGGCAGCTGGAATTTCTGCCTACCTTGTCATCATCTTGGAATCTGCCCACTTTTTCTGCATGTGGTTGACATGTGAACAGGTGAAGATTCTGCTTAATAACACTTAACTAGTGATGAAAGGAAAATAACCACTTCTTCTTTATCCTGGTCTTTAGGATATTCATGAAAGTATATGATTCTTAGAGTTATTTTGCAAGTATGAAGAGAAGACATAGGCTAATTATGTAGAGCTGGCTGACATAACCAACCCTAAAATTGCCTATCATGTATTATCTTGTTGAATGGGAAGTTTGTTTTTGCAAAAAGTCTGCTGCTAGCCCGCCAGTATCTTAAATGATATAGCCTTCTCTTTGTCAGTGTAAATATTCTGTATTTAATGTTTATTATCACATGAATTCTAGATCCTGATTGTATTAGTAGGAGTTTTCAAGAGACATGGACCCGAAATCTCATTATTTGCCATCTGCAGAGGTCCAGAAAAGCTGGTTCTATAGTTCTGGTCTAAAGCTGAAGGCCTGCAAAAAAAAGGATGACAGTGGCAACTCCCAGGATAAGACCAAAGGCCTAAGTGCTAATTCCCAGGGCAGGAGAAGATGTTTTAACTCAAGTAGAGAGTAAATCTGCTGTTCCTCTGCCTTTTTGTTTCATTCAGACCCTCATCTGACTGGATGAAGTCCAGCTGTATTGGATGAAGTTCATCTGATTGGATGAAGTCCAGCTGTATTGTATTCTTCATTTAGTCTACCAGTTCAAATGCTGTCTATTCTGGAAACATCCTCATAGACACACACAGAAATATTGTTTTACCAGCTATCTGGGAATTCCTTAGCCCAGTCACATTGACACATAAAATTAACCATCATACCGATTATTCTACTCCAGAGTCAGAGTGGTTATTAATTTCTATTATAAAATGTGGTACCAAAATTGAAGATTATACATTACATAAGATTTGACAAGTGCTGCTTAATAGAATCTTCCTATTTTTGCCCATGCTCTATGAAATTACATTAGCAATCTAGCTGACTCTAATAAGCTGTTATGATGTGTTTTTTTTTCACAGAAAGAGAGGCAAATAAGGACAGACAGACAGAGAGAAGAGAGATGAGAAGCATCAATTCTTCATTGTGGTATCTGAGTTGTTTGTTGATTGCTTTCTCATATGTGCCTTTACTGGGGGGCTACAGCAGAGTGAGAAACCCCTTGCTCAAGCCAGTGACTTTGGGTTCAAGCCAGTGACCTTGGGCTTCAATCCAACAATATTTGTGTTCAAGCCAGTTACCATGGGGTCATGTCTATGATCCCATGCTGAAGCCAGTGACCCCACTGACAAGCCCTTGCTCAAGCTGGTGACTTGGCGTTTTGAACCTGGGTCCTCCATGTCCCAGTCCGATGCTCTATCCATTGTGCCACCACCTGGACAGGCATGATATGTTTTTTTTTGTTGTTGTTTGTTTTTTACAGAGACAGAGAGAGAGTAAGAGAGAGGGATAGACAGGGACAGACAGACAGGAGTGGAGAGATGAGAAGCATCAATCATTGGTTTTTCATTTCGTGTTTCAACGCCTTAATTGTTCATTGATTGCCTTCTCATATGTGCCTTGATCATGGGCCTTCAGCAGACCGAGAAACACCTTGCTCGAGCCAGCAACCTTGGGCTCAAGCTGGTGAGCTTTTGCTCAAACCAGATGAGCCCTCACTCAAACTGGCGATCTTGGGGTCTCGAACCTGGGTCTTCTGCATCCCAGTCTGACACTCTATCTACTGCACCACTGCCTGGTCAGGCCATGATGTGGTTTTGAAGTGAAAAAATAAACAAGAATAAACAATAACAAATCAGGTTTTTATTATGCAATCCACTGTGAGGCTAGATATTTGCCATTCTATACGTAACTTAAAATAAGTTCATAACACTTGAATGCATTCTCTGAAATTAATCAAACCATTCAAAGATAAACTAGTTAATTAGAAAAAGAGTCCCTTCGGCCTCATTGCTCCAACATGCATTCTCAAGAAGTAACAATTTATGATAATTTTTTCAGACTTTTTTTTTTCCATTTCCTTTTATTAAGTGTTTTTAATGGTATGTATTTCTTTGCAACTTGCTATTTCCTCTTATAACATGTATTGACAAATTTTTTATATTGATATTGCCACTGATAAGTATAGATATATTTTTAATTGCTGCATAGTATTCCATGACTTTAGAATGTTTTCTGGCCCAGGACAGATGGCTCAGTGGATAAAGCATTTACCCTGAATACCAGATGTCAAGGGTGTGACCCCTGATGAGAAGTAATCAATGAGTACACAACTAAGTGGAATAACTAAGTGAAACAACAAGCTGATGCTTCTCTCTCTCTCTTTCTCCCCCCTTTTTCTCAAATCAAAGAAAAAATAATAAAAATAAAATGTTTCCTAATACATTTAACTACAGGGGGTCCTTAGGTATGACAGTCTCGACATACAAAGTTTTGAGTTTATGATGCTCACTCCCATAAAAACTTAAAAAATTTGAAACATGAGCACTTTGGCTTACACTGTTAGCATCGTACTTATAGCCTACATGGATATACTAGCTTTATTGTGTGTGGTAGAAGAATATGCTATAATGCAACATATGATTAAGGGTATTGGCCCCTGCCAGTGTGCAAGCCAACCACAGAAATAAGGTAAGAAATTTTTTTACATTCATTTTTTGTCATTTTTTCCACTATTACAATACAGTGTATAGTACATTATTTTTATGTACTTCTCCATTTTCTTTGGCTTAGTTGTGCTTTTATGTTCACTAGAGTATGATTTTACAACTGTGTTAGAATAGGTAAGTGACTTAGATTAGGGTGTGTTTCAACTTACACCAAAATTTGGGTACATCACTGTCATAGGAATAAAACTGTGTCATAACCCAAGGACCTCCTGTACTTACTCCATTATTGTTAGATATTCAAACATTTTCTAATTTTTCTTATTACAGTAAAACATTGAAAAATGCTATCTAGTTTGTTTATGTAAATGGTTGGACATTTTAATAATAGATAATTAAAAAGGAAATAATTGGGTCAAAGAATTAGTGCTTTTATATTTTGAATACTGTATCATAGTTCCATAAAAAAACTCAAATACTATAAGTGTGATGGAAATAAGGTGTTCATTACAACTTATATGATTGTGTATTACAATTTTACTTTACAGCTAGTCAAGATTTGTCCTCCAGGAAGACAAATTTTGTTAACAATTTGATGAAGAATATATGTAGAAAATGATTTAAGGCATTTGAAAAACAGAACTATGACTTGATATATTAAAGTTGGCAAAATTATGAGGACATATCAGGCATATCACAATGGCTATCTGTGGCTAAGCATTGATTATGAACAATACATTATTTAAACATATATTAGGTGGATTAATAATGAACAAAAGCACAGAACCTTAAATATAGTGGGCATAATTAGGAAGTAAAATTTATTCCAGTTTGGGTGAATCATTGCTCATTTAAAGGGAAAAAATAAAACATAAACTGAGGAGCTGCTATTGTGAAGATGTGGTAGAAGATTAGTTTTGTTTTCAGGCATAAGTAGTAAGGCTGAAGAGCGGGTAGTAGCAATAGAAACAAACAGGCTAAAGCTAGTTTAAGATTGCCAAGGTAAAATCCACAGAGTTCAGCATGTGAAAGGACTTACAATATGAAGGAAGAGTCACACTTTACTGTGCATTTACTGGTCTAAGTTTGCCACAGCCAACAGTGGTTAGCCTGTGTGTGAGCATCTTCAAAGATTATACACCATTGTCTTCTGTTTCCAAGTCCACAGACCTCTATTGAAATAGTTGACAGAAACCAAATGAGAAATAAGGATTAAAAACTTTATTTGTTGTCCAGAGGGAACAAATGTTCCCTCAAAAAGCTGTAAAAATAAATGCTGCCTTGAAAGCCAAAGTCACCCAGGGAACTAATCAGCTTAAACACATGACAAAAGTCATAGACAATTCCAAGTGCTAATGACATTAACTAACAGGGCTGCCTGCCAAAAATAAAAAGAATGGTTGCCTCTGTTGAGATATTTTTCTTTTCTTTTTTTTAAATATCGTCGGAGAAGATAGTAGTAGAAAGAACACTACATCTGGTGAGAGAGTCAAGGTTCACGAACTTTGGCTGGCTTGGATGCCAACCAAAGGTAGTTAAAAAGCAAATCAATGAGTGCTTCGGAATACGATGCTGCTTGAAAAATGTTTTCCCAGCCTCAGGTCACATTCTTGGCTTGCTTTCTTTTTCATTTTGGGCAGTGTGAGGAATTAATGACTATTCAAAAATTATTTAAAAATCACTCTTTTTTTCTGACTCCTGATCTCTCTGATATTCATATTAAAAGCTCATCAAAGTCTTGCATGGCTATATTTCACTCTAATATTTTTCTATTGGGGTTTAATGTGAAACTGGTAGAGAGCAAATATGAACTAAAGTGTGTATGAGTTATTACTCTGCAGCTATTGTTCCTCTTCTTGTCACTTCATTCACTAGTGTCACTGGTGGATTTCACTTTATTTTTTGCACTTTTCAATTGACAGGAACAATGAAGTCATGACACTGTAATCTTTATTTTTTTGAACAGGACATTTTGTGTTGGTAACTTATTAGGTGCTTTATTTGCAGCACTTCATATTGGAAGTATCTGGGTATTTCATCTTCTATCTTTGTTCTTCCATAAAGCCTCAATTGGTAATAATAAAAATGTGGCTTGGGAAGATCTGTCTTTTTCATTTAAAATTATCTTGAGGTCAGTCTTTGTTCATTTTTATACATACATAAGTGTTTAGATCATATTTCCAATTTAAAGGTCAAATACAAATGTTTCGAATGTAGTCAATAGTGGCACAATGATGTATACTGTGGTCCTATGAACACCATTCACTCATTTGATATCTTCTATTTATTCAAAGACTATTCATTCAGCTCCCACTTACATGCTGTGCACCATTCTGGGCACTAGAAAATCTATAGCAAACAAAACAGACAAAAAAATAACACTTTATCTTATGGTCCTTATTTCTTGTAGAACAAGTGATAAGTGTTTTAAGTGTTCTGAAAGGGGTACGGTGAATGACAAGACAAGTAATAGAATGGTTGTGGATTTGAACATATTGCCAAGAAAAAGTCTCATTAGGAAAATTAAATTTGGACAAAAATCCCATTGTTGAAAAAGAAAGTCATGTGATCACAGGTAAGAACATTCCAGTCAGAAGAAATAGTAAATTTTTAGGCTTTGAGGAGGAAGAGTATTGTTGGGCAGATAAAATATGTTATGCTCACTTTGTTAAAGATGGCGCTGCCCATGTAGAGGCCCGTCACCCAGGTGATATTAATGTGTGTTGGGGGCGGGCTGTGGGCAGGTAGGATCCTTATAGCCGGGGGCTTGGTTTTAGGACTAAACCTTTCCTACCCTTTATGATGTGGGGTGGTGCACTCTCATGAGGAATCCCATCATGCCTCAGATAAGTGACTTTGTATTAGAGACTTTCTTATTTTGTATATTGGATTAAAGGTTTTGATTTCTGCACTATAAAGTGGGGCAGACTGGGACCTTGCTCTCTCTTGGTTCCTGTGATTAGCAGTAGAGGAGAGAGCAGAGAGGAGAGGAGAGAGAGGGCACATGGAGGAGGCCAGGAGAAGCAGCCAAGATGGTAGAGTGCTGAAGAAAAAGCCAGTTTGTGCAGAGTTTGTACAGGGAGAAAGAAGGAGTTGGGGAACAGAGGTGAATAAGTCATGAGCTAGAAACCTTTGATTCTAGAAAACTTGGATAAGTCAGTAGCTTTGTGAGCACTGACTGAGTGGGTTTTGGAGCCCAGTGTGTGTTTTTACTTGCCCACTGGGTGCAAGCTAGGATTAAAGATGATGACCCATCAGTTTTTGGCTCCATTGTTTCTTTACTGACTGTCGGAATCCTATGCGAACCTGCATGGGCCAGGCTGCTGTGATAGTGGCCGCGGCCCTGGCTTTACAAGAATACTCAGAAGACAGGAGGGAGGCTGGCAGAATGTATATTTTATTCAGAAAGCAAAGCAACTTAGTATTGTACTTACAATCAGAAAGCCAGTGAATTAGTCATAAATCTATATGAAAGCCATTTTTTTTCACTTTAGGCAAGTTATCTAACTTCTTTCAGTCTGTATTCCTCGGATAACATGTCCCATCTGAAGAATATATTACAGAGGTTAAATGGGGTAACACATGTAAAACAATTTGCATGGTACCTTCTAATAATAGGAACTCATTAAATGTTGGCTATTATTGCTAGTTACTTTTATTATTATGTTATCATCATTTGTGAAAGAATGTTAATGTAAAGATTGTGAGCATTACATTACATTGTTGCTGATTATTGAAAAGGAAATCATGGGCCTCATTTTTAGTCTGTTATGTAAACAGTGAATTTTTTTTTCTTTAAAGGTTATTGAAAGATACAGAAGAATCTCCTTGGCTGGAAGTTTCAAGAGCAAGATAGATTCTTCTCTGCCAGCTGGGGGCCATTCACCATTCTTAAAGCTCTGATTCTACTTGAAAACATACTAACATGCCAGATTAGCCTTATAAACCATGTACCTATTGGCTGAGAGAGAGAGTAATAACCTGAGTTACAGAGTGGGAATTTCATTCATTTAGCCTAGTACCCCAACCACAAGGGAGGCATTGATAAAAAAAATGACCTTAGGTTCAAAAATATTTTTGTATATATTAGCATGTTTTAAATACATGACAGTTTAAGATCTCTTCCAACCTGATAACATTTGAGAGATACAAGGTTTAGATTCAAATGCTATGTCTTATAAAGCAAGAGGAAGGGGACTAATAAATCTAGCTGAATAATGCAGACACAATTTTAAGAGTCTACAACTACAGCCTGACCAGGCGGTGGTGCAGTGGATAGAGCATCGGACTGGGATGTGGAGGACTCAGGTTCGATACCCCGAGGTCGCCAGCTTGAGTGCGGGCTCATCTGGTTTGAGCAAAGCTCACCGGCTTGGACCCAAGGTCGCTGGCTTGAGCAAGAGGTTACTTGGTCTGCTGTAGCCCCACAGTCAAGGCACATATGAGAAAGCAATCAATGAACAACTAAGGTCTCGCAACGAAAAACTGTTGATTGATGCTTCTCATCTCTCTTCATTCCTGTCTGTCTGTCTCTGTCTATCCCTCTCTCTGACTCTCTCTCTGTCTCTGTAAAAAAAAAAAAAAAAAAAAAAGTCTACAACTACATAAAGAATTTTAGGCAATATTATCCTATCATTCTAATTTGTGGATTTCAAGAAGGTATATACAATATATTTCTTATAAGGAAAGAAAGAAAATCTCGTGGTGTTTAAATTTAGTGCATGCTACTAACCAGAAGTACTTGAATTCAAAAGGAAGTTGCTAGAGAAACCCAGGACTTTTTATTTTTTGAGAATTATTTTTGGAGTCTTTTGCACCCTTTTGGCCAAGAGAAGTATTTTGTGGGATGTCCATTTGGCAAACCTAGACCACATTCTCTTTTGGAATTAGGTTTGGCATTAGAGAGTTAAGAAGCTAAAATAAGACCTAGAAGAAAAACTGGGAGCCATCTGTCTTTTTACAGGACTTGCTTAGATGCTCATGGAGAAGACCTAGAGCACAAAGTCTCGCCTCTTGGATTTTTCTGGAGAGTCATAATTCCCGGGATTCCACCAAATTACTTTAGAAGAGGTAGTTTAGGTTAAAAAAATGAACCCATTTTATGTAGGATTGTTGGTTCAAAGAAGGCAGCCAGTCAGAAAGAAAGGGTGTGCATAGGTTGAGATGGTGTTTGAGTTTGTAGGTGCCAGCCATGAAAGTACAGAATGGGGTTAAGAACATTGGTTTTGGTGTCAACTACACGGGACTCAGGTTCTGCTCAGGCACTTTTCTGTCTGTTTGATGGCAACTTTCTTTTTTTCTAAATTGAAGACATAAAGTAGAACAAGTAACAGCGTTACTGAAACAAGCTGGGATTCATGTTGCTTGTTGCCCTCTTAGCCAGTTCATGAGAGACAGGGACCAAGTAGGTATAAAAGTGTCTTTTAATTCAGTTTGCCAACAAACTGAGAACTCAGTGGACTAAAGTCCAAAAAACAGCCTAACAATCTGAGCAGACTGGCCAGTTTATATCTTTGGGAAGATGAGTAGTTCACTGCTGAACTGCAGTTAGTTAATTAAGAGGATGGAGGAGGCTAGGGGCTTAGGAGACTGGGGGACCCTGCAGGCAAGGGTGTCCTCCCGAGGGTGCAGAATGCTCGCTTGACATCAGCGATGGTCTAGATATTCGAGGTCTCAGCCTCAAAGTGTTGGTGTCCTTTGTTCCTGGGAACTCATCTGTAAAGTAATTACTCCTTAGATTCTCAGATATTATAAAGTATTTCTTTATCTATTAACTGCCATTTAAATTTTATTCTCTTATAGCAATATTTTGGGTTACATAGTACTGATTTTACCCATTTTATAGGTTTTGAGCAAGCCTGGAGGGGTTAAAGATCTGAGAACTCAGATCTGGGGACATAAAGCAGAGATCACGTTGTTCATGAGTCAGGCTATTTGCTCTTTCTTAAAATAAGTTGCAAGATATAAAACAGAGATTTTCTTACTTATAATCTATTGTCTATACTACAGGTATACATGAACTGGACTAGCAGCACTTACATAGTCTCCTATTGATTACAACTAAAAGCTACTATTACTGGAGTCAAATTTCTAATTTTTGGATTCCCCTATCAACAGTACTTAATATTTTTAGTAGGGATCAAATTAAATAACACATTTTAAGATTTAGAGTAGTGCCTGGCAAATAGTAGGTGCTGACTAAATATTAGGTGGTGATGATATCATCATCATCATCATTATCATCATCATCATCATCATCATCATGGAGTAAGGATTAATAAATCCTGCAGAAGCAATGACAATTTATTGGGAGATTAATCTGACAAGAAAGAAAATCTAAACTTTTCAATAATATGAAATCTTCAGAATATTTGGGCATGACAACTGGAATCTTTCAGCAACTAAAGCCATTTTAAGCTTTAATCAGTTTCTCAATAAGCTTTTAGTTTCTACCTACCAATCTGCTGATATTTTTAAATTTAGTAAAAGATGTTCACTACTGTTGGAACTTGAAATGGTATTTTCAAAATATCTGAATCTTAGTGTTCCATGTATTGTATTGATTAGATAAAAATGTGTTCCAAATTCATCACATATATTGCTATGGGAATATAAAGAAAAAGTTAGGCCTTTTGCCCATAATCAGTTTACCATCTATTAGAAGAGAGTAAGATATAAACAAGAATCCATTTAGAGTATTAAATACTAAAAAGAGTTTTGAGCAAATACTTTGTGATCACGCAGAGGATATATCAAGTAACTCTGCTTGGGTAAGTCAGAACAAAATTACAAAATTACTACTTTGTGTGATTCTATGAGTTTGCACTTCATTCTTTAAGCAAGGAGAGGAAGAGAGGAGTTATCTGAAAGGTTACAACAATATTACTTACCTTTTAAAAAATATTTTTAGAATATCCAATGGCAGTTTGAGAACTGAGAGTTCTAACTTACACATTATTAGAGAAAAGTGTATGAAAAAAGAATATTAGTTTTGAGGTCAAATGTCCAAAATGTAAATAAAGTTTTCATATAACTTGCTTTCTTATCTTGAAGAAAATGATTGAACATCTATGGATCTATTCTCTTAGCTGTACTTGGAAAATATATTGTCTCATTTAGAGATTCTTTTTGTAAGGATCAAATTAAACACATGTTATGTTATTCTGAATACAAAATCTCCTGAAATGTCACTTCTTACATGTCCAGCACAGGTGGGTGGAGGCTCTGCTCCACACAGTCATTAAAGAATCAAGCTTCCAGTGGCTATTTTGTCTTGTACATAAACTTTTTGGTAGGTGTAGGGAGAAGCTTCCTTTTTTCTTCCTTTCTTTCTTTCTTTCTTTCTTTCTTTCTTTCTTTCTTTCTTTCTTTCTTTTTTTTTTTTTTTTTTGTATTTTTCCAAAATTAGAATCAGGAAGACAGTCAGATTCCCACATGTGCCTGACCTGGATCCACTCAGCATGCCCACTAGGAGACGGTGCTCTGCCCATCTGGGGTGTTGCTCCGCTTCAGTCAGAGCCATTCTAGTACCTGAGGCAGAGGTCATGGAGCCATCCTCAGCGCCCGGGTCAACTTTGCTCCAATGGAGCCTTGGCTGCAGGAGGGGAAGATAGAGACAGAGAGGAGGAAGGGTAGAGAAGCAGATGGACACTTCTCCTGGGTGCCCTGACTGGGAATTGAACCTGGGACTTCCACATGGCTGATGCTCTACCACTGAGCCAACTGGCTAGGGACAGGGGCAGCTTCTTAATTGGCCTACTAGGATCTCATTTTATGATATTCATGGTCTTGTGAAATTCTCTCCCCTTGATTAATTTGCCTCTAACCTGTAGACTATCACACTGCAGAAAGCATGCCACATTTGTTATTGGGTTACAACATTTTGTGGCCTCTGTCTTATAGCAGACTTTCCCTTACTGGCTTTGACAAAGCCAGCTACCATGCTGAGAGATTCACATGGTAAGAACTGTTGGTAGCTTCCAGTCAATGGCCAGCAAAAAACTGAGGTCTCATTTCAACAACCTTGAAGGAACTGAATATTGCCAACAACCAGATAAATGGGATTAGTGGTAAATCTGTCACCAGTTGAACTTTAAATTGAGATCCCAGCACCAGCTGACATCTTTATTGCAGTCTTGTAAAAAACTCGGGAATAAAATACCCAGATTCAGGGGATTCCTGACTCCTAGAAACTAGGGGATTAATAAATATGTGTTACTTAATGCCCATTACATTTTTAGGGTGATATGTCATGCAGCAACAGATTACTGATGCAGTAAGAGCAAAAATGATTGGAACATTGGGTTCTAGAATTCAAATATTTCCAACCGAAAATAAAGAAGATCATGTTTACTGAACATTCTTTTCTTAAACTAGTCACAAAGACCTAACTTATCAGGCTAGGAATTATGGAAGAGCCTATAGAATATGTGATGTGCAATGTTCTGTCACAGACAACAAGAAAAACTCACACACATTAAATTTTTAATGAGTATATCCTGGGTCCAATCAGAATCTCATATGTAACCATTTAAGTAGGAACTTGATACAGTCACAAGCCAATGATCTTTTATCTCCTCTGTTTTCAGTGACATAAAGTTAATCTATTTTTATGATTGCCATTATCTACATATGATATTATAAAGTATTTCTTTATCTATTAAAAAACTGCCATTTAAATTTTATTCTCTCATAACACTATTTTGGGTTACATAGTACTGATTTTATCCATTTTATAGGTTTGAGCAAGCCTGGAGGGGTTAAAGATCTGAGAACTCAGAGCCGGAACTGAGTCTTAAACTTAGGCCTTCTGCCTCAAAATCCTGTACTTTCTTCTTTGTGAAGGATATGTTTGCTGGGCCTTTGTAAGTGATAGATTAGAAAGTAAGATCTTCTAAACAGGATATAGGCTTGCCGATAAAATCATGCTGCTGAATATTATAACAGTTAATCTGGACATGTGTTGTGACAGATGCCATAAAATGATGACTATTATGGCTGCAATCTTTACTCAAATGTGCCATTTTAATGGTGGCAAGGCTGCAGGAATCCATGCTTTAGAAATAGAATTAATAAAACAATACATATATACAGTATAAAGAAGGCTTATGCTACATTGTTTGCAAGGAGAATTTTTGTACTTCATGACTGGACCAGACTTTATCTTGCTGTGGGAACTTTGGTTCCTCACTTGATGATTGACTTGTACCTCAGTCAATCCAGATGGAGTAATGAGGAAGAAGCAGGAACTCACTGAAAACCAGATATTGCATCTGAGTTGTGATTTCTTAAGTAAATGAATTACAAAACATTGTTAAAAAGGGTATGCATTTGCAATATTCTGGCAAGACATCTTGTTCCATATTAAAGAAAATTAGTATGAAAATTAAAATTTATCTATCTATCTATCTATCTATCTATACTCTATCATCTATCACAAAAGACATTGAGAGAGAGAGAAAGAAAGAAAGAAAAGTTATGAAGTCTACATGGCAATAATGTAAACATAATGGCAATTGTAACTCATAATGTAAATTTTTAATTTAATTTCTTAGTGAGATAAGTGTTTAACAATTATTTTTGAGGAAAGAGGTAAGTTTGTACTTTTAGATACTGCCTCTGTGAAAGTATTTAGCACATGTTAACATAGAAAAAATAAAAATTAAGCCATTCAAAAGGAATTGTGTGTTATTAACCATAATGAAATGAAAAGGAACAAATAAACTTCAGAGAAAAAGGGAAAACTTATCATTTTCAGAAATACAAACTTTAAGAGAGTTTGGCACTTATATATCTCACAGATGAAAGGTCAAACACAATTCCAGTGTTGAAAAACCTGTCATTAATAAACACGTGACATTAAAATCTAGCTTCTCATGTATTTCTCATACCTACACTAGAAACACTGGGATATCTAGTAAGTAGAATTAAAGAAAAACTGTTTGTGGCATTGGAAATTTAAATCACATGCATGCCAGGCCTAGAGGTATACTGATAGTGAAATCCCTGATTGGACAAGAATAATAGGACCTACATTTTGAATTATGTAATTCAAATCACAGATTTTGTGGATAAGAAAGCAGGAGAGAATTTTGTTTTCAGGGCAGCTACCTCTTTCGGCCCAAAAGTGCAAAGTAAGTTGATCAGGAAATGGGAAGCTGGTGGTGGCTCAGAGTTCCTGAGAGATCCCAATATACTATGTAATTTAAAGCAGTGGTAGTTAACCTGGTCCTTACCGCCCACTAGTGGGCGTTCCAGCTTTCATGGTGGGCGATAGTGGAGCAACCAAAGTATAAATAAAAAGGTAGAATTAACTATAGTAAGTTATTTTATAAAGACTTATTCTGCCAAACTTAGTGAAAATCTGACATAAAGTACTTGGTAAGTAATTATTATTATATACTTTAACTTGCTGTAGTTCTGCTTTATAAATTTTATAAAGTAAAATTACTTCCCTACTTTATAAATCACCATTACTGTGGAACCTGTGGGCGGTTAGAAAATTTTACTACTAACAGAGATACAAAAGTGGGCGGAGGTATAAAAAGGTTGACTACCCCTGATTTAAAATAATGTGACATAGAAATTCCTAAATCAGCAGAACACAGTTCCATTCAGTGTCCATTCTCTAGTCCCTGAAAAGAACCACTCTGATTCAAGTCATGGTTGCTCTCCTTGTGTCTACTCTGCCTACATCTAAGTTATGATAAGTTAGGCTTTGCAAATGAAAACCTGACTATGTCATTCCTCTGCCTCCCAGGACATAAAATAAAGCCCATTATTATGGCTTACAAAGCACTGTCTGGTTTTCCTCTACTTTCTTTTGCATTCCCATCTGTTCCTGCTTCTTCTTCCCTTTTCTTTAAAAAAAACCTATTTATAATTTTTATTTATTGATTTTAGTGAGAGAGGAAGAGAGAGAGAGAGAGAGAGAGAGAGAGAGAGAGAGAGAGAGAGAGAAAGAGGGATAAAGAGAGAGAGACAGGAATACCAAGCTGGTCCTGTATGTGTTCTGAATGGGAATTGAACCTGACAGCCTCTATTCTTTGGGACCCTGCTCTAACCAACTAAGCTGTCCAGCCAGGGTTCCTCTCCCCTTTTCAAACATCCTGACTTTTTTATCTTTCATAATTTCTCTTAGCGTTCTCTCCTCCAATGGAAATGTTTTATTTTCTGCTCTTGCCCAACGCAAGGTGAAGCCTTCTCCTGGACTCCTTAGGCAAGATTTCTTTTCTTAAAATCTCTCATTTTAATACTTGCAAATATTTGACAAAAAATGTGATGAGAAATATTTTTTTTGTGCAGTTATGCTTTGAAATATCCTGGCAAGACTCAGTCTTGTCCTATGTTAAAAAAATTAAAATTGCCTGAGCAGGCAGTGGCGCAGTAGATAGAGCGTCGGACTTGGATGCAGAAGACCCAGGTTCGAGATCCCGAGGTCTCCAACTTGAGCACAGGCTCATCTGGTTGGAGCAAAAGCTCACTGGGTTGAGCCCAAGGTCACTGGCTTGAGCAAGGGGTTACTCGGTCTGCTGAAGGCCCGTGGTCAAGGCACATATGAGAAAGCGATCAATGAACAACTAAGGTGTTGCAACACACAGCAAAAAACTAATGATTGATGCTTCTCATCTCTCTGTTCCTGTCTTTCTGTCCCTGTCTATCCCTCTCTCTGACTCTGTCTCTGTAAAAAAAAAAATTAAAATTAAAAGCATCTTAATTAATTATTAGTTAACTAATAATTAAATATCAATCAATCAAGTTAGCATTTCTAATTCTATAGAGTCTAAGCTTTTATAAGAACTATGTCTCTACTACTTATTCAATTTTACTTAAAATTTTTGATTAAATATAAATGAGTGAATGTATAGAACCATATATAATATGGCATGCTTGAATAAAATACAGATGAGCTCATAGTACAGTAATAATTCAAGTGATTGCATATACATATAATTTAGGAAAATTCTCTTTAGAAATAATTCTATTTTCCAGTTGATGTGTGGTTAGTTAGTACAGAAGAGGAAGCTAAACTGTTTGCTTATCAACTAAAATCAATAGGCAGTGTTAGGGCATGTTGTCTACTTGACAAAAAAAGCCCTTTATCCCTTTAAATGTGTCATGTAGGTGTAATAAACCCATTTTTATCTTATCTTCAAACTGTATCATATAGCAAATACAGAAGATGCTTAGTGAGTGTTCTGTTGTGTGGGAATTGTACTGCTGATTATATCTAAAACAAACATGACAATTCAGACATGAACTGTGCAATGCATATAAAATATAAACCTTCCCTTAATGTAGAATGTAGTTTGTTGCATGAATAAATACATTCCACTCTTTTCCTATCAAGTGGATTTTAATGTCCCATTGTTGTAGAGATGAGGGGCACTGATTTCCTTTTGCTCTTTTGCCTTGTGTTACAAAACAAAAATATCACTGGTGGTAACCAGAGTCCTGATCTGTTTGGAGAGAGATAACTTATTTAGAAGAATGATTTACCTTGGCTTGTGTGCTCCTAAACATTTGTGGCCAACCTAGACTGAAGCATGCAGAGATGCTTAAATTTACTGTATAATAATCCAGTCCAAAAATAATTATTTTTCTACTGTTTAAAATAAAATCTATTTCTTGGGAAGGCTCCTGGAATCAAGACAACCATGGTGAAATTTAATTTTGTTTTCCAGAAGATCCCTTTAATTTCTTTGTCTTAGAACTTCTTTCTTTAGTGAGAGAAGTTTAAACTTAGGACACAGTAGACAGCTGCCATGCCCCAAGAAGTCTTTCTCACTAATGAGCCTGTACTTATGGCCCTCTGCTTTATCTCTGACATTCACTCAAGTGGGTCCTAAACAAACCCCTGGGTCTCATACACGTTTCTACTCTGCTAAATGCTAAGACTGCATCTCATGATGGTTAATGGTGCAGAGAAAAATCTGGTGTGGTAGTAAGACCACTAAATTGGTCATCAGAAAACCTAGGTTCCAGTTCTGGCTGTGGGAAGTTCACTCAATAAATTAGTTTCTACAGCTATTGACATAGAGTAAGGAAAATTATATCACTCACTAATATAATTATCACTTAACTTGTCTGTAAAATGATTGATTATACTTCAATGACTAAAATGCTGTAAGTCTTGGCAATACATCAAGGAACTTGTGGGGGGTAAGTGAATGGTGCTGGATATTGACAAGCAGGCAACTTCTAACTTACTATCAGTGGTAAACAGGATGAAACATTCCTCAGTCAGTTTAAGGTGAGTTTGAAAAATCAATAACAAAATAAACAGGAGAAAATTATTTAAAACTAGATGACATTGTTTAACCTGGTGTACTGCTAGATGTTAGACTAGAAGAGCTATTTAAAAATTCAGTAACTATAATCAGTGCATCAATATTATGAAGTAATGATCATGAATTTGTAGCCATCACGAAACATCCTCTCCACCTTTGGTTACCCAGACACTCTGGTTTCCTTTACGTTCCTCAAAGGTATATTGTTCATTCAAAGACTTGCCATACAATAATCTCCTCTGTCAGGAAAATTTCTCTCTTACTTACAGTCATTCTTCCTACCTAATAAAAATCGACTCACCATTCACATCTCTGCAAGAATGTCACTTTGCCTAGGAAGCTCTTTCCTTTCAAATGACTTCAGAAAAGATTGAATCCTGTTACTCTAGGCTTATGGCTCCTTTTAACTTTCTTCATAGTATTTATCTTTATTTAAAGTGCATACCAGATGGTCATCTTTATTACAATTTATTGTCCAGCCTCTGTGTGAGACAGAAAGCTCCAATAAGTCCGGGACTCTGTCTTGCTCACCTTGTCATTGCAGGATGCCCAGCACTGTACAGTGCCTGGCAGATAATTGGCACTAAATAAGTATAGGAATGACTGTATGAATGAATTCCAGAGTCCAAACTAATTATCACAGAGTTTTTATGTATTTTAATCCTCAAAGTGAGGAACAGCTAAGTAAAGTCATAGGCCATAAGCATTCAATCAACCAAATAGGAACTGTTCGACAGTGGCTTTCACACAATGTGTGCTGTTGGTAGTGTGTCACTGCTTTCATGCCTTCCAAAGCTCTTCTCTTATGCTTTGGATATCTGTAATATTTGACTAAGGTGGATTTTTTGGATCACAGTCAAAGGTCTGATATTCAGTGGGATTCAATGACTTTGCTGACAATGTACAGGGAGCCGTGATGGGTAACTCGGACGACAGTGTTGGCTCACCTTGCTGACCTGTGCAGCCGCCAGCAGAGCCCTACACATGCTCTGAGTGGGGGGCTGGCAGGGCCCAGGGAGCTGGCCTCTCTCCACAGAAATGCAAGAGGAAGCAGTTCAGGGAAGAGAGACCGGGGACCCCAAGAGGAATAAAGAATTCAGGTGTAAAGGCAAGATGAAAGGTCAGTCAGTAAACTAGAAATAATAGAACACCAGTCAGAATAACTGTTCAAACAGGGTGCCAGAGCAGCAGAACTGAAGAAATGAGGAAATTAAAGACCTAAGTCTAGTCAATGAGGACAAACAAGGTCAGCATGAGCAGGTTATAGAAAGTTTTAAATATATAATTTTGATTTTGTTTCATATCTGTCAGATTACCCTAGGTCGTGGTCAGCCACAGACCTCTTCCCAGCCCAGCCCAGCCTGAGCTGCCAGGCTGCTCGTCCTGTCCTAGGACCCATTTGCTGGGTTACACGAAGTAGTCATTGAAAAAAAAGTTCAGTCACATAGATAATATCCAGTTTCTGCATGATTTATCAGCTCTGCCCCCACAGACATCTCAGATTGGGTTTATTATTCAGTGATCTTTGAAGAAGAAATGATACAAATTCACTGTAAACAGGTTTTAAATTTTGCAGTAAACAGTGATGCGGATTGACTGTCATCAAGCAGAATCTTAGTCGTTTCTGTGACATAGATGTTCCTTTAAACCCTTTAATAGTAAAATGCACCCTGTAATAGAAAGGGCTTCTCACTATGCCTCTCCGGATTCAATACTTATCAGCCTCCCATCACTCTTGCTTCATTTCATATTTGCGCTAGCCTTTTCTTTGAGATTGCATTGGGATCTTTGCTGTGGCCAATGCAAAATGTGAGTGAGAAGCCCTGTGGAAGGAGGCCTTTCCACAAGGTGCAGCATGTTCCAGAGGGATTTACTGGAATGAGCATATTGCCTCTTAGATGAAGGCAGGCTTAAGGGATTTTCTTTAAAAGAAAAAGTCTCTGACATATCAATCATGACCTTTTGAAATGTGTACAACCATGGGCAGAAACACAAGGGTGTTTCTTTTGCTGAACCAATATTCTCTTTGATTAATAAAAATTCTGTGCATCTAAAAATAATAAAACAATATGAATCATACTGTTTCTAAGAATTAAATCTGTTCCTGAAAATCTAAACACAGAATCCAAAAATAAGTTTGATTGCTTGTTTTTGAGAAAAAAAATGTTCTATCATCTATCTATCATCTATCTATCTATCTATCTATCTATCTATCTATCTATCTATCTATCATCTATCTATCATCTATCTACCATCTATCCATCCATCCTCTATCTATCTCTATCTATCTTTAAAACAAGTCTGTAGCGACCCCTCCAGGACATCACCAGGGAATAATTTCTATGCTTTTTTTTTTTTTTAATTTTCTTTTTTTTGTATTTTTCTGAAGCTGGAAACGGGGAGAGACAGTCAGACAGACTCCCGCATGCACCCGACCGGGATCCACCGGCATGCCCACCAGGGGGCGACGCTCTGCCCACCAGGGGGGGATACTCTGGCCCTCCGGGGCGTCGCTCTGTTGCGACCAGTGCCACTCTAGCGCCTGGGGCAGAGGCCAAGGAGCCATCCCCAGTGCCCGGGCCATCTTTGCTCCAATGGAGCCTGGCTGCGGGAGGGGAAGAGAGAGACAGAGAGGAAGGAGAGGGGGAGGGGTGGAGAAGCAGATGGGCGCTTCTCCTGTGTGCGCCGGCCGGAAATCGAACCCGGGACTTCTGAATGCCAGGCCAACGCTCTACCACTGAGCCAACCGGCCAGGGCCTAATTTCTATGCTTTTGAATATCTTGTTTCCACTTTATTCTGACCTGCCTCAGTGAACGCAGAATCTGGTACATAGGAGGTTTTTTATAAGTGTCAGTTAAATTAGTTTATTTTGTTTTCCTGAATTGAAATTCTTTTTTTTTCTCAACTGATTCCCCTGACACTTGGCAATCTCCTCACTACCCCATTCTGTTTTCAGAGGCATAAATCACTACCATAGTATGCAGTTATTTTCTCTCCCATATCTAAAAAAATTATATGATGATGATGATTATGATGGTAAGATGATGTCTTTATTCTCTCTCTCTTTGATTCGTTTTTTAAAGGAAATAAAGTTAATGAGAAAGTATTCATGATATGGAATCTTTGAAAGACTTCTTTCCACCAATACAAACCTTTGCTGTACTGTTTTTGCATAACAGTACTACCATTTACAAGTCATGTTGAGATCTGTCATTGTGGAATATGTTCAAGTCCTGTAAGGAAGAGAGATGTTTCAAAAAAAAGAAAAAAAAGAAAGAAAGATGTTTCAATAGATTCTACTCTAAGTGACATAATTTTATGCTCAATCATCTGTTGTTGTAGTGCCCCTGACAAAACATGAGGATTACTTCTTTTGTATTTATTTTTATATTTTTCCTTTTTTTTCCAAGGGATAGGAGGGGAGATAGAGAGACGGACTCCCACTGGCTCCCTGACTGGGTTTCGCCTGACAACAGGGCCAATGCTCTAGGGCCAATGTTCTAGGGCCAATGCTCTGCCCATCTGGGGCCATGTTCTTAACTGAGCTATTTTTAGTGCCTGAGGTGGAGGCTCCACAGAGCCACCCTCAGCACCCAATGCCAATGTGCTTGAACCAATTGAGTCATGGCTGAGAGAGGGTGAGAGAGAGACAGGGACAGAGAGAGAGAAGGGGAAACAGAGATGGTCGCTTCTCCTGTGTGCCCTGACTTGGAATCAAACCTGGGACATCCATGTGCCAGGCCAACATTCTACCACTGAGCCAACCAGCCAGGGTTAGATTACTTCTTTTCTTGTCCTTTTAAATGAAGTGCAGGTGAGATAACTCTTGGATACTAGAAAACAGAAATCAAGATCTTTTTCCTTGAGAATTAATGTTTGTAGTCAGGACAGGTAAATATTTGGTGAATCAGAAATAAAATTAAGTCTCATTTATTATTTATTTGATATAAATATACCTGGTACTCATATTGTCCCATTTTCTCCCTTTAAGCACAAAGGCTTTCTTATTCAAATTCTATTAAGAGAATAATTTTTTTAAAATTTATAGAAATCTGTGGTAATGGATTGCAAAATATATAATGAAGCATTTTAAAAGAAGCTGTAAAGATGAGTGATTATTTATACATGATTACAAATGCTGACCTTCTAAAATTAAAATATTCACTGATCCTCATGAAGGAAATAATTACTTCTTTTTGAAATTACCATGACTAACTTTGCTTAAAAAATTGCTATGAGCTAGATTTTTAGGATGCACAAGCTATAAGCTTTTATAAATTAGGCCCTCTGAGATTTTTAGAGTACTTATTAAAAGATTCTATGTAGGAAACTTTAAACTTTTTTCTAAAAGCTGGGATATTTAATTTACTTTATGTCAGAGTATTAAAAAAAAAGGAAAGTCTTTTTTTCATTTTTTTTATTTCTTTCTCTAGATGTCACTGCAGCATAGCAAAAGAAAGAAAGCTTTTTCTTCTGAAAATATATGCGTTCTACATGCAGAATGAAAGAAAGTGATGATGTAATTTATTATGCTGGGGTTGTCATATCAACAATAAGGTTTCTGAGTAACTAGCAGAATAAAGTATTTTATAGATTTATTTGTTTAGCTTCATAAAGTGGACCAAATGGAAGAAGCTTTTTTCCACACATGATTATATGATAATTAAAAAAAAGTCATTACCCAGAAATTATGCATTAAATTCACCTTACTAAGAAGAGTCCAAAATGAATCATGTGACTATAATCAATGCTAAAAGACTTGATGAAGATTTGCTGTTTACAAGGAAGTGTTGTTGTTTTATGTTTACATGTTTTCAATACTGTAATTGGTTTCTAGGGTCTGTACCATGATTTGCAGGAACTTGTCCCAAATTTACTCTTTAATGAGACTATCATATTCAGCCCTCACTACTGTGCCCTTTAAACACTATTCAGAATTACCTCCCCAAATCCTCTTGTTCATTCTATTAGAGAGAGCGCCTTAGAATCCTCTACATATGCAAATGTCCTGTGCCAGTTCTTGGAAAGGCTTCCCAAAAAGTGCTGAACATATTAAAAAAATGAAACACTGATTTTTTTTTTTTTTTTTTTTTACACAGTTGCCTGGAGGACATTCAAGACTTGTTAGACATTCACAGTCCATATTCTCAAAACATCCTTGTGGGGGTTTAAATGTTTTCTTTGCTATTTTCGATCTACTTATGTCTCTACCTGGGAAAACCTGACCTCAATGTAACAAAACTAGTCCCCATCCCCCACCTTTTCTTTTATTAGAACTTTCTTCATGATCTGTAATTTGCTGAAATTGCTAATAAAATGAAAAAGAGATATAGCAAAATTCTCTGCTTAACAAGGAAAGCAAACACGGGCCATGCCACCCGGGCCTGGGACAGGTCTTTCGTATCCATCCATCTACCATGGATACATTTGTTGATGGATATGATCGCCCATAAAAAGCACTCCCTTTTCTTTCCTTTGCTAAAGATGCCCTTTTTTTCTCACTTTGTTTAATTTCTTTTTGAAAAATTATTTTCTTCAAAAACCCATAGGCTGTACATAGCTAAAGAATCACGAAAAAAAGTGCTTACATTAAAAAATTACTAAGTAACCACTGCACCCAAACAGATTTTCCTATCTGAAAAAATTGATGAAAATATAGCTATAATTTTCTGTGTTATGTGTGTAAGCACATTTTCCCTAACCAATTCAGATGCATTTTGCTCCATTATTTCCAACATCTTTTATACCTTTATAGACATTTCAGAGAGTCAGCTGTGGAAGAAAACTATTTCTCCCTTTAAATGACATTGCCCTAATATTATTATGTTTGCAACACAGTTGACAAGTAGGGCTGCTTCTGTATCTCAGACACACTGTAGACGATGAGTGTTTCCTTCCTTTTTATTTTGTTTTATTCAAGTCACCATTGCCTCAGAAAAAAGGAAAATCAATTTTGAGGTTCGTGACAGCGCTGCAGACTCGCAGGCGTTACAGTAAACACCCTTCGCGCTCGGGGCTTGTTTTCTCATTACCCGTTCATGCTGTACGGCATTGCTTCTCTATCTTTTAGGCAAATTTTCCTTAGCATCTTTTTGGAAAAGTCAATATTTTCATCTTCTCCTGTCACAGAAAACACATGGGCAAATTTTCAAAGGTCCTTACTCAGTCTACTTTTTTTTCTGTTTACTTTCTTATATAACATTTTCTATGTAAAATCGTGCCTTTGGCTTCTTAATCGAACACAGAAGTGGCCACATGCACTTTCCCATAAACAAACAACCTGGGTCTGTAATTACTTCTGTGAAATATTTGGGGGATTTAAAAAATGTATAAGAAGAGTTTCCTCCCTGGAAATGCTGAGGTCGCCGGTTCGAAACCCTGGGCTTGCCTGGTCAAGGCACATATGGGAGTTGATGCTTCCAGCTCCTCCCCCTTGTCTCTCTCTCCTATCTGTCTCTGTCTCTCTCCCTCTCTGTCTCTCCTCTAAAATGAATAAATAAAATAAAAATAAAATAAAATAAAATTTTTTTAAAAAAAGAAGAGCCCCCCCCCCCCATTTTTCCAGTATGATTTTCCTTAGGTCTCGGTGAGACCATCTTGTTGACTGCTTGTCAAAACTGAATATACGTACAGTTTTGAATAAATATAGTCTTTCTGTCTAATTATAATTAATTAGCTGGATTTAGTCGAATAATTTAGCAGCAAGGAAATATATCTCTTTCTCACTTTTAATAGCCCTTTTTTTCTGGACTATCGACTATGTTTCTTTTTGCTGCACTCAACCCAATTCAGTCTAGTTATTAATTCATTTGTTCAACAAATATTTATTGAAAGCCAAATACAAATAACATTGTTTTACATTCTAGTGCATAGGGAAAGTAACATTGCAATAAGTTAAATACACTTTTTCACCCCTGAAGTAGCTTACAATTTATTTGTGGAGAAAACCATATGTTAAGTAATGTGCGGCAGGAAGTATATTAATGTCATATCGGTTCCAGAAAGAACGTGTGATGGGATCTCACAGCAGTGCTGGAACTCTGAGGGTAGTTCCATGATTAGTGAGATGTGCTAGTGTTTGTAGAATGAATAGTGTTTGTTCACCATATGAAATATATGTTCTTTATTTCTCTGTTGTTTGTTGATTATGTTCCTTTCATAAATTACCTTATTTTCACATTTCTGTTTCTGAATCTGTGGAAAGGGCACCAAGGTCATCTTTCTTCCTGAAGTTGTGAGTGATAATTAGGGAGTTGATTGCAGACTAGCTCTTCAGTGAGGATTGCACCCATAACTGCCATCTTCATGGATGAAATAGAATTAACCACACGAGGTTTTTTTTAATTTCAATTTTCTCATTCACAAAGTGAAGGTGTCATTTATAATTGGCAATATGTACATGTACACACACATATATAGTTTAACTTCATAATAAAATACATATTACTAGAGTCATTTCAGTTATGCTTAGTGGATCTTTTGGTCTTTCTTGTTTATTTATTCATTGGTTCAATAAATAATTGAATTCTGAGTTCCTATACATCTGGGTACTGGGGATATAATTGACTAAGGCAGGCATATCTCTGCTTTCATGAAACAGTGTTTATCTAGAAAAGAGTTGATAAAAATAACTGCAATGGGGGGAAAAACAACACTTTGTTAAAGAGTTGGGGATAAAAATAGAGTTCGGAAATTTATTTAGATAATATTTTAAAAGAAATGTCACTGAGGTTTTATAGTTCTAAAATAGAGGATTCTTTCTATATTTTCACAGGGACACTTCTGAACTAAATGGGGAAACAGCCTTAAACTTTAAGGTACCCAAAAAGTGTATGATGAGCTCGTTATAAGAGCAGATTCCTGTGTATCTTCCTGGGTACATTCCAAGTCTCTGAGAATGAGGACTAGGCCTTGGCATTTTTTTAAAAGTACATTGAAGGTTCTTATACAAATGACTCATGAAAAAATACTTGCTTGAAATTGTCATAGATTTTATTATTGCTGGTTATTTTTCTACCATTCTACAAACCAAAGGCACTCTGAAGTAATTGAGTCAGCATATAATAGGGGTGCTGGGTGCCTTTGCATAGTTAATTTTTAAGTTTCTAAGTTGTATAATCCCTGAAATATAAAATTTCTTTAAATATTACTTCCAGTTTAGTCTTTATTTTTATTTATTTATTTTAAAATTTTTATTAATTTTAATTTATTGTGTTCACATGGATTCAAGTGTCCCACTCAATACAACTCCCTCACCTCCCACCATTTTATTCTTTTAGTTTGGGGTTTCCTTTTCCTGTCTGCCTACCCTGAGTTTCAGAATCTTAATTCCTCTATGTAATATTTATTCAATCCTGATATCTCCCAATGACAATATGTAAAGGATCTGGGTAATATGCAATACAAAAGAATATTTGAACATAACTAAACCATAGTCATATGATATGCATTTTATTAAAAGCAGGTACATACATATATCTTGAAATATATAAATAACACATGGAAAATGGCAACTAGTGTGGTTGTATTCTATTATAGAACTGATGCATGCACTAGAGACTAATGATATCACTAATTTATAAAGAATGTTTTTCATTTTGAGGTAGGCAGTTAGACAGGCAAGAGCAGAACAAGGACAATGGGCCAGGCACAGAAGGACACTTGTGCAGAAAGCCCCAAGTTTTCAAAGGCAAAACTGGGATAAAAAGGACCTTGTTTTCTGTTCGATTCAGGGAGTACTGGGGCTACCAAAGAGTGTAACTATTGAAGGAACAGGGAGTGCTGCAAAGAGTGTAACTATTGAAGGAACAGTAAGTGCTGATATGGCTCCTGTGAGGCTGGGAACAAAGAATGTCAGAGACCCTTTTATCAGAAGTTTAGGTTTGAAATTTGCCACTAAACTAAAACCGGCCCCTGTTGCTATGCCGGCCCCTGTTGTTATGCTGCGTGTGACCTCCCTAGCCAATAGCTAAACTGCCACATCTGCTTCTGTACTATGCTTGCTCACTTAGGATCTATAAGGGCTTGGCTGTAAGCTCCAGGTGCGGCTTCCGTTTGCAGCTCCTTGTGGGCACGGTGTCTCGGACATCTTGGGAGTTCGCCCCTGCGCAGGTTAAACTGGCCAATAAAGTAACATCTAGACTCCTGAAAGTCTCTGACATTTGTTCTCATACCTGGTGGATGCTACATTTTCAAGGTAACTTTTCCTCTCCTACATTTCCTTCTTCATGAAGTTGAGATCCCTTGACCTTTCATATCACTGGTCATTCAGCTGGGACCCTTCTCTGACCATCCCTGCTCTGGCAATGCCTAGTCCTGCTGGTTAGACACTTTTGGAGGGTGAATGTACAGGTGGCTGGAGAATGCCCGTTAAGCTCCCAGGACAATAAAGTTATGACCATTTGATGACAATAAAGTCATCAAAAACATCTCAGTCTCAGTTGTGTTTCAGCTCCAGGCTCAGAAAAGAAGCAAAACCAGACATGTAATACCATGGCTGACCTTAGGACCAGCTGCAGTGACTGATGTCCCTCTGCTCTGGCACTCATCAGTAAAGACTATGACCCCAAAAGGACATACCTAAAAAGTTGGTGAATATTCTATTAGAAATCCTCCCTTGAGACCTTCAGAGCTCTTTCTAAGGGGCAGACCGGTACCTTTCCCCACCCCCTTTCCCCAGTCCTTGCCTCTCTCTCCTAAGCTCCAAGGGACCTTCTTTTGCCTCTGTAATTTGTTTATTGAGCCCAATTATTCTACAGCTTACGTCTTCTACCTCTGTGACTTTCTAAATAAACTTTTTTGTTGGTGTTGTTTTTATTTATTTATTTTATTGGGTTGATGTTGATTAATAAAATTATATAGCTTTCAGGTATACAGTTCTAAGACATCATTTGTATATTGTATTGTGTGTTCACCATCCCAAGTCTAATCTCACTCTATCACCATTTGAGTCTTGGCTCTGAATTCTCTCTTAGCCAGAACTCAAGTCCCGAGGTTGCACAACTGAGGTTTGGCCTGACTCCACAGATCTAACACCTGGTGCCATTTCTCCAAGAGCAACTTCACCCCAAACATTCTTGTCTAGCATTCCCGTATAATAGTCTCCATAACTTCCATGATTTTCTAATAGCAGCATTCCCTCTCTGGGTGAGAGCATATATCTTTGTTTAGGTAGATGGAGATGTTTTTATTGGGATTTGTTATGGGCTATCTCTACTTCAAGGTCCCAGTAATTGAGACATGAAGAAATAAGATACATCTTTACCAGAAAGTTATCTTGTTTTCCCCTAAATGTCAAGAGGTTCTTTCTTTTTCTAAACCAATGTATCTGGTTAGGGTGACTCCTTTCTTCTTCCAAACTACCTCTTTCTTTCTCAGCCCTCAGGAGGGACCTATGCATTTACATATTCCAAGAAAAGTAAGATTTGTTTATTTTAAAGTAATCAGAGAGCAAGGAAGGGATAAATGTATTTACCAAAGACCTCCTGAGTAGGAAACTACAGAAGGAAATAGAAGAATGTAATGAAGCTTGAGGAGGCTCAGATTAATAGGGAATCCTGGTTCTTAAGAAAAAGAACATATATATGTTCAGACCTATGAATTAGTGCATCCATTTTTGCAGACACAAAGGATTAAAAAGTAAATAATTGTATTAGAGAAATTTGTTCATCCTGATGTGGTATAAAAATTCTAAAAAGTTAACTAAGGAAAGAAAAAAATATATAGACAACTTAGCTTTTATATTAATTCAGACTGGAATAGGATATTATCAGAAAGGAATCATAGACTAAGAAAAACTGCCCATAAGGCCTAGGAAATCCTTTTGGTACAGTGGTTGATCTATGCCAATATAAAATATATTTATTTTTTTAAAAAATGTCAGTGCACATTATTATATTAATCATCTTTAAGTGATTTGATTTTGAAGACTAAGCTTTTCATAGGTTCAGATCATGGTTGTCCTGTGGCCTGTTTGCCTAATAACAGAATATAGTAGTTGGTGCACATTTCATTGCAGTGGACTTTATAGTGAATCTTGAACAGATTCTAATATATAAGGCCTGACAGAGCAGATGATTTTCAAAGCACTCAGGAGACTAGTTCTCCTCATAATATCGGAAGATTTCCTTTTGTTGAACTTGGGCAGAAAAAAATCAGGCAAGATTCTGGAAAGTCACTTATTGAGGTCATTGTCATACACTTGCACAGAAAAATAAAAAGACATGTATACTAGCCTCACCAAGTGGTGGCACAGTGGATAGATAGAGCATTGGACTGGGACGCGGAAGACCCAGGTTTGAAACCCCGAGGTTGCTAGCTTGAGCATGGGCTCATCTGGTTTGAGCAAGGCTCACCAGCTTGAGCCCAAGGTTGCTGGCTTGAGCAAGGGGTCACTCGGTCTGCTGTAGCCCCCCTGGTCAAGGCACATATGAGAAAGCAACCAATGAATAACTAAGGTACAACAAAGAAGAATTGATGCTTCTCATCCTTCTCCCTTCCTATCTGTCTGTCTTTATCTGTTCCTCTCTCTGTCTCTCTCTGTCTCTGTCACAAAGACATGTCTACTAGATTACACATTACTGAACAACAGTATTTCTAAGGAATTAAGAAATAAGTTATATATATGTATACATATATAAATTAACTTTGCACTGTAGGTATTGAATTTGTGCTAAACTTTCTGACTGAACGAAATTTATGAAAAGTTTGACTAAAGGAACTTGATTTTTCCATTTCTTGAAAGCAATTGAAAAATTAATGGTTATACATGATTACTTTATTTCTGTTTATACTACGAAGGCATTAAACACTGGTCAGGTTAGAATCATTAATCAAAAATATAAGTATATTCTTGAAAAAAATCGAACTAGCTATCAATACTGATATTTTGTTGCACATTAATACTTTCAGTGTTTACATTAAATGCTTTTCCCAATGTGACAGAATAAAATCTTGTAATTATTAGTAGTTTCCAAGAAACACATAATAGTTTTGGATACAAAGGTATAATATTAATTTGAAAGATTATCTGCCTTTATAAGATTGGTATGGGTGATATCTCTCTGCTCTCATAGATAACAATGGATGGTACTTACATTATTCACAATGACAAAAGCAAAATGATTTTTTTAGAACATACCCAGTAGGTTGGTCAACTATAACAAATCATATATTTCAAATATAAAGCTCTGTTGAATGGACAGATATGGCCACAAGAATAAGTTTATTTTGATGATTCCTGAAGATAGTTCATTATTTCAGAGGTGGTAAGAATTGGACATCTTTACCTGAACATTTCTTCAGGACGAATAATGTTTTTCATTGCACTATGAATTCTCTGAAGATTAAACCATCACACCAAATTCTGCTAGATAGCAGGGTATTTGTGATTTATGATTTAACCCCTCTAGGATTTAGTTGTTTTCTCAACTTTAATATAAAGTTAAAACAGCACGATCTCTGAAATTTTTACTGTCTCAAAATGCTATAAAATCTGTGAATATCAACTAAAAGTGTTCACTAAATGTGTGTGTGTTCTGCTTAGAATGCTGATTTAAATATATATATATATATATATATATATATATATATATATATATATATATATATATATTACTAAGGACAATGTCTAAGTCAATACTTTTAAAATGCACATATTCCCTGGACAACTTTGTTGAAAGATGCATAAAAAGCCTGACCAGGCAATGGCACTGTGGATAGAGCATCCACCTGGGATGAAGAGGTCACAGGTTTGAAGCTCTGAGGTCACTGGCTTGAGCACAGGCTCACCAGCTTGAGTGTGAGGTCACTGGCTTGAATGTGAGATCATAGACATAACCACATTGTTGCTGGCTTGAAGCCCAAGGTCACTGGCTTGAGTCCAAGGTCACTGGATTGAGCAAGGCTTGGGCGGAGGCCCCTAGTCAAGACACATATGAGAAAGTAATCAATAAACAACTAAGGTGCCACAACAAAGAATTAATGCTTCTCATCTCTTTCCCTTCCTCTGTTTGTCCCTGCCTGTCCCTCTCTCTCTGTCTCTCACTAAAATAAGGTGCATAAAAGTAAAGTTTAAGAGAAACTGTAGTCTTTCAAAAAGTGGTTTCCAAAATAGGAAGTATTTCCGATGGATCCTTACATAATTATGATGTATACACTTTATTGTCAGATACTTTAATGGCTTGTGTTGTCTTGACTTATTAAAACGTCTGGTTTTAAATTTTGGTAATATACATGATGTCATAGCTGTTTGAACTGGAAATTTTCCTAACAAATCATTTGTTTTGAATAATAGTTCTGACAGTAATTAATGTCTTGATATTTTTAGTAAATGACAAAGACTTGGGGAGGCTAAGGGTCTTTTTATAGTTACTTAATACATGAATGTGAAAACATGAGGAATCTTGTTCTGTTACCCTGAGTGTGTCTCAGGGTGAATAATTTGTTCCTACTGAGAGGCAAGCATAAATAATTTATGTAAACTTTGAGCATGGAGACTGAGGGACACATTAATAACATTCTCCATCCAAATATATATTATATATAAATATATTGGTTAAGAGCATAATTTAATTGATCAGTAGCTTTGATTGGTGAGAGAAGCTACTCAATACTGACTGAAGAAGAGGCAACTACAAATATGAATATTGCCTTCTGCAACTGCCTATGTAGTCCCAGAAGGTGTGGTCCTGGAAAACAAACTCTTTATAATGGATATGCAAATATTACAGAGACACTCCTTATTAAGCAACAAAAAAGCTTTGTAAAATGAAGCTAAAATTGACATATGTCAAAATGTACATGTTTAAATTAAGCAAGTTTACATTTTTTTGACCTATGTATACACCCATAAAACTAATACCACAAGGATATAAACCACTGATTGCCACAAAAAGTTTCTTCATGCACTTTTATAATCTATTTTTTTCTCCCTTCTCCTGGACTTGTAATTAATGGCCGAAGTAGTGGAGGTGGGACAATTTATATAGAACTGAGTCCTATAAGCTGAGGTACCTGATGCTATATCTGGATAGTGTCAGAATTGAGTTAAATTGTAGGACACCCAGCTGGTGGTATAGGAGAATTGTTTGGTGGTGTGAGGAAAACCCACACATTCTGGAACTGGTGACCAGAGACTTACCTTCTTTAGACTTATTAGGCATAAATAAGATAATTTATATGAATATAATTTTATGAACTGAATAATTCACCAATACAAGGAATTATTATTATTCAAATTATTGTTGCCTTACTGTCCTATCATAAACTCTTTTGTGTTCTGAGTCCCAATTTCTAATGTGGGTTGGTCAGTTCCTCACACCAACATAAAATATACTTGGACATCAGCAATTTTGACATTATAAGATAGCAACTCATTCCACGGGTTAAGTGTTCAGTTGTACAAAGATGTCCTCCTCCCCCCCCCTTTTTTTTCTTTCCTTTTTTTAAATTTTTTTACAGAGACAGAGAGAGTTAGAAAGAAGGATAGATAGGGACAGACAGACAGGAACAGAAAGAGATGAGAAGTATCAATCATCAGTTTTTTGTTGCAACACCTTAGTTGTTCATTGATTGCTTTATCATATGTGCCTTGACCCCACGGGGCTACAGCACACCGAGGAACCCCTTGCTCAAGCCAGCGACCTTTGGGTCCAAGCTGGTGAGCTTTGCTCAAACCAGATAAGCCCGCACTCAAGCTGGCGACCTCGGGGCCTCGAACCTGGGTCCTCCGCATTCCAATCTGACGCTCTATCCAGTGCGACACCACCTGGTCAGGCATGTCCTCCTCTTTGACACCACTATTACTTGTGTTATTGACCAACGAGCTCCAGAAGGAAGGTTCCAGCAGCCCCACCCCTTAGACTTTGGATTTGTCACAATTTTAGATTGTTATCGGTACTTCTGACCAAACCCCTGCATAAATCAGAGATTTCT
Organism: Saccopteryx bilineata; assembly: GCF_036850765.1. Classification (NCBI taxonomy): domain Eukaryota; kingdom Metazoa; phylum Chordata; class Mammalia; order Chiroptera; family Emballonuridae; genus Saccopteryx; species Saccopteryx bilineata. The sequence continues at coordinate 90,704,637 of NC_089497.1, forward strand.
TTGACACTCTTCTTGGGTGTCAAAAAAGATTGATTAATTTGCTAGACTATCTCCCAGAACTCAGAAAACATTTAAATTACCAGAATACCGGTTCATTATAAGGATATATAACTCTGAAATACCCCAATAGAAGAGAGGTATAGGACAATTTATATGGGAAGAAGAAAGTAGCTTTGATGCCCTCTTCAAATGTATCACTCTCCCTGTATCTCCCCATGTTTATCAACCCAAAAGCTCTCTGCACCTTCTCCTTGTAGGTTTAAAGAAGGTCCAGAGGGAAACATATAGACAGAATGTAAGTGATCATCCAAAAATTAAATATTATTTAGGTCAGCAACCAACCTGCTGAAAGCATTGTAGGTTGGCATGTTTAAAGCCTGAAAAAAAAAAAGGATTGGGAGAGTGAACTCAGAGAAACAGCAATATCCGATATAAAGTCTGAATAGATAGAAGAGGGATTTTATACTAATTTGTTAAATACAGTTCAACCTTTGCCAAGTCAAACCATCTTCAGGCAGCCTTATGTAATCTTCACCTTAAAGAATTTCAAAAAGAACAAATTAATGAGTCTTCCACCGCTCTTCCTGTCTTCTTACCCAGAGGTGAAAATAATTTGCTATTTGGTGTGCTGAAGTTAAAAGAGTTTTGGAGACAAGAAAACTTCTGTTTGCATTTGAAAAGGAAAATAATTCAAGGAAATTCTGCAAATAGTTAAATGATGCTCTTGGTAGACATTGTGAAAAATGTCTTTAATACTGAGAGAATAACATTGACTATTCTTCCAGAAAATTTAATTCAGTTGTCAATTTAATTTATTAGTTATGTTTAACTTAAAAATAAGACTATTAATTAAATTAAAATGAACTTTTAATGGCTCTTTATAGTTAAATGTGGTTAAACTGCAGTTGCTGGTAATGAGATATATAAAGAAAGAGAGACATTTGGTCAGCAACTGTGGTCCAGACACTGGCTCTTCAATCGGCAGGATTAGAAAATCTGTTTTGTTTAAGTATTCTGGGTAACTTTCAATTGCTTAATGACTGACATTATAAAAACATTCTAGAGAGACGTATTTATAAACTAGAGTGTTAAATAACTAGATTTTAATAAGATATAACTTGTAAGATTACCAATACTGGACACTTGCTGAGCAAATCTCTTGTCAGTTGGGGAAGTGTAGTTGGGTCTCCATGAGCCCTGAGTTTAGAATAGACAAAGAGCAACTACGATCAAACTAATGTTGAAAAAATCATTCTTCATACCAGAGATATTTTTAATTAATAATGAATATTGGTTTCTTAGAGTCAACTCCTTTTTTTTATATGGAGAAAGTAATGTAGGAGTTTCTTAAATGTTTACTAATTACAGTGAAGTTACGGAGAGAAATAAAAAAAAAACACCTCCAAATCTTTTCTTTCCTTTTTTTTTTTTTTTTTTTTTTGGTTTCTAATTTCCTGGTCTGTGATTAGCCAATTGTTTCAGAATGTTTATAATATTTTTGAGTAGAATAAAGTTTTGTTTTCTTCAGTTACTTTCTAGTTACCAATTGTGTGTGTGTGTATTTTTATTTTGTTTTGTTTTACTTTTAATACTATAGAGATAGTTTGATCTCAGAAGCAGCATGTTGAGCTTGGAATCAAATTGTCCTTGTATTTCTTGCTAGTTGCCTGTGCCTCATTATTTTTTTAATCTGCCAAGGAGAGATAAGATAAAAGGGTTTGTAGTGAAATGGGATAACATGTAAAAACAACTAGCATTATTCCTGACTCATCATGTGCATTTAGTGAAATGTTGATTGAAGCTGACTTCATGCTGATCACCTTTGCAGGATGTGAGAGAGATCCTGTTTAAAATTTAATATGTTCTGCCTGACCTGTGGTGGCGCAGTGGATAAAGCGTCGACCTGGAAATGCTGAGGTTGCCGGTTCAAAACCCTGGGCTTGCCTGGTTAAGGCACATATGGGAGTTGATGCTTCCTGCTCCTTCCCCTTCTCTCTCTCTGTCTCTCTCTTCTCTCCCTCTCTCTCTCCTTTCTAAAATGAATAAATAAATAAATAAAATTATAAAAAAAAAATAAAATTTAATATGTTCATAAAAACTTCTTTCTGGATAGATTTACTATCTCAAATGCAACACATTTTTATACCTTATTAATTCCTTGGACAGTGTTGCCTATGTAAATATCTAAGCTCAACTAAGTCTGTATTGAATATTATTTACTTTACTTTAACAGGGCAATGTTTTCTCCTTCTGTCCCTAAATTATAGGTATGTCTTCCTGTGGAATTTATAGTAGTGTGCTAGATGTGATGTATACAGGGTAAGAGCCAATTCTGCTCATGTCTTCCCAAGTGCTCACTCAGTAATTTCATGTTAATAGTTTAAAATCAGCCATGATGGAAATATTTACACCATGGGAATTAGAAAATGCTACAAGTCAGGATGCCAGGTTGATGGAAGTTATACCTCTTGTACCTTTACCTAGAACCTGAGGCATAGCAAGAAAGAGCAGCTGGGAGGCTGTGTATAACTCTTTTATGCATTGATTTCCACTCACAGCTATTGTCCAAAATTAATTAAGAGAGAAGTAGAATAATGAACAGAAAGCATATTTTGTGAGCATCAAAGTTTATGCCATAGACAATGGTAAAATGTTAATTGAGTATTCTTGATTTTCAGTTATAGATTGCATTTCAGAGAACCATTTTTCAAATAATCAGCAATGATTATACTGATGGAGTGAAATTATCTGAGACCTAATTCATAGTTATTTCCTAGGTGAAGATAGCAGGCCATTTACTCTGAACTAATGAGATAGGTCTACTGGGATATTTTCCAAAGGACCTGAGCGCTTTGTGAGACAGAATTTATCCAAAGGGAAGAGAGTGTAAGTCTACAAACGTGACCAAATAAAGAAATCTGTGATTCCAAAGGAGGAACTTTTAGGGGAAGAACAGAGTTTTCTTCCTCAGATATGGACTGTCATCTCAGGCGTCCCTGAAATTATATTTATGATATGCCGGAAAGAAACAGAAGTATAAATAGAAATCAATAAAAGCTTTTCTTTTGTATTAATACCATGTGAAATATTGGGGCAAAAACTGTCATGCTTTGGATTCCTGCTAAGGGAGTACAATGCAGAACAGGAAAAGAAAGTTCTATTTATTTGGCAACAAAACTCTAATAATTCTTAACCTTTGGTAAAAGTAATAAACCCTATATCCTGAATCATATACATAAAGATATAATTAGATACACATTTAACATATGAATTCCAGCAGTTTATGTAGTCCTGTGTAATATAGTTGTGCTAATGTTCTGATGAAGTCAGCAGTGCCCCCACAGTGGCACCATTGCCTGGGAGAGATGGTAGTCTTTGTGGAAGTAACTATACATAGGAACAGTTCTACTTGCCTGTGGAGTGGTTCACTGGGGATGAGTGTATTACCTGCTGGAATTAGCCATTACCTAGTAGGAAATTGCATTGTTGTAGCCACTGACACAGTGATATCCTATTAGATCTGCAGAGTTATTTGAAGTCTCTATTGTAGGCATTACTTAAGTGGTAAGATTATGGGAAAAAAATAGCAGATCCCTTATTGTTGTGAAATCTCAATTGTTTAACAGTGAAATTTAAACAGGAGTCTATATGAAAGATTTCTAGTGCCTACTTTAAAGAATTAAATGAATTAATACATATAAAAGGCTTCTATAAATGTGTGGCACACAATGAGTGCTAGATTGTTATTATTGTATACTGAGAGTATCATGATCGTCTTATTTCTATATACTTTAGCATTAAGTTTAGCATTCTGTTTCCAAAATGAATAGGCTTTGGGGTTTAGGGCACTGTGGATGGATGGGCTTAAATTACTACTAGTAATAAGAAAGTTTGGTAAAGAGTAATACTGAAGTCATTTTTTGCATAGAAGTATAAAGTAGAAACTGAAAATATAAATTTTACATCTTGGTTCTTTAACTCTAACATTATCTATTTGAGAGTTAGCATTCTATAAAAATTGTAATCTATAATTGAGTTATTTATTTGGGGTGAAGTTAGAAAATATAGACATTATACTTCCTTACCTGGAGAAGGTAAGAAATGATACAAGTCATACATCGTTAAGAGCAGAGCATGGAATGATGTAGAGGAGTTTATTTCAATCATCCAAATAAGTGAAGCTCTTAAATATAGAGCATGTTTTTTTCCATAAATTTTACTAGTACATGTTCAGCAGCAAGAGAGTGTCAAAAGCAGTTGCAGTTTAATAAGGTATTTCTGCTTCCTTAAAATACATTTCTCATATTAAGTCATTAATGGTGTAGTATCATGCAATTGTACATTTATGCACTTTGCATTGTCAAAGTGATGTGACTAAGGAAACAAGGAAAATATGATCAAGGTCTTTTTTTGTGGTAATGAGTATGTTATTTTGAGTCTGAAAGATAAGACTGTCTTCTGGCTGGCTGTACATTCTTATTCTCTACACAATCCCATGTTTTATAAATTAAAAAAAATCCTTTCAAAAAGAACAAATTGAAACAGGACATGAAAATCAGAAATTTAAACTTTAAAGTGATAAAAAATTAGAAAAAAAAACTTGAAAATCTGATAGAAATAAAAGGGTAAACAGCAAAATAACAGATATCAGGTAAAGTTATTACTGGCATTGGATGTTAATTTGCAAGATTTATTTACATTAAATATTATAAATTCAGAGCAAAGAGTCAATGGGAAATAAAGAGGTGACTCCTTGTCTGTTCTCATTTGTATGTTCCTAAGGGTGATGTGAACATTCATGTACGTATTAAGCAAGGAACTATGCAGACTTTATACAAAATGGTTTCCCTTTTATTTTTCAATTTGATAGTGGATACAACTATTAATACGTTGACTTTTATTGAATAAATTTATATAATGTTTTATTTTGCAGTGTGACTTAATTGTACATCTGAATTCCTAATTCTAGAACAGCTTGTCTAGTTGGAATTATTATACTTGGAGAGATGGAGGGAAGAAGATCTTTCATGTATGATCTAAGTTGTTGGTTTTTTAGTTTTGAAAATGACATAAAACTTTAGTCTTTCATATATACATAGTTGACTAGATTACATCTGGCTACTTGTAAAAGAATCTGTGGACCTGACCTGTGGTGGCACAGTGGATCAAGCGTTGACCTGGAATGCTTAGGTCGCAGGTTCAAAACCCTGGGCTTGCTCAGTCAGGGCGCATGTGGGAGTTAATGTTTCCTGCTCCTCCCCACCCCTTCTCTCTCTCTCTTCTCTAAAATGAATAAATAAATAAAAATAATTTAAAAAAGAATCTGCAGAGGGACTCTTCCAGTGTCTGCTGAGTTCAGCTATCCTGAGTAATTGGAGGGAGTGGCAGCTTTATAGTCCTGACCTTTTAGAATCAGTGAAACCGATGAATGCCAATATGTTGCTTCTAGTGGGAAAGGAAGGATCAATCCTGAGATGTTCCTTTATACATGCAGAAAGAGGTAGGCATAATAGAGGTTGGGATGGCTGACCTTGCAACTTCTGGTTAATTCTGTCTCAGAGGTTTGGAAGGAAAGCATGTAGGCTTTTCTCCTGAGAAAAGTTTGCTAAATTCAGACTGGTGCCAATCAGTCAGACTTGGGCAGCCCAAGCGATTTCTGGAGGGAGAGATATAGGGCACATTGTGCAGTAGGGGAGCTGTCTGGTGGGTACAGCATTTCCAATTTCAACTGTCTTCACTTGCTAATTTTCAGACCTTCTCCCTAGGAGTCCAGAACTCTTGTTTCTTCCTCTTTCTTATTCCTCTAACCATCCAAAAAAGTGTGACTGGTTTAAGAGTAGAGATGTACAAATCAGCTACATGAATATAGCAGAAGAAGGGGGTGACTCTACCCAGAAGTTCAGTTTTTCTAAGAAGATAGTGGTTTGGATAGAAATTTGCTGGTTAAACTCCTTGGGGGATTGTGTAGGTAAGGAGTTACAGTTCAGCAGAGCAGTCTATGCAAAGACATAAAGACACCTAGATTGTTGTATTTGGATCATGAATAATGTGCATAAAAATGCTAAAAGATGAGGCTCTATTTGACCCCTTCTCCTTACTCCAGGGGGTACAAGAAGCCTAATAGCGGAGATTTTAGATGTAATAATAATTCCAAGAATAAGTACCAAATTGTTATAACAGGGAGTGCCACAGATGAAAATCAATAACAATAAAACCTCAGGTTAGATCTAGAGGTACATGAGTCCAGGAGTGAGGAATTTTAACGAGAAGTCTAGACCTGGGTAATATGCAGGTGGGGACGAGAAGAAGGGAAGGAATGGGGAGAGCACCTGGGGTCTCCAAGCCTCTCTCCAGGCAGCTTCAGCCCCTGTCCACCACACAACTGTCCGCGGCTGTGTTTACTGCCGGGGACATCCTTCTCCTACTCTTCTGTGCACCTCCCACTCACGACTGTTCATTTTCAAGGAGATATTTTTTCTAAAATCTTTGTCACAATCCTTTTTCCATGCTGAAGTTTTAATCATGAAAATGGGGTAAAGTACTGACAAGATTTTAAGTAATTTTAAAGGTAGAATGGACAGATTTGGTGGCTGATTTCCTGTAAGGAATGAAAGGCAGGGCTGGCTGAACAACTAGGGGGCCCAGTACAGAATGAAAATCCAAGGAACATTTTTATAAATTATTAAGAATGTCAAATTGTGCTATAAAAGCACCTGACCAAGTGTAAGCTCTTCTATGAATGGAAATCTGTGCAACTGTACAGTGCACATGAACTCTTAGCCCTGAATATGAGAGATTTTTGGGATTTTGTTCAGCATAAATGGTGAGATGGTGGTAGGTACCCATAGTGGCAAAAATTGATGTTGAGAGAGGAACAGAGTGAAATGTTGAATGTTCCTTACTTGTAGCTCATTGATCAGGAAGTGTTCACTGGGAAGTTGAGTATTTGCTTGTGAAAAATCTGCTTTATTTCCACCTAACCAGGCAGTGGCACAGTGAATAAAGCATCAGACTGGAATGAGGAGAACCCAGGTTCAAAACCACAAGGTTGCCAGCTTGAGCATGGGCTCATCTGGTTTGAGCAAGGCTCACCAGCTTGAGGCCAAGGTTGTGTCTTGAGCAAGGGGTCACTCGCTCTGCTATAGCTCCCGGGTCAAGCCATATATGAGAAAGCAATCAGTGAACAACTAAGGTGCCGCAACAAAGAATTGATGCTTCTCATCTTTCTCTCTTCCTGTCTGTCTGTCCTTCTCTCTGTCTTTATCACACACACACACACACACACACACACACACACACACACAAAAATCTACTTTATTTTCTTTGTTACCCACTTGCTCTCTCTCAGGCCTGAAACCTACAATCCTTAATATCTTTTATATTTTAGGATGCTACGTATTTTTAAGCCAAAGAATAAATGAATCTGCTTAAAAGTAATAGAAAGTTTTTGTCTCTACCAAGATTACAGAATATGTTGTCTTAAACACCAGGAAGGGAAGAATTAAGTTGATTATTTCAGTGCACTGAAGATAGTAACTGATTTTCCAAGCTGTATACTGGAGACTTGAAAAAAGTAGTAATCTTCCAAAGGTATTTTATTTATCGACCACCTCCCTTTAGGGAGTTCTGTTTAATCTTCATCCTCCTTATTATTAACTCCCTTTTAGTAAGCCATTTATTTCCTTAATAATAATATTACTATTTATTTCTAAAATGACATGAAAGCCTATAATGAGTTGTACAATATAAAACCAGCTTCCTGATATGTGACTTGGGTCTTTGTGGAAGGTGTTTAGCTATTATGTTAAGTCTATTGAAAGATGACAGGGATGATGGTGCTGCAAAGTGTTCTCGCATGACTCATAGAGTTGCCTAGTAACTAACCCAAAATAACATTGCTGAGGCACATCGAACCAGAGTGCATGGGCTGCTGTGAGTCAGGACAAAGGTGCCAGTCAGCGGCTAAATTTTCTTCTCATTCATAGTTTTAATTTGGAAATTTTGTGGCCTTTGTTCAGTGATCCACAGAGTGAATAGGAACTTCTAGCCATATAACATCAAATCTAGTGGCTTTCTCTTTTTTTCATTTCTGACTGTAGGATAAGCTTCTTTGAAAGTCTGATCCAATCATAAAAGGTGTGGGGGTCAGCTCGAACAAAATAGAGCAATAAACTGGTTCACTCATCAGAGAAGATCACGAGTTTATCACTTTTCTCCAGGATTGAAATCTGTTTGGGTTGCTTTGTAATTACAGAAGTAAAACATGCCCACACTACACAATTAAATTAAATTTTAAGTCACATTGTTAGCTGTCCTTTCAAAATCATGCATTGTGATACAATTAGTTTTAAATGTTAGTTTTAGTTATTTTTAACATGTGATTAAATAAAGTCTCCAACTTTAACTAAAAAACAAACAACAAAAAATAAACCAAAGCAAAAGTACATATATGTATGTGTGCAGGTATGTGTGTGTGTATACATATATATTCCCAATGTTGACATCAGTAGAGAGGTTAAACAAGGTGAGGATGGAGGAAAGTTTGGTGGACTTGCAAGTTAGGCCATTATTGTTTATTTTTATCTGAACAGCTTTGGTGAGCTAAGTTTGAACAAGCTGATGAAGAACCCAGGACAGGAGCTATGTATCATTAAAAAAGATACAGATCTTATTATGATTATTATTTTTTGAAGAGGTTAAAAATTAAAGTATCTTTTTTTCTATCCTTACTTAAAAATGTGAGAATATCATGTCAGTTCTTGGTACATAAAAAATCTGCATACTCATTTTACTTTCTGAAATTCCCTTGCTGCAGCTTTATTGCACTCATTTTCATTAGTAGCTATCTTTACATGCAGAGTCTAAGAAATCTTTCTTTCTCCTGCAGCACTTCCTGTGCATGGAAGCAAACTATGCAGCTCCTCTTTGTGGAGGGCAGTGTGTATGTCACAAGGAGGGCTGCATTTACATTGCTTCTCATAAAATCATTTAGAGACAACTCTCTGCATTGTTTGTAAATGTGCTTGACTTAAGATATGTGAGAGGTAGTGAGTAATTCTACCTAAATCCTAATTGCATTTTATACAATGGTGCATCATCATCATCATCATCATCATTTTTTAGACAATATTTTAACACAGAAACTAAAGTCAAAATAATTTTGAAACTTTTTATTGTTTTCTATAATGTAAATGTCACATCAACCATGGCAGATAATCTCTTGCAGCAAACAATACTGGGTGTGTGTGACACTAATGAGATTGACCAACAGACTAGGACATTTCAATTTCTTAAGTGTTCTTAGAAAGCCCAGGTTCTCAGTCTCATGTATAGAAATCTTGGGGGGGAAATCTGGAAATCATGCTAATTAACAATCTACCTCTTAAAGTCAATAAAGCTGGATGTGAATGAATTGTTTCTTCAATTTTAACATTTTATTTTTATTTGTTTTAGAATGTGCTGGAAATTATAATCAAACTGTGTAGGACTTTAGAATGATTATCTTTAGCATTTATCTTCATTTTAACTTTAAAATTTGAGTCTTATTAATGTCATGCTAGGAACAATTTAAATCAAAATAACTGCTATAATAGGGAGGTTCTGGTAAAAGGTAGTGGCTTCTGGGATCTTTACCCAGCTGCCCTTGGGATGCAGGACTCATTCTTTACCCAGCTGCCCTTTGGGATGCAGTACTCATTCTTTACCCAGCTGCCCTTTGAGATGCAGTACTCATTCTTCCAGCTGCCCTTTGGGATGCAGGACTCATTCTTCCAGCTGCCCTTTGGGATGCAGTACTCATTCTTTACCCAGCTGCCCTTTGGGATGCAGTACTCATTCTTTACCCAGCTGCCCTTTGGGATGCAGTACTCATTCTTTACCCAGCTGCCCTTTGGGATGCAGTACTCATTCTTTACCCAGCTGCCCTTTGGGATGCAGTACTCATTCTCCCAGCTGCCCTTTCGGATGCAGTACTCATTCTTCCAGCTGCCTTTTGGGATGCAGTACTCATTCTTTACCCAGCTGCCCTTTGGGATGCAGGACTCATTCTTTACCCAGCTGCCCTTTGGGATGCAGTACTCATTCTTTACCCAGCTGCCCTTTGGGATGCAGTACTCATTCTTCCAGCTGCCCTTTGCGATGCAGTACTCATTCTTCCAGCTGCCCTTTGGGATGCAGTACTCATTCTTTACCCAGCTGCCCTTTGGGATGCAGTACTCATTCTTTACCCAGCTGCCCTTTGGGATGCAGTACTCAATCTTTACTCAGCTGCCCTTTGGGATGCAGTACTCATTCTTTACCCAGCTGCCCTTTGGGATACAGTACTCATTCTTTACCCAGCTGCCCTTTGGGATGCACTACTCATTCTTCCAGCTGCTGTTAGTATTAACAGCTGATGACTTAAAACTAAATGTTTTTCTAGGAATTCTCCTCACTGAAAGGAAGCTGGTTCATTCAGGTTGTACCTCCACAGGGGCAGCCAATATTCAATAATTAGTGCATATGGGGGCAGAAATACTTGGCCGCTCACCTCCATTATGAAAAACTTTGAAGGGAATTCAAGCATCAAAGCCTGTTTCAGGATTGGCCAAGGCCGTATTGTAACAATTTCACAATTCAACCTCTCCCTCTGCCCAAATCATTCTTTACAGGTATTGTTTCCCAAACTTTAACTGCTGGTATGACTTAGAGTCCCAAAAACATGTTTCATAAAACCTATGAGGGATAATATTCTCATATATTGAGTAAATTAGTTTTTAATTGTTAGATGAAGAGGTGAGTTTACTTTGACTTAAACATTAGAAACATGAATTTTTTGCTTGTTTTTTTTTTTGTAAAATACAAGTAGTAGTATATAGACTTGATATAGTAAAATATCTATTCCATCATTCTTCTTCTTTGTCCCACTCTTTGTGATCTTTGAAACGTCCTCTTTAAATCAGCTTAGATGGAAACTTATTTGAACTTGTGTGTCCATTATCCACAACAAAAAACCCTGGTATAAAATGTGTCCCCAGAAAAACATTGGTGATACCTAATTATCTGGTTTCTGATATCAAAGCAATATATAATTAATTTAGCTCTAAATAGGAACAGAGGCATCCAGAAAGTTAGGGAATAAGAAGAAAAAAAGCATTTGGCAATATGGGCAATGTATCATTCCTCCATCATTTTACAACTTGGCATATAAACACTCGATTGAATTATAAGAAAAATGGGAAAATATCACACTTTAAAGGTCTATATAAGGAAAAAAGCTATCAAAGGTGAATTATAACAGGCAGGAACTTATGTATTTGCCTTTATAGTGCTCTTCTCGACCTATCAAAGGATTTTTTTTCCTTAATTTATAAAAGCAAGTGACACATGCCATGATAATAAATTTGCTTTGACATTGTTAAAACAATTTTCAGCATGGGAATGCATCCCTTTATTGGGACAGAAGGCTGTAGAAGTAGGAACTTCTTCTCTAAACACTTTTCACACTAGAAGACTTATACCAATAATCAAATTAGCTTGTTGTGCATAACTAGTACATCTCTATTTATTTATTCAAACACAGAGAAAGCAGCAATAAAGATTGATATTTGCCATATTAAAAACATTTCACCTCAAAGAATCTAGACCAGAGAATCTGGAAGTGCTATGATTTGATTATTTATGCTTTAGACTTTTTGCTATTTGTGATATGTTTACTGTGTGATTTTTATTTTGTCTCCTTTTTTAAACACAAAGAGGCTCAGTACATGCTGGAAAAGTAGTGAAAAATCAAGGAGTAACAAGAGAATTACCATTTTCCCCCTGTAATCTATGTATTTTAAGTGTAATTATAAAAATGTGGCCCACCTGACCTTGTTTATGGATTGATACCATCTGCTTATGTGAGGATTTCTGTTTCATGGCATGATGAACACTTGCAGATGAATCCTGGAGTTGTGTAACATGAGATATTCCCACCTGTGCCTACTCTTTGACTGCCCTTCCATTATCAGAAATATTTATTTATTCACAATTAAAAATAACTGGGAATAACATCAAAAGAAGAGAACTCTGTTATTTATAATTATTCATCATCTTAACCTCTCTATAACTCATTTTTTTTCAAATAGAAGCATTATAAATCCTCTAGGATCATATGCTGAGTGGAAAAAAGAAATTTCTACCTATGGAGCACAGAAGTATCACTTTATTTTTACATGAAGAAACATGAAGTAATTTCATTCAAACTCTTTCAAAAGTTTTATAGGTGACTTCTTTCAATTTTGACCTACTACCAGGGCAAAAACCATATCCATTTCATTGAAAGTCATGAGGTTTATTTTATCTTTTTGGTTTAAAGTAGAATAAATGTCAAAGTGTAAATAAAAGTAACTTTTTCAAGAGTGAGTGCTGACTGATATCAAAGGACCTTTATTAGATGGATAATCATTTCATCTTCCCGAGCCCTGGCGTGGTGCTGAACATCTGATCAAAGGCAATGCTTCCTACTTGTTGGGCATACGGAGCTTAGACAGGGATTAGTAGAGGGCTGGAAAACTGACAAAGCATTGCTTCATAATATGTTCAGGATTTCACATCGGGTCCTAAAGTAGAGAATTGGTTCTTGAATGCAACCCATAAAAAACAAGATCAGAGACTTAACTTTCTCCTTGGAGGCAGCAGTAAATAGTGAAGAGTTGAACTTAAGTTGAAATGCCAGATCCTTGACTTAGTAGTTGAGTAAGATTGCATATTATGTGTTGTTGGCCCCTTTATCAAAAATTATTTAATCATATATATGTGGTTTTGTTCACAGTGGCCAAGACATGGAAACAATCAAAAAGCCCTTCAATAGATGACGGATAAAGAAGATGTGGTACATATATACTATGGAATACTACTCAGCCATAAGAAACAATGACATTGGATCATTAAAATGATGACATCGGATCATTTACAACAACATGGATGGACCTTGATAACATTATATTGAGTGAAATAAGTAAATCAGAAAAAAACCTAAGATCTATATCATTCTATACATAAGTGGGACATAAAAACGAGACTCAGGGACATGGACAAGAGTGTGGTGGTTATGGGGGGGGAGGAGAGGAAGGGAGTGGGAGGAGGGGAGGGGCACAAAGAAAACCAGATAGAAGGTGATGGAAGACAATTTGACTTTGAGTGATGGATATGCAACATAATCAAATGTCAAAATAACCTGGAGATGTTTTCTCTGAAACTATGTACCCTGATTGATCAATGTCACCCCATTAAAATTAATAATAATAATAAAAAAATTGCACATTAAAAATTATGTCTTATTAATTTTATGTAAAGATGAAAATCATTCTACCTACCTTACATGGTAGGTAGTATAAGAAAATAACATAAGAAAAGTACCTGTCACATGTTAAATCCTACATAAATATTCATTTCCCTTGCACTTTTAAAAAACAGCTGTTATTTGGAGAAATGTATTGCTAAGTGTGTATTTTAGTTATTTTTTAGCTCTCTATTAGAACTAACACAAAGGATAATATTTTCAAATTTGATTCACATGAATAAAAAGTCTTGCTTTTGTTTAATCTTAAAGGCAATTAGTAAAGACAGAAAAATTGGGAAAAGTGTGTGACATCAGCACCACTCCCAAGTCCATCCTTCCTGTATAGGACATGTGCTCTCTGGCCAAGAGTAGACATAATCTCCAAGTCAGGTTCTATTCCCTCATAAGGCAGGAAGGTTTTTGTTCTCTACATTTTGTTCCATAGCTTATGTAACACTGTATGGTGCTTCATACATTATTAGATTCCAGGTTTGTTAATTATGAGCAGTCCTAAATCACAGATATACTATAGAGAATATTCAATAGATAGAGATCCTCTTCTTAATAAATATTATTATTCTCTTACCTTGAAGTCTATCCAGAAAATTGTTGACAAGAATATGAGACAAGATCCATTGCCATTTTTTTTTTCCTAAGAAGTATCTTGCTTTAACTCCTTTTCCATATCTTCTCTATATAACAAAAGCTTAAATAGTAACAGACACATAGACTTTTTAACTTTCTCCTATTCCTCTCACTGCATCTTCATATACATTTCTAATAAATTGATACTGGTGAAATAATGAGAAAATTATTGGACAAACATTCAGTAGCAAAAATTTTCACGCTTGACATGTTACTAAATAGCTATGAGGTTTTTGTTGGTTTGTTTGTTGGTTTGTTTTTTTGAGGATTACATAAAATAAAGATAGTGGAATCTAAATATTTCTGAATCATGTTTTAGCTGTTAAACAGGAATTATTCTTTTTATGAGTATCCAGAAAAATTTAAAGAATTATATGTGAGTAATATATAAGAACAATAGGAAGTATAGAAATATTATATATTATGCAAAAATCAACTCACTGTTAGATTTTCAGCAAAAGGTGTGCTAAATAAAAATTTACTTTTATTTATAATGAAAAGGGTGTTACATGGTTCTTTACATATAAACTGTGTTTATCGTAAAGTATTTACAGTTATAAGAATATATAAAAGAAAGTACAAATGTTTCTTAATTCCATAGCCAGAAATAACCATAGTTAAAATCTGCAGTAGAGCTTTCTAGACTATCTTCTTTACAAAAATGTGCTCTTTCATTCTTTGTGTGTATAGTTCTCCATATGTATATAAATATGATCATTTTATTATTACAAGTTTGCAGCTTTCTTTTTTCCTCCTAAACAATGTTTTGTAGTCATTTTTCAATGGCAATATCAATTGATCTCCATCATAAATTTTAATTTCCATGTATTCAAAACTTTAATTCCCATGTATTCCAATGTAAACTTAAGTAAACGAAGTGCCTGACACATTGTGGTGCAGTGTGTAACACATCAACCTGGAATGCTGAAGTCACAGTTTTGAAATTCTGGGCTTGCCTGGTCAAGGCACATATGACAAGAAATCAATGAACAACTAAAGTGAAGCAGCTATGAGTTGATACTTCTTGTTACCCCCTTCCTCTCTCTGTAAAATCAATCAATAAATCTTTAAAGTTTATTTTCATTTATAATACAATGATAATTTGTAGGAAAAAAGGTGTTATTTTTGTTTTGTTTTTTACAGACACAGAAAGAAAGCCAGAGAGAGGAACAGATAGGAATAGACAGACAGGAAGGGAGGGAGATGAGAAGCATCAATTCTTCACTGTGGTTTCTTAGTTGTTCACTGATTGCTTTCTCATATGTGCCTTGAAAGGGGGCTGGCTACAGCAGAGGGAATGACCCCTTGCTCAAGCCAGTGACCTTGGGCTCAAGCCAGCAACCTTGAGTTTCAAGCCAGCGACCATGGGTTATATCCATGATCCCATGCTCAAGCTAGTGACCCCACGCTTAAGCTGGTGAGCCCATGCTCAAGCCAGTGACTTCAGAGTTTGAACCTGGGTCCTCTGCTTCATAGTCTGATGCTCTATCCACTGCATCACAGCTTGGTCAGGCCAAACTGCATTTTTATTATAGCTGTGCTGTGGTAGGACTCTGTCACCATAACTTATCAATGTCAAAATTATTATGATGTGTATTTATAATACTATTTACCTGACAATAATAACTAATAACTACTAAGGACACACTATATCTATGCCAGACAAAATGCTAAGAGCTTAATGAAAATTATCACATTTAATTTTACAATAATACTATAAAATAGGTATCATTAATGTTTTTAATTTAGAATGAGAAAAACTGAGGCAGAAGGGTTTAACATCTTACACAGAGTCAATGAGTTAGTTAAACATCTGGTTGGGTCCAAAGCCCAAGTTTAAATACTATGTTAAATATCAATAAAACCAGGATTCCTCCAAACTATATATGATAAAAAGTTAAGTTTCAATTCCTCCCTTCACCAAAGTTCCCATACAAAGCTGAATGAATGCTTAGCCTCTGGTTCCTCTTGGAATAAGAAGACTTTAACCCCACTCTTTAATCATCTTTCTTCTTAAATTAACTAAGCTTGGGATACAGAAGAAGAGAGTAAGCAAGGCATATTTACATTTGATTTCCAGCAGTACTGGGGCTGCTCATAGCTAAGCAAACAAATGTCAATATGTTCAGGAAATTCACAATTTTATATGAGGTAGTAATGTCATTATTACTTTGAGTATCATTTGGCTCAGCTTTGGGGACACTTTTACTTAGCAACCAGAGCCACATTGTTTTCTGTCTTGGGCTCTGAAGCTTTATACCCATTGGCTCTCTTGGGCTTGATTTTCACAAATCAAGTGTTTTTGTTTTAAAGCAATCTATTTTGAATTTTGAAGCATTTTCTTTTCTATTGTTTTGACAATATATCTTAATTTATTGTTTGGCTTTAACATAAGGCTGAGGATAGATCTCCAGGGTGGAGGAAATATCAGCAAAAATTTATCTAGATTTCTTGGAGTCAGTTTCTCTTTATCCAGTGGGTCATCTTCATCCATAGTTAAACCTAATCTGGGGCAGTAAGAGCTTGAATACTATTCAATACCTCATTTATGGTTTACCATGAGGGTTTACAGTATTCTCCAAGAAATCTGAAGGCCAAAGCTTTCTTAGGACAGCCAATATTCACTGAAAAAACCTTAGAGAATTTTTACTGTCTTCTTCAAGTGGATTGAAGGTTATTATGATGGACAGCAGGAGGGTTTGCATCCTAAAATGGTCTACATGTTGCCTTTTTCTTAAGAGGCGTTACATGTCCCACTCCCTAATCTCTTAAGCCAACCAACTAATGTTCTAATAATACACATGGCTTTATCCTATCAGGTTATATATCTCCCTCCTTGCACTCTTGGTTCAAGCATGCTTCTCTGTAAATGTTTTCTGAAGGGGATCAGAAACTTCTCCAGCTAGGAAAAATCTTAACAGTACTTGTTTCAATGGGGCTAGGAACTAATTGTTTTCAATACTAGTTTCTTTTAGGGTGGCCCACCATATCAATGAGAAAATACTGTCTCCCTGAGGAGAATTAGAACAACAGGGTTAGCTGTCTTTGAACACATTTAGTTATACTTGCCTTTTCTCACCTCCCCAATTTACCCTCATTAACAAGCAATAAATTGGAAGACCATTTATTGTCTGATAGGCCACACAATTTGATAAACATAATCACTGCCAAACCCCATGGACTTGCCTCAAATCCCATTTATTGACTTGAAAGGCTCTCATTTACCTCTTAAAAGCTGTGTTTATCTGCATTTCATTCTTGATGATATAACTGTTTACAGCTGGGAAAGGTCTGAAATTTTTACCTTACTTGCAAGCTCACAATTTAGCCTGCCCCAGATGCTGGCAGAAGATGTGAGACTCCTGTATCAGACACAAAAGGCTTTATGTTCACAATAATAGTAATAATCAGAATATTAGCATTTTCTTGTTCCAGTCCCCTGGTAATAGGAATAGAAATAGATAATACCTGCTCATGCAGTGGTTTGATGTATAAAAGAGGAACTCTGAGCTCAAATAATTTATGGCAGTAAATCTCCGTTTTTTGCTCCAGCAGGATATATATATATATATATATATATATATATATATATATATATATATAATATTTATATAATTATACCAGATTGTAGCATTCTGACTTTTTCTCCAGAAGGAATGCTATCTCTGTCTCCCAAGGCTGCCTGAATATCTTTGGAAAAACAGTCCAGAACAAAGGCAGTCAATATCTTTGCTCACAAGACATGCAAAAATGCAAGGAAATGATGGAAAATTGTCTCCCAACAAAGTAATGGTTGGATGAGGCTTTCTCTCAAGTTGAACCTTTGGATTATTTTCTGTATTTGAAGTGCTTTTTGTATCTTAAAGTATGTACATAGAAATCAGAAATCAAATGGGGATCTTGTTAGAACGCAGATTCTAATTCAGTTCATGGAGTTTGGAGTGAAAGATACTACATTTTTTTTTTTCTTAAGTGAGAGGAGGCCGAGATAGAGAAACAGACTCCCACATGCACCCATATCAGGATCCACCTGGCAACCCCTGTCTAGAGCTGATGCTGGAATCAGCTGAGCTATCCTCAGCACCTGAGTCTGAGCTAAGACCAACTGAGTCACTGGCTGTGGAAGAGGAAGAGGGAGAAAAGGGGGAGAGAGAAGGGAGGAGAAGCAGATGGTCACTTCTCATGTGTGCCCTGACCGGAGAGTAAGCCCAGGACCTCTGCATCCTGGGCTGACACTCTACCCACTGAGTCAATCCACCAGGGTCCATCAGCATTTTTAACAAGCTCTCAGGTAGTGTTTATGTTACTTGCTTCTGCACAACACTTTAAATAGAAGACTACAGTGTGCAACAAAGTTTTGCCATTTCAACCTCATTAGCTGTAAGTTACCATTGAGTATGAGCTTTCATTAGCTAACCTCATAGACTTTTAATGCTTAACACCAATGAAATCTGAATTGTGGATAAGCCAAGTTGTTTCAATTAAAATATATATTTTTATCAATTAAAATTAAGATTTTTATTTCATTTTGCTTCATCTGCCATTCTTTGTATCCACTCCCATACATACCCTGTGTACTACAGCACACTCCAACTTATGAATGCTTGTAGTTCTCTCTTAATATAAAGTTTTTCTTCTTGCATCAAGCTTTATACTTCTACATCTGGGCTATTCAAGAACCTAATTCCCATTATGTGTCTGTAAGCAATGAGTCAAACATCCCCATTACAAACATTGGAAGATTTTTATTTTGGAAAATGCTGGTTTCATCATAAAGGAAGAGTGGTTGGATATATCTCAGCTGGCAAGACAGCTTCAGTATGACATAATTTCAAAGTTTTCAGCTTTCCCTGTGACTGCCCACATGTTTCTGTTCATGTGTCAGCATTTTGTTCATTTCCTACTAGTGTCCTTGGTGGCTGGATTGAGCATTTAATTGGCACTGCAACTCTAACCATATAGTCAGATCTTGGGTCTGATTCTTATCCATGTCTTCTTCAGGCTGTAAGAGATAAAAGGCTCTTTAAAGCTCTTTTTTTTTTTTTGTATTTTTTTGAAGTGAGAAGTGGGGAGGCAGAGAGGTAGACTCCTGCATGTGCCCGACTGGGAACCACCCAGCATGCCCACTAGGGGGTGTTGCTCTGTTGCAACCGGAGCCATTCTAGTACCTGAGGTGGAGGCCATGGAGCTATTCTCAGTGCCTGGGGCCAACTTTGCTCCAATGGAGGCTTGGCTGCAGGAGGGGAAGAGAGAGAGAGAGAGAAAGGAAAGGTGGAAGGGTGGAGAAGCAAATGGGTACCTATGTGCCCTGACTGGGAATCAAACCCAGGACATCCACACGCCGGGCCAATGCTCTACTACTGTGCCAACAGGCCAGGGTCTAGAATTAATTATTTTTGAAGCTCACTTTATTTATATATTTATGTATTTATGTATGTATTTATTTATTTATTTATTTAGAGAAGGTTAAAAACAATGGGAATGACAATGCCTTAAATTTGAATATTATTGTCAAGATTAAAACAAATTTTATATGGTCCACCTACACTTTTCTATAAAATATGTTAGACTAGACATGCAGAGGAGAAATGAAAGAAAACTTTAGATTTTTCACAATGTCAGTTTGGTCACCTAGACATTATCACTGAGATAGAAATTCTGACAAGTCCAGAGAGATTCTGATGAACAGTAACGTTCTGAATTGTATTTTCCACAACTGAGAAGTCAGACAGTCTAAATTTGGAATCTGCACATACAAGTCCTGCTGTGCTACTTACTAGCTGTGCAAAAGATTTTATTTCTCCCAAGCTCTGCTTTTTCATTTGTAAATGGGGCTAAAATCACCTTCTTTACAGGGTTGTTGTTAAGATAAAGTGAGCATTCATATTTAAAAGTTATTTGTAAAAATGTTAGTGATGTTAGTGGTTTAGAGACCTACCTACTGGATATAACAAGTGTCTCTATTCTTTGACTATATTTCTAGGTTGTTTGGTCTTTTTCCACTACTGGTCATTATATAATCTAGAAGAAAGGGGAAACCATGTTCCACCTGCTCTACATAATTATTTCTGACACAGTAGTTATAGAGAGTATACCCTATGCTTATTTTTTATGGTCTTAGATGTTACTGCTCAACCTTGACTCTGCTCTTAGATTAAATAGACTGTTGCATCTTGTTGAGTCTTGGAATTCCACAGTTATAGTCATTTATTTGTACTAAAATTGCTCTGACTTGCAAAATAGACACAGCATGGAATCTTATGCTACGGAATATTGTCCCTGAAAAGATTCTTAGAAAACATCTAGTCCTGAGATCATAAATTAAAATTTCTAGAGAATTATGAGTGAAGAATGATAAATGTAGAGTCTGTGTTATACTCTTGTGTGTGTGTGTGTGTGTGTGTGTGTGTGTGTGTATATATATATATATATATATATATATTTATTTATATGTGATCACGACATAATATGGATTTTTTTTACTATGAGGAAAACAATATTAGAAGAATGGTAATAAATAGAAATGAAACTTTAGTTTCTATAACTTGAAAATTTAGGGAATTCTGGCAACTTAAGCAAATTGAAGATGCATACCTTATATTGAGTCTATGAAAATAGGTTCTGGGGAAGAGAATGATGTAGACTATCTGAAATATGCTTTTAGGAGATGCATTTGTAAAATATAAGAAAAGCAGAATTGAATAAAGATGTTATCTGATTTCATGGAAAGCTCCAGAGCCAGGATGGCCTCCAGAGTTGTCCTTGATTAATGATAGAGAGCCAGGCCTCAGTCAATAGCTAAGGGCCTTTACAGGGTGGGAACAAAGTCTTCAGATAAGTTGTTTCTTGCACTTAGTCAAAGGCAATTGTCAATATAGGACACAGTTATGAGTGGTCAGCACTTTATATTCCCAGTGGAGACTAGCTGGAGGAGGAAGAGAGGTGGCAGTTATAAAAGGAAATCTGGCCTGACCAGGCAGTGGTGCAGTAAATAGAGCATCAGACTGGGATGCAGAGGACCCAGGTTCGAGACCTCAAGGTAACCAGCTTGAGTGCTGGCTCATCTGGTTTGAGCAAGGCTCACCAGTTTGAGCCCAAGGTCGCTAGCTTGAGCAAGGGGTCACTCGGTCTGCTGTAGCCCCCCAGTCAAGGCACATATGAGAAAGCAATCAATGAACAACTAAAGTGCCACAACGAAAAACTGATGATTGATGCTTCTCATCTCTCTCCGTTCCTGTCTGTCTGTCCCTATATATCCCTCTCTCTGACTCTCTCTCTCTGTCTCTGTGGAAAAAAAAAAAAAAAAAAGGAAATCTGAACAGTGCCTCATCATATCCCCTTTGTTGTGTTAATCAATTTCAACTGATAGGTTTTGTGGCAAAATAAAGCCAATAATACCATATCTTCCAATGTTTCAAGAAAATTCTGCAATTTAGATTATTGAGTAAAATCTACCTGTTTGAAATCTTTGCTTGAATGTAACATATTATAATACAAATTAAAATATCCATGTGAGATACATCTGACCTCAGGGCTCCCAGTTTGCTAATTCATATTTAGTTCAATCACCATATTTCAGAGATAAGAGCACTGAATCTTTGAGGATCCAATGGAAAAGCCAGAGTCATAGAATTAAGCTGATAACTTTGATGTCCTAGTTCCTAATGCAGAGATTCTTGTTCCTTTCTCTGTGTCAAACCAATGAATATCAACAAAAACACACTTTGTATTAAGCTATCTTAGTGCTCCTTGGGTCTCCACAGGAGCATTATGAATAATATCTTGTTCATTAAAATATGTTTGCAGACAATTGCAAAGGAAAGACTTGGTATGAAATACTTCCTAAGGGAAAGCATTCCAAAAAGCCTAGTGGCACAATGCTAACCTTCTAATTAGTAGATTAGGACAGGTCTGTGAATCTCTCTGGGGTCTACAAAAGATTACAATTAGTTGAAAAATTCAGACTGGAAAAAACATTTTATAAAAAATATTTCAAATAGAATAGCTTTCCTTTTTATTCTCTACTACTTAGTGCTAAGTAGGTGCCAATAAAGTTACAAAATACTTTTAATTGAAATTTTAATTGCTTAAACAGATATTTATTTAGTGTTCTCATTTTCAGAAGAGGAAAAGAGAAGTCATATTATCAGGGAATTTACAAAAGACCTAGTATGACCTAGGCCAAGAGATTTGGTGACTCCTGAAATTCCCCACCTTCACTTACAGTTAATAGTAAAACCTCATGGAAGAGAAATGGTCATGAAAAGATGAATAAAGATGGGAAAAACAGCAATGGTTAGTCCTGTGTTATGTTTTCTCTCCTCACTTGCTTCTTTCTCTCATCTACCAATAAACTCACTTATCCTCTCTTATATAAAAACAAACAAACAAACAAACAAACAAACAAAAAAACCTCTGAAAAGTAATTTCTCACTGAAACTGATGTTTTATCTCTATTTTGGTATTTCTAAACTTCTTGAATTAATAGTATAAGTCAGCATTTCTCAATCTTCAAGGCTCATTGTGATTACAAAGACATCTTGTTAAAATATATATCTGATGAAATATGTTTGAGATAGACCTGCATTTGCACATTTCAACAGGTTCCATGGCACACTTTAAGTAGAAAAATTTAAATTACATTTTACAAAACTCTTACTACTTGCTGTTAACTGAATGTTTTTATCCCCTTAAATTCATATTGTGATGGTATTTGGAGACAGAGCCTCTGGGAAGTAATTAGAGTTAAAAAAAAAAGTCATGAGGTTGGAGCCTTCATGATGAAATTAATGCCCTTATATAAATAGGAAGATGACCCTGGCCAATTGGCTCAGTGTGTGAATCGGCCCAGCGTGTGGAAGTTCCGGGTTCAATTCCCGGCCAGGAAACACATGAGAAGTGCCCATCTGCTTCTCCACCCCTCACCCTCTCCTTTCTCTCTTTCTGTTTCCCTCCAGCAGCCAAGGCTCCATTGGAGCAAAGTTGGCCCAGGCACTGAGAATGGCTCCATAGCCTCCACCTCAGGTGCTAGAATGGCTCTGGTTGCAACAGAGCATTGCCCCCTAGTGGGCATGCCGGGTGGATCCCGATCAGGCACATGCAGGAGTCTGTTTCTCTGCCTCTCCACTTCTCACTTCAGAAAAAAAAAAAGAAATAGGAAGAGCTAGGAGAGCTCTCTCTTCTCCATGTGACGATACAAGAAGATGACCATCAGCCAATCAGAAGGAGGTTTCTCACCAGAAACTGCCTCTTCCAGCACTTTATCTTGGATCTCTTAACTTTCAGAAATGTGAGAAATAAATGTCTATTTTTTAAGCCATCTAATCTATGGTAGAGGTTTACCCTGCTATTAAAATATAGAGCATTCCTCTCTGAACAGTGGTGACACAGTGGATAGAGAGTCGACCTGGGATCCTGAGATCCCATGTTTGAAATCCCAAGGTTGTGGGCTTGAGCTCGGGCTCATCTTACTTGAACAAAGGCTTGCCGCAGGATCACTGACATCCAATGGTTGCAGGCTTGGGCCCAAGATTGCTGGCTTGAGCAAGGGGTCATCAGTTTCACTTGAGCTCCCTGCACATATGAGGAGCAATCAATGAACAACTAAAGTGATACAACTACTAACTGATGGTTTTTATCTCTTTCTCTTCCTAAAAAAATAATAATTTAAAATAAATTGAAAAAGAACCCAGAACATTTCTAACAAAACCTTTTGTAAGTGAAGATAGTGCAAAGCAAAGAAGCAATTACCATTAATTTACATAGAAAACAATTTTAATAGAAGTTTTTTTTAATTTATTTATTTATTTTTTAATTTATTTTATTTATTCATTTTTAGAGAGGAGAGAGAGAGACAGAGAGAGAGAGACAGAGAGAGAGAAGGGGGGAGGAGCTAGAAGCATCAACTCCCATATGTGCCTTGACCGGGCAAGCCCAGGGTTTTGAACCAGCAACCTCAGCATTTCCAGGTCAATGCTTTATCCACTGCGCCACCACAGGTCAGGCACATAGAAAACAATTTTGAGCATCTCCAGATCCCCCCAATTTATTAAATCATACCATGTCAAATAACACATGAAACAAAAAATAATGATAAACATATAGTAATAGCAGTGCTATTTTTGCTGCCCCAGGTATAACTACTCACTGCAAAACAAATGCTAAAGTTAATTTTGTGAAAGTAAAAATCCTCATTGGATTGCTTTTGGTTAGTGAAAACAGGTAGTATTGTAGGTCTTCCATAATAATCTGAACTTTCTAAAATGGGTTGAGGAGATAAATGTATTTTTTTATAGCAGCCTGAATCAGGACATCACTTTGCTAAATGACTATGTAATATTTCCCATTTTCAGTTTACTCCTCAATTCTTTGTATCAAGCATCAATTCAATAAATCTACTGAATATACCAATGACCTTTGCAATATATTAAAAAGGTCATACACTGTGATAAAGTGGGATTTATTCTAGGGATGCAAGGTTGGTACAACATGTGCAAATCAATAAATGTGATACTCCACATAGACAAAATGAAGTATAAAAATCACATGATCATATCAATAGATGTAGAAAAAGCATTTAATAAAATCTAGCACCGATGTTTGTTTAAACCTCTCAGCAAATTAGGAATAGAGGGAATATACCTAAACATAATGAAGGCCATATAAAACAAACTCACAGCCTACATTCAACTCAATGGGCAAAAATGAAAAGCATTTCTCTCAGTATTAAGAACAATACAGAGATGTTTGCTATCCATTCTTATTCAATGTAGCCACAGGTACCAGACAAGAGGAAGAAATAAAAGACATCCAAACCAGAAGAATAAAACTATTGTTGTTTGAAGATTCCACTAAAAAAACTATTAAGACTAATAAATGAGTTAAGTAAAATAGCAAGATACAAAAATTAGTATCCAGAATTCAGTAAAACAGGAAAAAAACCAAATATCCAGGTCATGGCCAGTTGGTTCAGTGGATAAGCATCAGCCTGCCATGTGGTCCCAGGTTTAATATCCAATCAGGGAACAAATGAAAAGCAACCATTTACTTCTCTTCCTTAACCTCCCCTCCTTTTCTCTCATCCCCTCTTGCAGCCAGTGGCTTGATTGGTTCAAGCATCAGCCCAAGGTGCTGAGAATAGCTTAGTTGTTCCAAACGTTTGCCTTAGGCACTAAAGGTAGCTCAGGTGATTCAGCCCCAGATGGGGCTGCTTGGTGGATCCCAGTCAGGGCACATACAGGGTCTGTCTCTCTACTTTCCCTCTTCTCACTTAATAAAAATAAATAAAAATAAATTAATAAATAAATAATCAAAAATCAGTTGCATTTTTTTAAACCAAAAGTAAACTATCAGAAAAGGAAACTAAGAAAATAATACCATTCACAATTGCTTAAAAACTAATAAAATTTTTAGGAATAAATTTAACCAAGAATGTAAAAATCCTGTACTTAAAAATTATAACACCCAGAAGAAAAAAACAAAGAAGATATAAAGAAGTAGAATACTATACCATGTTTATGGATAGGAAGAATTAGCATTAAAATTTCCATACTTCTCAACCATAAGAAATGATGACATATTATCATTTATAACAACATGGATGGACCTTGAGAACATTATACAGAGTGAAATAATCAGGAAAAGCTAAAAACTGTATGATTTCACATATAGGTGGTTGTAAAGCCAGGAGCCACGGTGTAAGGCCAGGAGCCGTCATCGTGACCATTCACATGCAGGTTCCCATTGGATTCGGGCAGACGATAAAGAAATGGCGAAGTCAGAGGATGGGGGGCCATCCTATTTATTGGTGTTTCACCAAGACAGGCAAACCACAAAAGAAGACAAGGGAAAAGCAGAAAACCAGCTCTTCCCATGAAGGGCAAGGGATCAGGGGAGCCCCTGCAATTGTGATCGCAGGAACTGTGTGTCTGAGCTCCTGGTCTGTCCCACTTTATAGTGTAGAAAACCAAAATCCCTTAATCCAATATACAAACAAGGAAGTCTCCGATACAAAGTCACTCATCCAAGGCATAATTGGATTTCTCATGATAGTGCACCACCCAGATCATACAATCAGTCAAGGGTGTGGGGAAAAGCTCAGTCCCAAAACCAAACCTCAGGCTACAACAACCTGGCCTGCCCACAGCCTGTCCCCCACACCCAATACAAGTCACAAGTGAGCAAACATATATATCATGTTTACAAACTTATTTGACCAACATTCCACCCCTTTTGCTCGCTTTACAATCTAAACCACAGGCATCTTCCATGATGGTCACTGAACAAAGAGTAGGATACATTGCATAAACAGAAATAGTACCAACTACAGCAATAGGATTAACAGATCAAAAACTATGGGTGAAATGAGAGAGCTGTCAGTGGCACCAAGAGAGGCAAATCTTTTCCCTCTGGCAGAATACAGGCCAGAGTTTTATCTGCAGACAGCACTGTAGCTGGCACCAGAGGCCGCCCTGAGCGGGCATACCAAACCTTATTGGCCAATACACCAGCATCTGCTGGTTCTATGTGTAGTAAAATAGGGGAACTCATTATTGGCCATAAAGAAATTACAAAGGTGCCCTTCAAAATGCTGTCCCCTTGAGCACTCAAGGGATAATACACTTCTACCTTAGATGGCCAGGTGCTGATTGCCCAAGGAGTTAACTGGAGGTCCACCTCTAACCCCTTTCCCCATGGTGCCAACAAGGCCACCCATCTCAGATGGGGGGCCTGTACAGTCCAGGGCCAAGTCCATTGAAGCCATTGTCCTTTAAGAAGGGCTGTTGGAGCAGGCAAGAGCACGTTGCCCTGCTGTCCGAAACCTGGCTTGAGTAAAATGTCCTTAGTGCGTATCTGCAACTGAATAGGGGCAGCTGTCCGATGCAGGAGGGCCTCTACTGGAGCTGGGCTTCCCCGTCGAGGTCGCTCATTCAAAATCCGGAGTACTGTCCATAAGCGGCGTGTCCATCCAGTAAGAGAGCCGGTGCCCCCCTCCTGTCGCAGTCCCTGCTTTAAGAGTCCATTATAACGCTCAATGATACCAGCAGCCTGGGGGTGGTAGGGAACATGGTACTTCCAGTCCACCCCCAGCTTTTGAGCCCATTGCCTCACCGTTGAACCAGTGAAGTGGGTACCATTGTCACTTTCAAGGACCAGCGGTCGCCCGTATGCAGCACTCAGGTGGTCCAGAGCCTGTATGACTGCCCTCTGGTCAGGGTTACGAGCGGGGTAAGCAGCAAGCAGCCCGGTGGCAGTATCTACACAAGTGACTGCATACTGGTACCCTTCTGACTTTGGTAAGGGTCCAATGATGTCTATCTGCCATCGTGTCAGTGGGACATGACCCCTCTGGATCTGTCCAGGTGACACCAGTGGTCTCCGAGGGTGTTCCTTGGAACATACTGCACATTGCTCACAGGCTGCAAGTACCTCTGCATAGGACACAGGCAAGTTCCAAGCCTTAACCGTAGCCCACATAGTTTTCTGTCCTGCATGGAGCAGGCGCCGGTGGAGCCACTGTGCCACATCACCTGCAGGTGCAGTCTCCAACCATCGCACCCTTGCCAACGTATCTGCCTCATCATTCCCAGGATGGGCTAGAGGGGCATGCCCTGTGACATGATATACTGTCACCTGCTTCTGGTGTCCTATTTCCCATAAGTCCTGCCACATGGCCTGACCCCATAATGGACAGTGCATTACCATCCACTGGTTAATGTGCCAAGTAGCAATCCAAAGGGTCAGTCCACGATAGACAGCCCAACTGTCAGTACAGATCACCAGAGGTGAAGGTTCATTATGGGCAACTAGCCAAACAGCTCTTAATTCTGCCCATTGGCTGCTTTGGCCTGTACCCGTGTCCATCCAAATAGTCTCAGTGGCCGGATGGAAGGCGATAGCCGTCCATTTGGCAGGTTGGCCCCTGCTGGAACCATCAGTATACCAGGCATCTTCGGGGATGGGCACCCGCCCCTCCTGGTAAGGACTGACCTCAGGTTCTGCCTCCTGAGCCCCAGTTGCACCTGACTCTAAGGTCGCATAGGTGACTGGACCCAAGAGCTCCTGCAGTTCTTCCCTCAATGGGCTGGTGCTAAGAGCACAGCGTTGTTGCAGATAGGCACCGCATTTGGCCAGGGTAGACATTTGGGCCATACCTCTACGTGGTTTAGTTGCCCAATCTCTCACCCATCCAGCTATAGGGTATGTTGTTTTGACTGTAACTGGTGTTGTGGTTGTAATACTCTCAGTTGCCAGGAGGGCAGCATACACAGCTGCCAGCTGCTTCTCTACTAATGAGTAACGAACTTCAGCACCTTTCCACAATTGGGACCAAAATCCAATAGGTTGCCGTAGGCGCTCTGTCCGCTGCCACAAGCCCCATCCAAACCCCTCCGAGGTTACATGAACATCCAGCTCACAGGGCCTGGCAGGATCAAACACATTCAAGGCCTGTGCCACCTTGACAGCTCTCTTAGCAGCTGCAAATGAACCTTGCGCCTGCTCAGTCCAATCCCAGTGAACCCCCTTTCGAATAAGGTTGTACAAGGGGCGTAGTAACTGAGCCAAATGCGGTATAAATGCTCACCAATACCCCAACAAACCTAAGAATTCCTGTAACTGTTTTACCGTAGTGGGCACGGGGTATGCTTGAATCTTATCTATAACTGCGTCAGGGATAACTTTTGTCTTACCCGACCAGACAACTCCCAAGAATTTAACAGATAACCCAGGTCCTTGTAATTTGTTCTCGTTAACTGCCCAGCCACATGCTTTCAAATGGGATAGCAGGGTAGGGACTGCTTGCTCCAATTCTGAAAGAGAATCACTAGTTAGCATAATATCATCAATATAATGGTACATGCGGACTACCTCTGGCTGTTTCCATTTAGCCAGGTCAGCAGCCACCAGCCCATAACACAAGGTGGGGCTATGCAAATAGCCCTGGGGTAACACTGTAAAGGTCCATTGTCTCCCTTCCCAACTGAAGGCAAATTGGTCTTGACTCTCTGCGGCTATATCAATAGAGAAAAAAGCATTGGCCAAGTCTGCCACAAAGTGGTATGTCCCCAACTCATGGCTTAGCGGATCCATCATGTTAGCTATCGAGGGAACAGCAGCGTGCAAAGGGGGAACAACTTTATTAAGTTCCCTGTAATCTACTGTCATTCTCCAGGTTCCATCCGCTTTGCGCACAGGCCATACTGGGGAGTTGTAAGGACTGTGTGCTGGTCGGATGATCCCCACCTTTTCTAGTTCAAGGATTGTCCCTGTGACTTCTTCATAACCACCTGGCAGGCGGTACTGCTTGGTGTTAGTCACACGCTGAGGGATGGGTAATTGCAAAGGGGAATGTGATGCATGTCCCCGCAATACTGCCTTCACAACCCTGATCCGCAGCCGGAACTCCCCAGCTGTAGTTTCCAACCACAGTCCTTGCAAGACATCTACCCCCAAAATATATTCAGGAATAGGAGATACATACACCTTATATGGCTTAGGAGGCAGTCTCCCTATCCCCAATGGAATAGTTATTGGCTTCACTTGAACAGTTTGGCCCCCATAACCGTCAATGGCCACTGGGGTCCCAGCAAACCGCTCTGGGTTTCCATAGAGAAGGGAACATTCTGCACCTGTATCCACCAAGGCCAACACCTGTTGTACGTTGGAAGGGGACCAGTGGATAGCCAGTTCCACATGTGGCCTCCGGTCCCCGCCCATCCCTGTTAGACGGGTCCCTTGGCCTTTTTCCTATTCAAACTGGTACAATGGGTCTTGGGAGTTCCCCTCTCCCTCGGCTGTCTCTATCATATAATCTTGTAACCGAGCTGTGCGCGCACCAAAAGTTTTATTGGTAGCTGCTGGGGCCTTTCGTCTCAGTGGCTGGAACTTCTGTTCTGGTTTAAGCTGCCGCCAAAGCTCCAAAAGAATTTTATTAGACTGGCCATCCAATTTCCCCTTATCTGCTCCAGCCGCAATCAAGTCTACCCACATCTGCATTCGGGTAACCTTTACAGGCCCGTTTCCCTTGTTAGTTGGGGGGGAAACATAGGCAGCAGCCCTCACTGCTTTATGATCCCGAGCGGCCTCCAGCTCTCCCAAATCTGCTACCATCTGTGTAACTGCATTGATGGGCTGCCCCACATAGGGGCCCAAGATAGCCACAAGTGACCCAAAAAGGGCTGATGGGGCGCTAGCAAGGACAAATTCCCTCATTTTGGCCGTAAACACTTCTTCGTCTGGCCCACGAGACCCAGGGTTGAAAACAGCATTCTTCATACCTAGTTCTCGAAGGACCTTTACTAACTCACTGTAGCACTGCCACCGACTCATTGCCCCGGGCAGTTCTCCAGCATTCTGCCAGACCATACGAATGGCAGCCATCACCCATTCTAATAGGGTATGGTCTCCTGGGTTGCCATGGCAGTTCTGAAGACGCTGCCTCAAGGAAGAGTGTGTGGTAATGGCGGCCAATTTCTCCATCTCTGTTCCGGAGAGCATGATGCCATCCACCCCTATATCCCATAATCGTAGTAACCAGGCTACCAGGGATTCAGTAGGTTTCTGCCTAAATTGTGCCCCCAACTCCATCAGCTCTGCCTGGGTATAGGGCCGGACCACAGAGTGTTCCATTACCTGGGCAGGAGGCTGTGGCTGCCCCTGAGGGACTCTTTGTTGCTGGGTTTTTACCTTCTTGGCGACAACTGGTCGGGCTCTCAGTGTGCGTATGGCAGCTTCAGCCTGAGCCTTCTCATCCTCAGAAGAGGAGTCGCAAGCGCCTGCTCCCGCTGACTCAAAGCCAATCCACCGGCATGGATGCTGCTGCTTCTTTGGTGACCGTTTAGGCTCCTGTGGCTGCTGGCTTTTGGCCAGAAGCTGAGACTCGAGCTCTTGAATCCGCAGTTGTTTCTCCAACAACTGCCGGTGAAGACGTTCAGCTTCCAAGGTAAACTGCAACTCTCGAACCCGTAATTCCTTCTCCAGTGCTCGCTCCAGTTCCAGCCTTTTCTGCCGTTCTGTTTGTAATTCATGCTGAAGCTTTTGACCTCGGGCAGTTTCCTCTTGAGTAAAAAACATGTAGCCCATGGCCCCTAAAAGGACAGCCATGGGGAGCCAGAGCAGCAACCAGTACTCTATCCCACCCATCAAGGATGGTGGCTCCATACCAATCTCTGAATCCTGCCGACTACGCCAGTTATAAGGCCAGGAGCCGTCATCGTGACCATTCACATGCAGGTTCCCATTGGATTCGGGCAGACGATAAAGAAATGGCGGAGTCAGAGGATGGGGGGCCATCCTATTTATTGGTGTCTCACCAAGACAGGCAAACCACAAAAGAAGACAAGGGAAAAGCAGAAAACCAGCTCTTCCCATGAAGGGCAAGGGATCAGGGGAGCCCCTGCAATTGTGATCGCAGGAACTGTGTGTCTGAGCTCCTGGTCTGTCCCACTTTATAGTGTAGAAAACCAAAATCCCTTAATCCAATATACAAACAAGGAAGTCTCCGATACAAAGTCACTCATCCAAGGCATAATTGGATTTCTCATGATAGTGCACCACCCAGATCATACAATCAGTCAAGGGTATGGGGAAAAGCTCAGTCCCAAAACCAAACCTCAGGCTACAACAACCTGGCCTGCCCACAGCCTGTCCCCCACACCCAATACAAGTCACAAGTGAGCAAACATATATATCATGTTTACAAACTTATTTGACCAACACACGGCCAGGGCCACCATCAGAGCAGCCCAGCCCTTGCAGGTTTGCATTGGATTCGGACTGTCGGTAAAGAAACCATGGAGCCAAAAACTGGTGGGCCATAGTCTTTAATCTAGCTTACACCCAGTGGGCAAGTAAAAACACACACTGGGCTCCAAAACCCAGTCACATTCAGTGCTCACAAAGCTACTGATTTATCCGAGTTTCCTAGAATCAAAGGTTTCTAGCTCACCAGCCTTATTCTCCTCAGTTTTCCATCTCCTTCCTTATCCCAGATACAAACTCTGTACAAACTGGCATCTCACTCAGCACTCCGCCATCTTGGCCGCTTTTCCTGGCCTTCTCCACGTGGCCTCCTCCCGCTGCTGGCTCTATTCTCTCTGCTCTCTCATGCTAACCTCAGGAACCAAGAGCCACAAACTCCCGCTCCGTTCCCATTTTATAGTGTAGAAATCCAAACCCTTAATCCAATATACATAATAGGGAAGTCTCTAATACAAAGACACTTCTCTGAGGCATGATAGGATTGTACCACCTCACACCAAAAAGGGTGGAACAGGCTTAATCCCAAAACCAAGCCTCAGGCTACAACAATTCTCAACACACATTAATATCACCTGGGCAACGGCCTCTTTAACAAAGTGAGCATAATACATTTTATCTGCCCAACAGTGGTATACAAAACTGAGACTCATGGACATAGATAAGAATGCAGTGGTTACCAGAGGAAAGGGGGTGTGGGGAGGGAGAGGGAGAAAGGGATTGGGGAAGGATGTAAAGGGAGACAAATATAAGGTAATAGAAAATGATTTGAATTTAGGTAATAGGTAAACAACATAATCAACTGTTCAAATGATGTGGAGATGTTTACCTGAAATCTATGTGCTCTTGTTGATCAATGTCACCCTGTTAAATTTAATTTTCTAAATTAAAGATATGTCCATACTATCCAAAGAAATCTATAGAGTCAATGCAATTCTTATTAAGATACCAATGGTGTATTTCACAGAACTAGAACAAACATTCCAAAAATTTATGTGGAACCACAAAAGACCCTGAATAGCCACAGCAATCCTGAAAAAAAAAAAAAAAAGAACAAAGTTGGAGGAGACCCAATTTTAAATAGTGCAACAATGTGAAGGGAATGTCAAAAAAGCTGATAAGAATATAAATGGTCTGTGAATTCTAGAGAAGTGAAAAAGTTCAGGAGATAAGAAGAACAAAGGAGTCAGCAAAGAAGATTTTTAGAAATTTGTGGGGATAAGATTAGGGGTAGTGAAAATTTCATTGGCTGATATAAACAGAGATAAAAACACTTCACTATTTTCCAATATTCTGAAACAACCTTCACTTGCAATGCATTTTGCCATTTGGTACTTAGACAAATAATATTTGTGTCTTTCATCTTCTTTGTTATTTTTTGGCTTCTATTTACATGACTATCGTTTTTTTTTCTTAGTAAAACATACACAATTAACTACATTTTTGGTAGTGCCGTTTGTTTATTTACTCATTTAAAATCCTTACTGAGTATTTACTATGGGTCAGGAACTATGTAAGGAAGTAGTGAACAAACAGTTTTATTTTCTATAGCCAATATGAGTATGTTTGTTTGTATAACATTTCTATTTATATTGTACATATTCAAATAATAAATGTCATATTTTGCAATATTGCTGTATCTTATTTAGCTCCTATATAGTCCTATATAAGTACTGTGTTATCTGGTTGTTATGAAAAGATTGAATGAATAACAATGATCTCTCTTGAAATGTAACAAACATAATATGCATAATGTTTAGATAAATAATATGACCATGTGTTTAGATAGAAGTGTTTTTGAAAATTTAAACATCAGACTTTTAGAATCCATCAGCATTACAAAATTTTAATGCTAACAAAATACGTTAATATACTATAAATTTTTATTAGTTTTTAAATGGTGTTTACCATCTCTTAAAATAAAGGCCTAAGGGCCTGACCTGTGGTGGTGCAGTGGATAAAGCATTGACCTGGAAATGCTGAGGTCGCTGGTTCAAAACCCTGGGCTTGCCTGGTCAAGGCACATATGGGAGTTGATGCTTCCAGCTCCTCCCCCCTTCTCTCTCTCTCTCCCTCTCTCTGCCCTCTCTAAAAATGAATAAAAAAATTTAAAAATAAATAAATAAATAAAGGCCTAAAGAAAATGATAATAGAAGCACTGGAATAAATTTAAAAAGCTCTTGATTCAGTAAAAAATTGACTAGGAAAAAAATGGAGGCAGGAATACAATGACATATTAAAAAAGCTACACTATTAAGGGACAATAAAATGTAATTTAAAATTATGTGCTTAATTTTTAATCTATGTTTACTAATTTCTTCTCAAACAATCAACTGATGAACTCATTTTTCAAAAAAAAAAAAAAAAAACTAAACATCATAAGTAATCTAAAATCTTAAAATTTTTTTTTTGAGTGGGACTTCAAATTCTGTTCTTTTCTCAACCACAAAGATGAGAAAAGAGAAAACTGGGCAAAGCTAAAGTCATAATATATATATATATATAAAACAATCAAATGTCATTTAACACAGTCTATTGAAATTATTTTTCTTTTCAATAGAAGTAACGAGGTAAATAATGAATGGAAGGTCTTTAGAATTTATGACTATCTTAACTTATCCTTCAGGATTAACTCAATACAAGACTATGTCAAAGAATGATGGCAACAGAAGTTTCTATCATCAATAGAAGAGGGTAGAAAAGACAAATCGAGATGTGAGCCATAGCTAGGTTGTAAATCTCATCTTGGTTTTTAAATCTATTTGTTAGTTCTGCAATAGGGTACTAGAGAAAATATTCCAGGGACAGCTCAAAGCACCATCCAAATTGTCAGAACTAAAATTTTGGAGTAGAACCACTATTTTGAGCCCTCAAAGTAAACCAACTTATCAACTCTCTGACAAAAAGTATAAAGAATATATGAACAGACTATGAATAAGATCAGATATCCTCAATGAGCAAATTCAGTTCACAAGCAATGACAATAAATGAGATTGACTGTCTCTTCTGGAATGTATTGCATTTGATTACTCTCCAGTGATCCACAAAAATGTAGTAACAACCTGGCACTAGTACTAATAACTTGAATTTTTTCATGCGCTTGATGTAAAGTGCTTTGATATAAATGATCATATCTAAGACCTGTATTTTTCCTATGATGCAAGCAAGAATATATTTTCAAAGAAGGAAACTGATATTCCTAGCTATGAAAAAAAATTCTCATAGTCATTCAACACTAAATGGCAAAACTTTGACTTGAACCAAGTACCCAGTTCTTTATTTTGTGCCATACCCATTGATAGCCATCATGACCTAGGCCTGACTTGGGCTGCACATCTGTTTACAGACTTTATAAAGTATAGAATCTATTCTGTCATAATCATGCCCTCAAAAATTCATTAAATTATTAAAAAACAGATCAATCTTAAATAAATAAATG
The DNA here is from genome assembly GCF_036850765.1 of Saccopteryx bilineata. Classification (NCBI taxonomy): domain Eukaryota; kingdom Metazoa; phylum Chordata; class Mammalia; order Chiroptera; family Emballonuridae; genus Saccopteryx; species Saccopteryx bilineata. The sequence goes on from NC_089497.1 coordinate 90,739,781, forward strand.
TAAAACTAATAATTTGTAATTTGTGATCCTGTTTCTTGAAACTTTTAAAATAATATTACCTATGCATATTTTACATGTTTGTTTTATAGCCACTTACTATTGAATAGATATAACAAGGAAGCAGAATTGAATATTTTAACATAAATAATGTATCCAAGAAAGCATACTTTAAACACAAAACAAGAGGTCTAACACATTTATTTTCATAAGTAATGTGAAAATAAGATGAATTTTTTTATATTTCAAAGATGAAGATTTCAGTTATATCCATGACTATTGGTTATTTTTAAATGTTACTTCACAGAATATTATAGCATTGAAAATAATTAAACATTTTGAAAAGCATAGGTTTTTCCTATAAATAGTAGGCATTACAATTATAATATTTCTCTTCAAGCTTATTTGATGTCCTTCAAAAAATGATGGTATTAGTGACCAAGCTGATCAATGAAAATGATCTGAAGATCTCAATGTATAAACTAACACTTCAACTGCTAATTATTTAGACCCATGACAGGCGACTTTATAATGCACAGGTAGTGTTACATCAATGAAAGATTCTGTGTCCCATGGTTTGTGTGTAAAATAAGCAACTGATGTACTTATAAAAGAGATTGCTGAGAGCCCCCAAGCAACCGGTATATAACCCTGAAAAATGTTCAAAGAGTTTAGGGAACAAAAGTTGGAATTTTTATGAAATGTTTAAAGCAAGATATAAATATTTTAGTGAACTGAGCTGCTCAGTCATCTAAACTTTATGACTTGGTTCAAAACCATTTATCTAGTCATAAGCTTGTCCCAGATTATAGTTTAATATTTCTGTTATACAATTGCAGCAAAAAGAGTATTATTGATTTTCAGTTTTAAGAATCTGTACTACTAAAACGTTGAAGAACATGAAAATTGCTGGAGGTGATTAATAAAACCAATATAAAGCAATAAAACCAATATAAGCATGCATATTTTACTAAAGAATAATAATTTACTTTTCAACAATGTCAGAATTACATGCTTTTAAATACTTTTTCCCATGACCAAAATAAGGACCTTTACTGAAACTCTGAAACAAAGAAAAAAGGTAATAAATATTAATAGAGCTGTTTACATGGTTCTGTAGCTGAATTTATGTTTGCAATAATACAGGTACACTCTCCAAATTGCTAGCAAGTGAAAAAAATGGGTTTTATTAATGTCTACAATTTCAAAATGCTGCTACAGATTTTACTCAGGAAATTGTTGCTTAAAATCAGTGGAATGTGTAAGGTTGTTCTCCTTTTGTTTCTGCTCTGAACCTTATTTCTATTACTTTTTTATTTTGAAAATCCAAGGTTAATCAACTACCTCCTTCATGGTCTAATACAATAAACATTAAATTGCATTAAAAAGTAAGGTTTTGGTTATGATATGAGGTAATGCTAAGGTATTAATATGAGTACTGTGCTACCATACCAGGGAAGAATCTTCAAAATAAACTTTTCTTCTTCACATCCTAGAAGAGAATTAAATGTGTGTTTTATTAGAAAGAGACTTCTTGAGGACAAGGTCACTGCTGTATCCCAAGGGCTTCAAATAGTGCCAGGTATAAAGCAGATGCTTTAGAAAAACCTGTGAATGAATTATTAAATCATCAAGATAACTAGATTACAACTTAAGTTACAAATACAGAAGTATAAGACTGAAATTTGCTTCACATTTTCAACAAAATACTGTGCCAGTACACCAAACTCAACGTGTCTAACATCAAACTTACTACTTTCTTCTGCAGCAGCTTAATTACTCTGAATTCCCTATTCTGTTGATTAACTCCTTGAGTAGTGACTTTTTTTCATGCTTGCTGATCCCAGGGAGTGAGGTGTTTTTTTTTTCAAACAATGAATTTAGTTTCAGTTCCAGTTTTATTAACTTAAAATCATGTTTGTTTGATGTCCAATTTATGGAAACAAGACGAACATACATTTGTCTTTTTTTTTTTTTTGTATCTTTCTGAAGCTAGAAACGGGAGAGACAGTCAGACAGACTCCCACATGCGCCTGACCAGGATCCACCCAGCACGCCCACCAGGGGGCGACACTCTGCCCACCAGGGGCAATGCTCTGCCCCTCCGGAGCGTCGCTCTCTTTCGACCAGAGCCACTCTAGCGCCTGGGGCAGAGGCCAAAGAGCCATCCCTAGCGCCCGGGCCATCTTTGCTCCAATGGAGCCTCGGCTGCGGGAGGGGAAGAGAGAGACAGAGAGGAAGGACAGGGGGAAGGGTGGAGAAGCAGATGGGCGCTTCTCCTGTGTGCGCCGGCCGGGAATTGAACCCAGGACTTCTGCATGCTAGGCTGATGCTCTACCACTGAGCCAACCGGCCAGGGCTGCCTTTTTTTTTTTTTTTAATGTTACCTTACACATTTTTTAAATAAAAAATTTATCTGGACAGTCAGGAGGCACAAGGACGTACACAAATGTTCATACTACTCAAAAGGTCAATACCATATATAACCTACCACTCTAGGTGAAATTCCCTGTCATATGTAACTCCATATCATTTTAGCTTCTTTAAAGGCCAATGCCTTGCATGTCTAATCTACTTCTGCAACAAATATTGTTAAATTAGTCATGAAGCCTCCAATTCCATTTGCCACTCTTCTGTCTTGTGTATTTAGGGCATGTTGTCCTAACAAGTATAAGAGGTGTTTGTATGCTCTCTTTCTTTCAATTTCTGTTGTTGTTTTTTAATTACCATGAGATTATAGAAATTGTAATTTGTATCAGTTCACACCAAGTTATGCTGAATATATAGGGACAAAGAAACAAATAAGATCATGAAAAATAAAGATAGAAGTTTTTATTTCTTGCACATATAAGAAATCCATGGCCCTGGCCGGTTGGCTCGGTGGTAGAGCGTCAGCCTGGCGTGCAGAAGTCCCGGGTTAAATTCCCGGCCAGGGCACACAGGAGAAGCGCCCATCTGCTTCTCCGCCCCTCCCCCTCTCCTTCCTCTCTTTCTCTTCCTCTCCCGCAGGGAGGCTCCATTGGAGCAAAGATGGCCCGGGCGCTGGGGATGGCTCCTTGGCCTCTGCCCCAGGCGCTGGAGTGGCTCTGGTCGCGACAGAGCGATGCCCCCTGGTGGGCAGAGCGTCACCCCCTGGTGGGCGTGCCGGGTGGATCCCAGTCGGGCGCATGTGGGAGTCTGTCTGACTGTCTCTTCCGGTTTCCAGCTTCAGAAAAATACAAAAAAAAAAAATCCATAAGTAGGTTATAGACAAGCATACTTGCAAACTATTCTGTTATTTTACTAACCTTTATGAGCCAAATCATAATCCAAGATGGCTAATATAGCTATACCCAAATGATTATATTCAAACAAGCAGAAATTTAGAAGGAAAAGATGAGTGTACCCTATAAAAGAATATTTTTATACTATTTGTGATTTATATCATTGGTCAAAACAGACAACTCACTCTGCAGAGGCCAGGAAATGCAGGGTGCTGGGAAGACTGGCTTTAACCTCTAAGAAGCCAAATGTTTACAATGCATCTTGTTTCATTGATAAGTTCCTTAAATTTGTTTATTTTAGAGAAAGAGGAAGGGGTAAGAGAGAGAGAAAGAGAAAGAAACATTATTTTGTTGTCCCACCTACCTATGCATTCATTGGTAGATTCTTGTAAGTGTCCTGACTGGGGATTGAATCCACAACTTCGGTTTACTGAGACAACACTTTAACCATCTGCACTACCCAGCCAGGGCCAATGTTCTTACTTTCTGATGATGAAACAAACATCCTTGTAAAGGTTAAATAATTCTACAACTTCATTGTCCTCAGTCCATACTTGATGCTTTATGTCCCTTTATGCCTCTTCTTGCATTTCCATTTTGTTCTTTTCTGGCAAGGACTGACTTAAACTTTTTAGATGACTCTTAAATTTTTTTGTTGACAAAAGTTTGATGAATGGATAAATTATTGGTCAAATGTAAGAAGAGAGTTAGTTGGGTCTCAGAACCTCATAGTCATAGCCTATCACCAGGAAATAACTAGTTTTCACAAACACTATTTCTTCATTCATGAATCATTATCATGAAAGAAATATATTTAATATTCTAAATATCTCAGGTGCTAAGTCAGAAATCAAAAACATAAGATGTAGAAGTATGACAAGGGTTGGCAGCCTAAAACTTCTTATAATTTCCCTCCAAAATGTTATTTATCCTATCTCTTTCTGTTTGATCAACTGCATATTTTGAGCTTTAAGAAAGAGAGAAATATCATTAGATAAGGAAGAGAATGATGGTATTCAAAATTGAAGAAGGATTAGTTGAGCAAGAATCACTAAAAAAAAAAAAATCTCATGGCTTAGCTACATTAGTTACCTAAAAAAATCAGAATGCCAGTATTCCTGTTGATTACTAATTACTGTTGTTACAAACTAGGGAGAAAGGATGTTCAGTTGTATTAAAAACCATACAAATAAAGTACATATAGTTGGGTATTTTTTAATTACTTGCAATATCCATCCCCTGCCAAAATATATATTAATGTGAAAAAAAATTTTTTTTGGTGTTAATTTGTAGAAGTGTCTAGTTCAAGACCTTTTTTACTTCAAGTAACTATTTCTCAGTTTATGCTGCTGAATGCCACTTTGCTCATTCAAAAAAGTGGTTTTATCTTGTTCACTAATTAATCACTTCCCTTATCCAAAGGAGTGATGCTTTACTTACAGCCATAATTTTTTCATATAAAGTAGATAATTGGTATCACTTAAGGCCACAGGTAATTAAACAGCATGGTTGAATGCTCAAGTTGCTTAATTTACTAGAAATCATTAATGTATAGTGAGGAGCCACTGTGCCACCTCACTCGCAGGTGTTGTAAGGTACAAAAGCTACAGAATTAATATTAATATTTTGGGAGGCTTGAAGAACATTTTATTAATTTGGGTTAAGGTGTGCAGAGAAATTGTGAGAAATAGTCTCTGTACTGTGTGATTGGCATGACCAGGATGGCCCTTGGCATTGTATTGTAAATGCAAAGGGGTGAGTGGCTAGCCAGGTACAGGGAGAGAAAAGCCAAAATAAACTTTTTCTTATAGCAATGAGCCATTTGTGGGCATTTGTACCCACAGAAACTACCTCTCCTCTGTAAATGCGTGTGGTTAACACGTGTGACTCTGGACAGAGAGATAACAGATAAACACTAGATAATATAGGAATGCCTTTTAATATGTAAAAAGACATCTTTCTGCCATTGTGTTGACTTGTAAATTTTGTTTTCTTCAAAGTAATGTATGGCTTACAAATTGAACATGGTCCTATCATGTTAAAGGACATATGACTATAACCAATAGTGGTAAGGGGCTCCTAATTATAATTTTTGCTTCTGTACTTCCTACTTACAAAACTATAAAAACTAAGTAGAACAAAGGGCCGGCGTGCGCTCTCCCTCAAACCTCTGTTGGAGTTGCTGCTGCTTGGCTAAGCTAGACAATAAAGCTTTGATGTGTAATCGGCGGACTTTGTTCATGTCTTCAATGTTTCGGGTCCCTTCGGATTAGGATTAACATATAGCACTGCTCTTAGTTATATTTAAAAAATTTAAATTGTGGCAGAATAATTGATTCTGGGTTTTTGTAATTACTCATTTCCCTGTGTATTTGACTTTATATTTGATTGGCAGTAGAATAGTTTGTTTTTTGTAATCAAATAACCAAATTACATTTGGGTACTTAATTTATTAACTCATCTATTAATTTGTTCAAAAATTCTATCTTATTTTGCAACTATCTTTTTCAAGACACAATTTTAGGTCTAGAATATGAATAAGACAAATTTCTTGCCTATACCTGGAGTGTTGGGAGAACACATAAGAATGATTAAATACATACAAAATGAAAATTAGAGTATAAGGGATTTTGATAAACTGCTAGAAAAACACAAGAAAAAGTAACAAACTTTTTCTGATAGCTCCTAAAATATTTTATCAAGTGAAAAATTTTGATTGGTGTTGAGGATGAGAAACTGTACTCAGAGAGAGGATTTGGTTGCAGCATTTTATTAAGATAGTGTATAAAGGTGAGTCCATAATGCATTGAGTACTTAGGAGAGAGGTCTAATATTACCAGGAATGCAGGGTATGTGACAACAGAAAAGACTTTATCAAGACTTGAGAATAATGTACTTTATATCATATTTTTGTGATCCCCACAAGCCATCACAAACACCAAGTGTTTAAATGTCACATATGCTGCCCCAAGGTTGTTACTGGTATAGAAAATGCCCTGATTCATTTCTTTTTCAATGGCCTTCCAATAACTTCTCCACAACTATTATAGTTCTCACCTGATGTTCTGGTTGCCTCTCCTACTGTTGTCACTGTGTTGTAAGATACCAAAAGCTACAGAATTAATATTTTAGGAAGCTTAAAGAACATTGTATTAATTTGGGATAGGCATGCAGAGAGATTTTGTAAATGATCTTTGTACTTGTGTAATTAGCATCAAACCAGGCTGGTCAAAAGCATTGTATTGTAAATGCAGAGGGGAAGGAGATTTGGATTCTCTGACCTCCCTTCTGACAGCTATAAGAAAATACGTGAATAGCTACCCAAGTGCAGGAAGAGAAAGATTAAAATAAACCTTTTCTTATATTGATGGACCATTTATAGGCATTTGTCCCCATGGAAACTAATCTTCCCCTCCTGAAAGCATGTAGTTAATGTATATATCTCTAAACAAGGGAATAACAAATGAACACTAGATAAGATAGAAATATCTTTTAATATGTAAAGTGACATTCTTACCATTATGTTACCTTGTAAGTTTTAATGTGTAGAAATGTCTTTTTATGAATCCTCTAGACAAATGTTATAAACTTGCTAATAAATTGTGTCCCATTCCCCCTTCATCCTTTTTTCCCAAACCTCTACAGGTGAAAACAAAGGTTATAAGCTTATTCTGTGATGTCAGGATTTTTCCCCACCCATGTATAATTAAGGGTATATAACCAGCCCCTAGAGTATTATAGACACATACAATTTGGGACTGCTGCGCTGTGTAAGCTATATGCGGCCGGCATATTTAATAAATTTCCTCTTTTAATAAAACTCTTCAAAATTTATCTGGACTGGGTGTCTCTATGTGAACTCAAAATGAGGTACAGTGCCTTTCAGAATCTGGGGTGCAGTACTTTATAACAACTGTAACTAATGCTCAAATCCTTTGGTTCCAAATCCCTGAACCCAGTGTGGTATTACATTCCCTGCTTAAATAATTAAGCTCTTTTGACCAACTGCAGTGTTTCCCAACGTGGGGCCCACACCCCACAGAAGGGCAATTTGATAGTTAAGGGGGGCAATTTGAAAATGGACTCGACATGACTTGAACTCTTTCGCCCTGGGCCATTTAAATGCAATGCTAGATATCGGTGCCAAATTTAACAAAAAATGCAATTCTTAAATAATTGTGGTAAATAATTATTAAGTATAATTTCATTTGACAAGACCAAAATATCAACCGGGTGATTGGCGTCGTCAAGTAAACTTCATCCTGGGTTCACCGCGGAGCATGCTGTCTGCAGTGGGGAACCCTGGACGTTTTAAAAACTCGCTAAACAACGCAGTTATTCTCACCTAATTGGCCCATCGCAACTTCTGTAGTGTTTCACATCATTCAGTTGGTGTTAATTTGAAATAAGTGTCAGTCAAAACTGTTGTAAAAGCTCGTTGATTTAATAAATATACGTATATATATTGTATGGATATAATTGGCAAGTATTTGATTTTATTTGTATCAATATTAAACTCTTTATTAAGTACTTCTTGCATCGGGGCTAGAAAGCACTAATATTTTATAAATATTATTGGGGCTATAATAGTGCATGCACGACAATTTTAATTTTAGAAGCATAACTTTCCAGAAAATTTTGTCAAGTGGAAAAAATATAGATACCTTTTGATTTGCGGTGGTAGTGTAGTAAATGTGTTATATACATTTAAATATGAATTTTTAGTATACGTTTACTCTATGTCACATTGAATATATTTTAACACATATTTTAATATTAGTTTTTAATTGATCTTATCTTTATTATAGCCCATAGTAAAATGAGTGGTGAAATGAGTTTCACCACTCATGAGTTTCTTGCTCATTGATGAGCAAGAAAAAAACTCATCAATATTCGGAGGAATATTTAAAATTTTGGTTCATACCCGCTGTTCACGATGAGCGGATACCTTTTTGTCTTTTATGCCAGCAAAGCTTGATCAATGAATCAATGAAATGAGGTTGTCTTGAGGCGCATTTGAAGGCGAAACATAGTGCTCATATTAATTCAGATTTGAGTTACTTTAAAACTTTAAAGAAAAATTTTGAAAAAAGAAAAACATTAAAGTATCTATTTACTGCTCATACTTCAACTAATAATCGTGTTCTTGAGGCTAGTTATCAAATTTCTTTATTCATCACTAAAACTGGAGAAAATCACACTATAGGAGAGAATTTAATAAAACCATCAATATCAGCATTTCTTATAATGGTTCTTGAAAAAGATGACAAAGATGTAAAAGCTATGCCACTCAGTAACAATTCTGTTAGCAGAAGAATAGACGAAATGAGTGAGGATATTGAAAAACAACTTATTAAAAAGCTGAAAACAAGAAAATTCTCCTTGCAAATGGATGAATCAACTTTGAGAAACAGTGAGGCAGTATTGACAACTTACATAAGATATATTGATAAAGGACATTTTGCTGAAGAAATGTTGTTCTGTAAAAGATTAGAAAGCACCACTACCTCCAAAGATATATATAATAAGCTAAAAAGCTACTTAGATGTCAATGATATACCAATGAAAAATATAACATCTTGTGCTGCAGATGGTGCTCCCAATATGATGGGCAAGAAAAATGGCTGCTTAAAATTGATGAAAGATGTGAATCCAGAAATGATTCTTGTGCATTGTGTTATTCATAGGGAAAACTTGGTAGATAAAAACATCTTGCCTGTTCTGAATTAAGTATTACATACAGTAATAAAGTGTGTTAATGCTATTAAAGCTAGTGTCAAATGTGAGCATCTTTTCACGCTATTTTGTGAAGAACAAAATGAAAACCATGTGAGACTTTTACTTCATACTGAAGTAAGATGGCTATCTAAAGGAAACTGTTTGAAAAGATTTATGGAACTGTTTGATACTCTTAGTGATTTTTTAAGCGACAAACCCGAAATGAAGTATCTGTTAACAATAGATGGTAAAGCATTTGTGAGTTATTTAGCCAATATCTTTGACAAACTAAATATATTAAATAAGCAACTTCAAGGAACAAATAAAACTCTTGTTGATGCAAAAGCAAAGATATTTGGTTTCATTACCAATATTGAGTTATGTCAGAAACATATTAACAACAAAAACTTTAAACTGTTTCATTGGCTCCAAAAATGTGAAATAACTGATACCGCTTTACTTGTTATTGTCAATCATTTGAATATTCTATCGGCTGATTTAAAAGAAAGATTTTCTGATTTAAAACAAATTGATTTCCCAACATGAATGATGCAGCCAATGTTAGTGGATTTGTCTGATATATCAAATATGCAGTATCAAGAAGAACTCGCAGAATTGCAAAATGATGAGTCAGTTAAAGCTTTATTTAATATCAAAGGAGTGATGGCATGGCTTTGTGAGAAAATAGAAATCAAATACCCAAATTCAACCAAATGTGCAAGAAAACTATTGCTACCGTTTCCATCTTCGTTTTTAGCTGAATGTGGATTTAGTGCTGTAAATGATTTACTGGTAAAAAAAAAATCAGCTGGATATAACACAATGTGGAGACTTGAGACTAAAGTTAACCAAATTGGAACCTAATATAAAATCTCTGTGCAGCAAGCATTAAGCACAAGGATCACACTAAATTAAAATAATAAATTAATATAGAAAAATCTGTATTAAAATTGTTTGGAATTTAAATTTCTGTTTTTCATTATATGTTTTGAAATTTTACTTACTGTGTTTTGTTAACAATTGCATAATGATTTCTTCCTAGAACCTATCATTTATGTTTATTAAGTGAACAAATCAATTTTTTAATGTTAAAAATTATGTATGTTACATAGAGGGGGACATAAAAATTTTAGAAAGGTTAAGGTGGGGCATGGCACAAAAAAGGTTGGAAAACACTGAACTAGAGTCTGGCCACTAAGTATTTGCAGAATTTTTCTAAAGATAAATTAATTCTTTCCACCTTACTTTATAGCAATACATGAATTACTTGAAGTGAGTTTGCCTGAGGTATTAAAATCAAAATTACTGGTCCTCAGTGGGACGCAGTGGAAACAACGTGAGGTCTCAGCAGGCTGCTCGGCAGAGATGAGTGCGATTTAGAAAATGCACATGTGCAGCTTATGGGTGTAGCCGAGTTCAAGCCCAGACTCAACCCTTGCCTGATGGAAGACAGAAAACACTGAAAAGACTGCAAGAAAATAGAAGTGTAAGAAATATGAGCCACCTATGGACCTGAAGATGGCAGGGGAGTAGGCAGATGCACAGACACCAAGCTCTCACCACCAAACTGGAATACAAATCAATTTAGGAAAAATCAGTGTGAAAAACCAACTCTGGACTACAAGAACAGCTCTCAAAAACCAAGGAGCAAAGAAGCCACAACAAACCTGGTAGGGAGCGCCTGAATCTCCCCTGCTTATAGGAATGGGGGGGGGCGGGAGGCTGAGAGCCCAGAGGGGATCTAACTCCAAGGAAAAGAGCAGAAAATACTGCTCACAGCCACTTGCCTGGTGACCAGGGAGTAAGGTGTGTTGAAAAGACCAGCTTATCTCCCAAGTGGAAAGGAAAAAGAGAAGGAAAGACTGTGAGGGGCTAAGGAATGCAGAAAACAACCTAAAAAAAGCTGACTCATTCATGCTGGAGGCAGCCATATCTGGGGGATGGACTGATCCTCCCCCACAAAACAGTACTGAATTGGTTCTTGATCAGAGATCTCCAGACATCTCTCCAGCTCCAATCAGCGCAAAAAGACACAGCTGAAAACAAGAAGTGAAGAGGAGGGGCAGTAACTCAGGTTTCCATGGAGATCTGAGATACACCTCCCTCTACTGAAGTTGAGGAAACACCCTGCCCCAAGAGAGATTAGTTAGTGGAAGAGGCCTTCAGTCTTAGGTTACACCCATCGCATTCCTGGATACAGTTTCAAGGAAGCCCCCTGCAGAGATCAGAAAACAAGACTGTCACCTGTTAAGAAAACAAACAAATCAAGACTTCAAAGCTGCCCAAATCCGAAAGTGGATTACAAATAATAGCTGAAACCAACACAAGAAGGCCTAGAAATACACAACTGAAAACTGGAGGCAGACAACACCAAGCCTAGACTCAACAAGCTCTATAAGCAAAACACCCAAACACAGACATATTGAGAGAACAAAAAAGTGCAATCCAAATGAAACCACAAGAGACACCTTCAGGAGATGAACTAAGTGATATGGAAATAATCAAACTTCCAGATGCAGAGTTCAAAATAATGATTGTAAGGAGGCTTAAGGATCTTAGAACAACAATGGATGGCCATTATTAACACCTAAATAAAGAAATAGCAAGTATAAAAAAGAATCAGTCAGAGATGACAAATACAATATCAGAAATAAAGACCACAATGGAAGGAATTAAAAACAGGATAGATAAAGCTGAGGATCGAATCAGCAAGTTGGAGGACAACTGGAATGAAGGCATGAAAGCAGAGAAGAAAAAAGAAAAGAGACTCAAAAAGTTTGAGGAAACTCTTAGAGAGCTCTGTGACAACATGAAGAGAAATAACATCTGCATCATAGGGGTTCCTGAAGAAGAAGAAAAAGAACAAAGGATAGAGACTTTGTTCAATCATATCATAGCTGAAAACTTCCCTAAATTAATGCAGGAGGAACTCTCACAAGTTCAAGAAGCACAGAGGACTCCATTAAAGAGAAACCCAAAGAAACCTACACCAAGACAAATCATAATTAAAATACCAAAGCTAAGCGATAAAGAGAAAATATTAAAAGCTTCAAGAGAAAAAAAAGCTATCAACTACAAAGGAGCCCCCATAAGGATGACATCAGACTTCTCAACAGAAACACTTGAGGCCAGAAGGGAATGGCAAGAAATAGTCAAAGTAATGCAAAAGAAGAACCTACCACCAAGACTACTTTATCCAGCAAGGCTATCATTTAAAATTTAAAGAGAAATAAAAAGCTTTCCAGACAAAAAACAACTCAAGGAATTCATTACAACCAAACAAATGCTGCAGGAAATGTTAAGGGGCCTGTTATAAACAGATCAAAGTGGGAAAAGAATATAACAAAAAAGGAATACAGCTTTAAAGAATAAAATGGCAATAAAAAACTACATATCAATAATAACCTTAAATGTAAATATATTAAATGATCCAATCAAAAGACATAGGGTAGCTGCGTGGATAAGAAAACAGGACCCATACATATGCTGTCTACAAGAGACACACCTTAGAACAAAGATACACATAGATTGAAGGTAAAAGGATGGAAAAAAACATTTTATGCAAATGGAAATGAAAAAAAAAGCTAGGGTAGCAATACTTATATCAGACAAAGTGGACTTTAAAACAAAGGATATAGTAAGAGATAAAGAAGGCCACTACATAATGATAAAGGGAGTGATCCAACAGGAAGATATAACTATTATAAATATCTATGCACCTAATATAGGAAAACCTAAATATGTAAAGCAGACTTTGATGGATTTAAAGGGCGAGATCAAGAGCAATACTATAATAGTAGGGGATTTCAATGCCCCACTAACATCACTAGATAGACCCTCAAGAAAGAAAATTAACAAAGAAACAGCAGACTTATTGGACACACTAGATCAACTTGATTTAATAATTATCTTCAGAACCTTTCACCCTAAAGCAGCAGAATATACATTCTTTTCAAGTGCTCATGGTACATTCTCTAGGATAGACCACATGTTAGGGCACAAAAGTGCTCTCAACAAATTTAAGAAGATTGAAATCATATCAGGCACTTTCTCCGATCACAATGGCATGAAACTAGAAATGAACCCCAACAGAAAAGCTCAAAAATTCTCAAACACATGGAAACTAAATAGCCGGTTGTTAAATAATGAATGGATTAAGAATGAGATCAAAGAAGAAATAAAAAAATTTCTAGAAATGAATGACAATGAGCATACAACAACTCAAAATTTATGGGACACAGCAAAAGCAATACTGAGAGGGAAGTTCATAGCACAACAGGCACACTGTAAGAAGAAAAAGCTCAAATAAACAACTTAACCCTGCATCTAAAAGAACTAGAAAAAGAACAGCAAGTAAAACCCAAATGTAGTAGAAGGAAGGAAATAATAAAAATCAGAGCAGAAATAAATGACATAGAGGCTAAAGAAACAATACAGAGGATCAATAAAACTAGGAGCTGGTTCTTTGAAAAGATAAACAAGATTGATGAACCTTTAACTAGAATCACCAAAAGAGAGAGAGAGGACTCAAATAAATAAAATTAGAAATGAGAGTGGAGAAATAACAACTGACACAACAGAAATACAAAATATTGTAAGAAAATACTATGAAGAACTGTATGCCAAAAAACTAGACAACCTAGATGAAATGGACAAATTTCTAGAAATATACAATATTCCAAAAATCAATCTGGAAGAATCAGAAAACCTACAGACTGATTACACCAAATGGGATTGAAACAGTTATCAAAAAACTCCCAACAAAGAAAAGTCCAAGGCCCGATGGCTTCACAACGGAATTCTACCAAATATTCAAAGAAGAACTAACTCTTATCCTTCTCAAACTATTTCAAAAAATTCAAGAGGAACGAAGACTTCCAAGCTCCTTTTATGAGGCGAGCATAATTCTGATTCCAAAACCAGGCAAAGACAACACAAAGAAAGAAAATTATAAGCCAATATCTATGATGAATATAAATGCTGAAATCCTCAACAAAATATTAGCAAACAGGATCCAACAATATATGGAAAAAATCATACACCATGATCAAGTGGGATTTATTCTGGGGAGGCAAGGCTGGTACAACATTCGTAAATCAATCAATGTGATTCATCACATAAACAAAAAGAAGGAGAAAAACCATATGATAATTTCAATACAGGCCAAAAAAGCATTTGATAAAATTCAGCATCCATTCATGATCAAAACTCCAGAAAAGTGGGAATACAGGGAACATACTTCAACATGATAAAAGCCATCTATGAAAAACCCACAGCCAACATCGTACTCAATGGGCCATAATAAAAAGCAATACCCTTAAGATCAGGAACAAGGCAGGGGTGCCCTCTTTCACCACTCTTACTTAACATAGTCCTGGAAGTCCTAGCCACAGCAATCAGACAAGAAGAAGAAATAAAAGGCATTCAAGTTGGAAAAGAAGAAGTAAAACTATCATTATTTGCAGATGATATGATATTGTATATAGAAAACCCTAAAGTCTCAGTCAAAAAACTCCTGGACCTGATAAATGAATTCAGCAAAGTGGCAGGTTATAAAATCAATACTCAGAAATCAGAGGCATTTTTATACACCAACAATGAACAGTCAGAAAGAGAAATTAAGGAAACAATCCTCTTCACTATTACTACCAAAAAAATAAAATACCTAGGAGTAAACTTAACCAAGGAGACTAAAGACTTGTACTCAGAAAATTAAAAAGCATTGATAAAAGAAATTAAGGAAGATACAAACAAGTGGAAGCAAATACTGTGCTCATGGTTAGGAAGAATAAACATCATTAAAATGTCTATATTACCCAAAGCAATCTATAAATTCAATGCAATACCAATTAAAATACCAATGACATACTTCAAAGATATAGATCACATATTCCAAAAATTTATATGGAACCAAAAAAGAACACAAATAGCCTCAGCAATCTTAAAAAAGAAGAATAAAGTGGGAGGTATCACACTTCCTGATATCAATTTATACTACAAGGCCATTGTACTCAAAACAGCCTGGTACTGGCATAAGAACAGGCATATAGATCAATGGAACATAACAGAGAACCCAGAAATAAACCCACAACTCTATGGACAACTGACATTTGACAAAGGAGGTAAGGAAATACAATGGAGTAAAGATAGCCTCTTTAACAAATAGTGTTGGGAAAATTGGACAGCTACCTGCAAAAAAATGTAACTAGATCACCAGCTTATACCACTCACAAAAATAAACTCAAAATGGATAAAAGACTTAAATGTAAGCTGTAAAACCATAAGCATCTTAGAAGAAAACATAGGCAGTAAGCTCTCTGACATCTCTTAGAGCATTATATTTGCTGATTTATCTCCACGGGGAAGTGAAATAAAAGACAGGATAAACAAATGGGACTATATCAAACTAAAAAGCTTTTGCACAGCTAAAGACAATAAGAACAGAATAAATGGACAAACTATACAATGGGAGAACATATTTGACAATACGTCTGATAAGGGGTTAATAACCAAAATTTATAAAGAACTTGTAAATCACAACACCAGGAAGACAAACAATCCAATCACAAAATGGGAAAAAGAAATGAATTGACACTTCTCCAAAGAGGACATACAGATGGCCAATAGGCATATGAAAAAATGCTCAACATCACTAATCAGTAGAGAAATGCAAATTAAAACCACAAGGAGATATCACCTCATACCAGCCAGAATGGCGCTCATCAACAAAACAACACAATAAGTGCTGGCGAGGATGTGGAGAAAAGGGAACCCTCCTGCACTGCTGGTGGGAATGCATACTGGTGCAGCCACTGTGGAAAACAGCATGGAGATTCCTCAGAAAATTGAAAATTGAACTGCCTTTTGACCCAGCTATCCCACTTTTAGGAATATACCCCAACACCATAGAATGGCTCCAAAAGGAGAAATGCACCCCCATGTTTGTGTCAGCATTGTTCACAATAGTGAAGATCTGGAAACAGCCCAGGTGTCCATCAGAGGACAAGTGGATTAAAAAGCCTTGGTATATATATAGTATGGAATACTACTCAGCCATAAGAAATGATGACATCGGATCATTTACAGTAACATGGATGGACCTTGATAACATTATACGGAGTGAAATAAGTAAATTAGAAAAAACTAAGAACTAGATGAATCCATACAAAAATGGGACATAAAAATGAGACTCAGAGACATGAATAAAAATGTGATGGCAATGGGGTGGGAGGGTGGGAGGAGGGGGTATGGGGCAAGGAAAGAGAGAGGGGGTGGGGGAGGGGAGGGGCACAAAGAAAACCAGATAGAAGGTTATGGAAGACAATTTGACTTTGGGGGAGGGGTATACAGCACAATCAAATGTCAAAATAATCTGGAGATGTTTTCTCTCAACATATGTACCCTGATTTATCAATGTCACTGCATTAAATTTAATTAAAAAAAATCAAAGTTACTTTTCCAAATAAACTCAAAATAGTGTCCTTAAATAGAAAGTGTCCTTTGATATCAAGTGTATTTCTTGCATTTTCATACTTTGTCTTACCTTGCTTTCTTCGAACATGTGTGTGTGTGCTATATTCTTATGGTCAAAGAACCAAACCTTTAGATCAATTTTTCTCTATGTGTAACAGATAGTAGGCCCACTCACAGCCTTTCTGTTCTTATAATGATGTCTTTCTTTTGAGGTATATTGGCATAACTTCGAATCAAATGGAAGTGGGCTTCCATATTAACTCTGCCATGTACTTGTTTTGTGATTTTGTGCAAATTATTTAACTCTCTGATCCTCAATTTCCTCCCCTGTGATGTAGAGCTCCTACCTTGCAGTGCTTTTGTGAGGAGTTCTCCATAGAGCTCTTAGCACAATGTTGGTCATCTGTGGACACATAACAGTGTAGAACTTAGGTTTCAAATTAGAATTACTACTTTATGCCTTCTGCTCTACTTTCAAAATGTCTATTGCTGTCTTGATAGTTTTCATTAATAGTTTTTTTACTATCTTAATCTAATTAAAATATAGCCTTTCTTTTATATCAGCCAAGATTCTGACAGGAAAATAAAAGCTCACTGGACATTTAAACAAGAACTTTGATAAAAAGAACTATAGGAACATGGTTATGGAAGGCTGACAGAATAAAACTCAGGGAACAGAGTAGCTCAGAACTTGGAATTCTGGGTGAAGAACTCACTGAGTCTTGAATTCAGTCAGATTTTTGAGGAAGAGTGCTGCCAACTGCTGCTGCTATTATGTCAGAAGATAGGCAATGAGGCTGGTTCTGAAAGAAGAAAAAAAATGAAGGATGCAATCAAGTGCCACTACTGCCTTCGCATTCCCTCTGGTTCCTTCACTGTTAGAACTTGACCAAAAGCTAGCAGTCCAAAGAGAAACATAGTTTAGAGTCCTAGCTGTAGCCTAACTAAGTACAATTGATATGGGTATATTTTGATCTGATAAATGGTCAGTATGGTCAAATATCTGCCTACTGAACATCCAAAAACACTCTCTTCTACCTCTATTTGAACTTCAATGCCACTGCAGTGAAAGCTCCGGCTAACCAGATATAACTATCTGATATCAAACAAAGATGGGCTTATTCTCTCTCTTTTAAAGGAAGACAAGTCCCACAAGTCATAGATTCCAATGGGATTTGATAAAGTACGGCAGGTTTTGAATCATTATAACACCATATGTGGCCTGTATTAGAGAACACTGAATATTCATATATCAGAGGAGATTTATTTGAAGAAAATTTGTAGGAGTAGATATTGCATTGCAGAATGATAGCCTGCTTTTCCTCTACCCAGACCCAAATAAAGTAGAGCTCAGATAGAAAATGCTTTTTCTTTCTAAACTAGTTCAGAGCCCCTTCTTATTACTGTCAGCACAGGACTAGAGACTTTATGGAAAACCTTAGCATGTAGCATCAATTCCTGTATCTGAGTCCTGTAATGGTAACCTGATAAGAGAGGGCAGCAGTGGGAGAAGTCTTCACTTCCTTCGACATGCTGCCCTGACATTTTCCTAAGGTCTGAGTGAGTGTTATGGAGAGCCCTTTGAATACTGTACCAGATAGATAGATGATAGTAGATAGATAATAGAGATAAAAGGGCATCTGTCAATAATTCATATGCAAGAAGTGAAACATATTTTGCAGTAATTAGAGGACAAATGTTGAGATTCTTTTTCAGGTAACTTGGCATATAAAATAATATGGAAAAAATAAACAAAAAATGCTTACTTTGTAAGCCTGGAGAAAATGTCACTAGCTTTGTTTAACCACAGAGCTGAGTTTGTAGAAAACTAAAAGAGACTGGAAACTCAAAAAATATAAATTAAAATCTAAGCTGAAACTCCCAGGAGTGCGTATCCTGATTCCAGAAAACCTGAGGTAGATGGAATAATATTTAAGAAGTAGAATCCCCCAGATATGATCAGCTAGTATCAAGAGTGAATGAGTTTAAGGATTAAGGAATGATGGAAAAAAAGAGTAATATCCCAAACTGAGAAAGTAGAAAGAGGTAATCTGGAAGACAGGAATATATATATTCTATCTAGGACTGTGTGTGTGTGTGTGTGTGTGTGTGTGTGTGTGTGTGTGTGTGTGTAGTCTCTACATCTATATTCTATGTCTGTATTCTATATCTATATTCTATAATTTATATATATATAATTTATATATATATATAAATTATATATATATAAATTATATATATATAAATTATATATATATATATAAATTCAGTCCTAGATAGAATTTGATGTTTTGGTAAAACACCTTGGTCTAGTGCTTGGCAGCATCAGAATTGAAGATCAGAATTTGCAAGTTACTGGTAGACATAAAGATGATCACTAAAGCCATTGGGAGTGGATAAGAAAGAATGAAATACATAGGGAATCTGGTATGGAAGTAACATGAAGAAATATATACCACTAAGAGCTAAGTAGTGGAAGATGGGCTTAGTGTGGGATTTATGAATGGGTTTCTGGGTATATAGGTAGAAAGGACATAAAAATATTGCCTTAGACACCAGTGCTTTTCAAGCATGAAAGGCTTATCATTGGAGTCAAAGGTTGTCTAGATATCAAATAAGGATTGGAAACAAACACTTGATTTAGCAACAGGGAGGATTTGGGGGTCTTTATTGAGTGGTTTTGCAAGTAACCAGTAACAACAGGATCTAAACCTGAATCTCATGCTTCTTTCAAATTCCCACTTTTCTGTTACAGGGTCTATACTAGCCTTTTATTTACAGATTAGAAAACTAAGGATCAAAGAGACTTAAAAGATTGCTTAAAGCAAGGGTCATGAAACTGGCAGACCCCAACTCCATGTAGGCTTTGTACCTGAAAGCTAAGAATGACATTTACATTGTAAATGGTTAAGTTTAATGTTTTAAAGTACCTACATTATATTTTTTATTTTACTTTTCATCCTCAAAAACTAAAATGTTAACTATTGGCCCTTTCTAGAAAAACTTTGTTGGTCTTTCTTAGAATAAATAACAAAAATAGGATGAAGGTCTTCTGACTGTCCACTTCACCTACAAAACTAAGCAAACCAATAGAATAAACCAACAATTCTCTAACAATTAAAATTAGCTATGTGAGGGAACTGCATATTGATGCAAAGTATTACTAAGCCAAAATTTAGAAATATTTTTAGATTAATTTTTGAGTTTGGTCTTCAGTGATTTTGTACTATTAAAAATTAATAACATTTTTTAAATCAAATAAATTATCTAGATGCTGGCATATTTCTGGCTGAACCATTTTTGTTGGAAAAATCAGTGTGTTAGGATTGCTTGCTGTACTTTGCCTGACTGGTGCATGAGCTGGGACAGCACCACCTGTTTATAGTCAATGTGAGGCTGCAGGTGCTTGCCCTCAAGGCAGCAGATTGTAGATTGTGGATGGCCTGCTGCAATTGGGAGGGGCTATTTTTTGCTATTGTTTGACAGAGAAGGGATTTTTTCCATCAGTCTTGTTTGCTACACAGCCCTAAAGAGGGAAGCAATTTTCCCTGCCTGCTTGTTTGTCAGCAGTTGCCAGACTCAAACAGAATGGCCCACCATTCTCTGGCTCCACAGATCCTTGACTGTCTGCCCGAATCCAATATGAACCTGCATGGCCACAGCCACTGGCCTTATAATTATTTCAATAAATTCACACAAGTAGGTTGGGGAAATACAGATTTTGATTTAATCTTGATAATTTATATGCAAAATAATTTTAATCTTCAGGGATAATAGAAGAAAAGAAAGTGGTTTGATTTCATGTCATGTATAAAATATTTTAGTATTTGTATAAACTTGTAAAATATATCTGATGACTTTACTAGTTCTTCCACTTTAAATATTGGTAGTTTTAAGTAAATATCAAAAATTATTTTTCATTTTGGTAAGACATTATAATGGTGTCATTAATGAAAAATAAACCCAAGTTCTTCCCTTCTCTCACACAATAAAATAGACGTGTGCAGAAGGGAACATTCCTCCTCAGAGGCATAAATTTTTTAGCTTTAACTCTTCTTTTAATAGCTAAAAATCTTTAAACTAGATCCTATCTCAGTGAGTCCATGTCCTGAATTATAACATTGAGATATTGGGGAAGGCAGCTAAAAGAATTGGCCAGTGAAGTGTTGGTACACTACAGTATAGGTTTATTGTCAATATCAAATAAAACAATATAAGTGACATTATTTTAAAAATTATACACAACAGCCAGTAAACTTTATCTAATAGGAATAAGGTAATTGGTTCAATTAAAACAATATATTTTAAAAACAGTGACATCTGTTATGGTGAATGCAGAATTAAAATTTTGATAGTTTTCATAAAAAGTAAAAATTATTTCCTTTTGTACAGGTCATGTATAAAAATCTTTATAGATTTGTTCATTTCAAGCAAAATATGTTTGCATTTTCTTGAATAACATGAAATTTAAGTTGTGAAAATAAACCAAAACCTAAACCTTAATTTCATTCAAAAGTAAATGACAATGAAAAGTATTTGGAAAATGAGTCAGTAAAATAAGGAATATAGTTGAACAGCATAATATATTAGCATGTAAATGTTCATCAAATATGTCCAGTAATGTAGACTTTTTTCTGTACAAAATAAAATAATAAAAAGTGTAAGCTAGTGAAGAAAATAAATAGCTGTTAAACATTAATTAGTGTCTCTTTTGATAAAATAAAAATGTCTGTTTCAAAGCATACTATTTATTTTTAAATAACTTAATTTGAATATTATTCAATATTCAAAGATATGCAACATGCTGTTCCCACACTCATAATAAAAATTGAAGAGCTTTAGGAAAGAAAATTAAGTAGCTTGATGATTGTTTTTAGTAGAGACTATGCAGCTGTTTGAACAGAAAACAAAGAAAGCAAATCATTTTTTTAATCAGGTTGTAACAAAGATATAGACTTACAAATATCATTTAGAGATGGACTTTCAGAACTTAGTGAGGTAACATGGAGAGAGTAGGTGTAAAGGGGAGACATACTACTTTAAAGAATTATCAAGTGAAAAAGAAACATGATTGAAACAGTATTACTGATATGACTTATCTGAATCAAAAGAGCAATTTTTTTTTTATTACAGAGACAGAGTCAGAGAGAGGGATAGATAGAAACAGACAAACAGGAAGGGAGAGAGATGAGAAGCATCAATCAGTTTTTCTTTTGACACCTTAAGTTGTTCATTAATTGCTTTCTCATCTGTGCCTTGACCCTGGGGCTACAGCAAACTGAGTAACCCTTTGCTCGAGTCAGCGACCTTGGGTCCAAGCTGGGGAGCTTTTGCTCAAACCAGATGAGCCCACGCTCAAGCTGACAACCTTGGGGTCTCGAACCTGGGTCCTCTTCATCCTAGTCCGATGCTCTATCCACTGCACCACCACCTGGTCAGGCCAAAAGAGCAATTTTTAAAAAACTAATTGTGTAAGTATGCAAATTCAAGTTAGTGTATTTAAGAATTTCTGGTTTCTATAAGTCCATTGTTTCCCCCTTTGGTTACTTTGTTATTTCAGGGAAAATAAATCAGAATTTGTAATGCTTTGCATTTAATATCACTACTAATTAATTCCTAAGTGAGATTAACAAAATCACATTCCTCAGAGATAGTAAAGAAGGTTGAAATACCTATGAAGGAGAAAAATGAGAGTAAAAAAATTAGTGACCAATTTTTTATGTAACATCTTTGAAATCATATAAATATTAACATTGCATTTCTATCATGCAAAATCTTACACATATAAAAAAACAAATATCTTTCAAATTTTACATAACTGTAATGCCGCTGGCCAAGGCCAGGCAGGTTCACATTGGATTCAGGCAGATGGTAGAGAAACTGCAGAGCCCAAAAGGGTTGGGCTATTGCATTTAATAAAGTCTCACAATGGCAGACAAGCATAAAGGCAGGGGAAACAGCCTCTCAGGCAAACAAACAGCAAAATGGCCCCTCACAGTGGTGGGCAGGCAATGCACCATCCACAATCCTCCATCTCTCTCGAGCACAAACACCCATAGCCTTATATAAGCTGTGCACATGTGTCTCTGCCACATGCTCACACGCTAATCAAATGAAGTGCTTGCAGCTGGTACACCAGCAAACAAGCCTAACACAGCTGTTCCACATTCCACCCCTGTAGGGTTGCTGGCCTCACAATAGGTACATTACATACATTCCAAAAATGACAATTATAAAAGTGCCCTTCACAATGTCTCCCTGAACACTGCCCAGGGAGTTAACTGGAGGCCCACCTCCAACACCCCATCCCACAGTGCCAACAAGGCCACCCATCATAGTTGGGAAGTCTGTATAGTATAGGACCATGTCCATTGAAGAAAGTGACCTTGGTGCATCTCTGCAACTGGGTGAGAACAGTTTTCCAAGTGCAGGAGGGCCTCCACCAGTGCAGAGCTGCCCCCCCAACAGAGCTGTGGTCTCTCACACAGTCCAAAGGCAGCATATCCATCCAACAAAGGAGCCTGTGCCCACCTCTGGTCTCAGTCCAAGAGTCAGTCCACAATAGACAGACCAGGTACACATCACCAAGGCAAAGATCCATTACAGACAACTAGGGTCACAGAGGGCCTCCTACCTCCACCCTCATCCCTGCCATCATGGCAGCTCTGAAGACGCTGCCCCAAAGAGGAGCACATGGCAACAGTGGCCAACCTCTCCACCTCTGCTCCAGAGAGCATGATGCCATTCACCCCTATGTCCTACAATCGCAGCAAGCCTGTCAGTGGCTCAGTGGGTTTCTGCCTGAATTTCACCCCCATCAGCTTTCTCTAGGTGTAGGGCCAGACCACCGAGTGCTCCACTCCCTGGGGAGGAGGCTGTGGCTGCCCCTGAGGGACTCTCACTTTCTTGGTGACCAAAGGTTGGGCTGTGAGTCTGTGGATGGCAGTTGCAGCCTGAGCCTCACCCACAGAAGAGGAGGAGTTGGAAATGCCTGCTCCTGCTGACTCAGAGCTGCTCTGCCAGCAGGAATGCAGCTCCATCCATCTTCAGCTGCTGCAGCAGCCGGCTTTCAGCCTGAAGCTGACTCTCGAGCTCCTGAACCCACAGTTGTTCCTCTAACAACTGCCTCTGCCCAAGTTCAACCTCCAGGACAAACTGCAACTCACGAACCCATTCGGCCTCCTTCTCCAGTGCTCACTCCAGTTGAAGCCATTGCTACTGGGTCCACAACTCACCCTGGAGCTCTGGAACCTGGGTCACCTCTTGCACAGAGCTCTCGGTTTCCTCTTGTAGGACTGTAAAGAAACACCCAGCCCACAGTCCCCACCAAGAGAGCCGCGGGGAACAGCCACTCCTCTATTCCACCCCTCAATAATGTTGGCAGCACCAGACCAATCTGCTCCGAACCCAGCCCACTACGCCAGATGTCATGCTGGTGTCCAGGACCAGGCAGGCTCACATTGGATTTAGGCAGATGGTAGAGAAGTTGTGGCGCCAGAAAAATATTGGGCCATTCCATTTAATAAAGTCTCACAAGGGTGGACAAGCACACAGGCAGGGAAAACCACCTTTCAGGCAAACAAACAGCAAAATGGCCCCTCACAGTGGTGAGCAGACAATCCTCACACCCGCAATCCCCAATCTCTCCTGAGAGCAAGCGCTCATAGCCTTAAATAGGCTGTGCACATGTGCCTCTGCCATGTGCTCACGCACTAATCAAACAAAGGTCTTGCAGATGGTAAACCAGCGAGCAAGCCTAACACAGCTGCCCCACAATAACTAACTTTACTAGATGAAGAAAGACTTGTTAGAAAACATTGAACTTTAATTCTTAGCCACAAATTTGTGTTGAACAATTTTCTTTTTCTGTAAGCCTAACAATTAAAATTTTGAAGCAGTGAACTATTTCTGAAATTTCAAAAAGGAGTACTCAAAATACAGAGGCTTTTGTGAAGTCAGCAGCAGCACAATAAAGCACCAAACCAGGAAGTGACTGAATTGAGAGAAAACCATAGTTCCAAGTTATTGTGCACTGAGGGAAAGTGGTAAATTCCTATCTTCCTTAATAAACTGTTTCAACATCGTTGGATAAACTTCATAAATATTTAATGAGATGATTAACTGTTAAGTACAAATGGTCTAAATCTCTATCAAAAGTGAGATTAGGTTGAAAAATAAAACCCACCCATATATTATATGTAAAAACATAAACAAACCAATAAAAAAACACTTAAAAGAAACAATTGAGTTTTTTTGTGCTCTTTTAAATTTATTGATTAAAGAAAAGCTAGTAATACACAGCTTCATTTTTTCTTCTGCAGTTGTTATTTTTGTTATCATTTATTTGATGTTTTCTAACGAAAACTAGATGTCATGTCAAAGTAGTTTCTAAAAGTTAGTTGCTAGCAAATGAAAACTCTCAAGTGATATAAATTGATGAGAATAATGACTGCATGTTATGTTACTGTGTATTTTGCCTGGTATTTATTTGGAGTAAAATTATTTAATAAAAATTTTATATCACTTTTAAAACCAGTTTGTTTAAAGCCTCAGAAAATTTAATATATATATGTATTTTATTGCCCCTTTTGAATGACATTCATAGGACCTGTCAAGTTTTATTGTACTTGCTGGTATTTTAAATTAGTATTTTTTTTTTTGTATTTTTCTAAAGTTAGAAACGGGAGGCAGACAGACTCCTGCATGCGCCTGACTGGGATCCACCGGGCATACCCACCAGGGGATGATGCTCTGCCCATCTGGGACACCGCTTTGTTGCAACCAGAGCTATTCCAGTGCCTGAGGCAGAGGCCATAGAGCCATCCTCAGCGCCCAGGCCAATTTTTGCTCCAATGGAGCCCCAGCTGCGGGAGGGAAAGAGAGAGACAGAGAGGAAGGAGAGGGGGAGGGGTGGAGAAGCAGATGGGCACCTCTCCTGTGTGCCCTGGCCGGGAATCAAACCTGGGAATCCTGCACACCAGGGAATCTAACATTGAGCCAACTGGCCAGGGCCAAATTAGTATTTTTAAAGCATATTTTTACATTTTATATTTTTAATAATAGCTATTAAATAACTTTTGAATGAATGGACCAAAGTAGAATTTCCTTTTAAGGTGTGATGTTATTTCCTGTTAATGGGAAACTAGCTCTGTTTAGCACAGAGTAAAAATTTAATATATAATTTTAATTGAGTAATTTGATTCAGACATGAAAAGTCAATTCAATGAATATATGCTGAAGATCTGGCTTTTTTATGTATTTTTGGAAATATGACATAACACCAATAGTGTTTAAACTTTTATAAAATAATATTTGGGGTAATGTTAGTCTTTCAAGGGAGTTAAAACATGATACAGAGAATTCTTATATAATTTTATTTAGTTGACCCTCATGGTAACATCTATAACCATATAAAATTTATCAAACAAGAAATTTAAGCTTGGCACAACACTAGCACAATTTATTCAAATTTCATCAGTCTTTCCAATAATGTCCTTTTTCTGTTCCAGGATATAAATCAGAATCCATATTGCAGTTAGTTGCCATGTGTCATTAGTCTTTTCCAATTTGTGACAGTTTCTCTGTTTTTTCTGTCTTTCATGACCTTGATACTTTCAGAGAACACTGGCCAGTTATTTTCTGGAATGTTCCTTAATTCAGGGTCATTAGGTATTTGCTTATAGATTGAGGTTCTGTATTATTAGAAAGGTTATCACAGATGTGAGTTTTCTGTCTCAGTATATTATACAAGTAGGCATATGAAATCAGAATGTTTTCAAATTCATGATGATATACTTTATCTTTTGAGTAAAGTGGTATCTAAGAAGATTCTATGCATAAACTTATCAATTTTCCCTTTGGAATTACTAAACATATTGGGAGACACACTGGCACTATGCAAATATTTTTTCTGGCATAAACTTTTGCCTGATCATTTTAGCATTTATTAGTGTTTATTCTCTATGACAATTATTACAGTGGTATTCTAATGAATATTTTCTGTTTTTCTTATATATTTATTAATTAGAATTTTTCTATAGGAAAGAGTTGCCACTAATCTTCCATTTATTTGCCCTTCCTTCCTTCCTTCCTTCCTTCCTTCCTTCCTTCCTTCCTTCCTTCCTTCCTTCCTTCCTTCCTTCTATCCTTCTTTCTTTCTTTTCTTTCTTTTCTTTCTTTCTTTCTTTCTTTCTTTCTTTCTTTCTTTCTTTCTTTCTTTCTCTCTTCTCTTTCTTTCTTTCTTTCTTTCTGTCTTTCTTTCTTTCTGTCTTTCCTTCTTTATTTTTATTGAGAGAGAGAGAGAGAGAAAGATGAGAATCATCAACTCGTAGTTGCATCATATTAGTTGTTCATTGATTGCTTCTCATATGTGCCTTGACCGGGGGACTCCAGCTGAGCCAGTGACCCCTTGCTCAAGACTACAATCTTGGCATTCAAGGCAGTAACTTTGGGATCTTGTTGATCCCATGCTCAAGCCAGAGCAACCCCTACTGAAGCTGGTGAGTCTTTTCTGGGCCTCAGGATTTGGAACCCAGGTCCTGAGCATCTCAGGTCAATGCTATATTCACTGCTCCACCATTGGTTAGGCTATTATTTATTTCAATATGGGTTCATTCTCAAAAAAAGCTTTGGGCTTTATTTAATCCTATAGTTATTTGTTTTGTTGCTCAAGGTCAAACTTTGACCACTGGGGTGAGTTCTTTTAGGTTGGTTCTTATGCCTCTTCTTCCTTTTAAAAAAAAAATTTTAGAACTTCCTTATTTTCTGATACTAAAAGATGTTCCAAGACCTAGAATCAATGAGTTCTTCATAGGCCCTAATTCTCTTTATTGGAAAAGGCATTTAGAAGCCAAGATCTAGTTGCAAGATCTAATTAAAAATTTTAAATAAACTTTATTGAGGTATAGTTTTTATACAATAAGATGTATATAAAATATGTAGATCAATGATTTTGACAAATATAGGTACTTTTGTAATCATCCCACAAATCAACATTTATTTTTTATTATCTGAGATTTTTAGATGATCATGTTACCTGTGAACAAAAGTAGTTTTTCTTTAATATAAAAATCTTAATTTTTTTATACTAAGTAGGATGAGGTAGAATACTGCATAAAGAAGATCTACCCTCATCTAACCCATTGGGGCCTGAATATAACAAAATGTTAAAGAAAGGAAGAACTCTCACTCTCTGTTCTTAAGCTGGGATATTCATATACTGCTTCCCTTGAACATTAATGCTCCTGGTTCTGGGGCCATTGGACTTTAGGACTTAACACTGGAAGTCCTCTGGTTCTCAGGCCATTGCTCAGATCGAAATATACCTCCAGCTTCTCTAGTTCTCCAAGTTGCAGAGGGTATATTACGGCAAACCTAAATCTCTATAATACTCTGAATCAATTTTCATAAAAAACCATCTATCTATCATCTATCTATCTATCTATCTATCTATCTATCTATCATCTATAATATTCTATTGGTTTTGTTAATTTGGAGCACCCTGACTAATACACTTAGTATCTGGAATAAGAAGACTCAGACCTGCAAGCTCTTCTATTTAATATATACCTAACTAGGAAATTCATCACTGGAAACATCTGAAAAAGTTTCTTAGAGAATGGAAATAAATATTAAGATATATATATATATATATATATATATATATAATTATATTTATAACAATGTTTTTAAATAGTTAAACATACACATTTAAAGCAGTAAAGATCTGATGATGAATGTCAGATTATTATTATTCTCTTTTTCATCAATGTCTCTTTGAGTGCTGGTGATGGAGACTTTGCTTTCATTATCATAACCGCCTGATTATGCTAGCAGCTCTGACTGACTGAGCCTTACCCAGAGCCCTTTGCTGATTGGGAATAGAGTGAAGAGTTGCCAGCCCTTTGAGCCTCTTACTATCCAGGCAGAGGCAGCAGCAACCCCATAGCTGGATTATCAGGCTACTGATTGAGGAAGGAAAGACTAGGAGACAGGCTCCAGGAACACGTACTCTCTCACTGGTGGAGCCTATAAATGCTAATGAGCCTTGACTGCCAACGAGACTAAAGCAAAATACATGACATCGCCATAGAGACTTATCAACTGCAAACCTCTACCTGAGCATGCCAAAGGGGCAGAACCCAGGGTACACAGTCACCGACCAGGAAGAGGGAGAGAAAAGAGAAAGCAAGAAGATAACCTCTCAAAATCAAGAATAATCCGCAGACTTTATAACCTATCCTATTTTATTATATTTGCTCGTTTGTTTCTCTTATCTTCGTTCTTGATTTTTTTTTCCTCCTCCAATTTGGTCGTTTAACTCTCTGCTGGTCTTACTCTCTCCTCTCCTTAAACTACACTACCCATAAGTGTTACATCTCACATTATCTTTTCTTTCCTCTTCCTTTCTCTCTATGAGGGTTGCACTAAAAAACCTTAACTTTCTCTCTATCTCCTCTTTTTTCTTTTTTCTTCTTTTAGTGGTTTCCTCTTTTTTTTCTCTCTCTCTCTCTTTTTTTCTCCCTCTATATTAGTTTCTTCCTTTCTCCTTTACATCTCCTCTCATTCAAACCTCAATAACAAACAAATTATCTTATCTGGGACTCAAACTTATGTTTGTGGCATTTGGGGGGTTTTTTACTTCACTTTTTTAACTCACTAGCAGTGCTCCCATCCCTGGCTTTCCATTTTACCTAGTTCTTGTTCCACTAAATACAATAGTAATTTTCTAATTTGTCCCCCATTTTCCTGTTTCCCTCTTATTCCTCTCATCATAACTCTTAGTCAACCAACACCAAAAAGCAAGTCATTTTATTCTTGACCCAAATTTTTTCTTATTTGCTTTTTGTGGGTCCATACCCACTCCTTTTTTTTTTTTTTTTGCACCTTTATTACTTTTCCCCAATTCAGGCCCTCCATTACAGGCATTGTTTGTTCTATTTAATACAATTTAATTCACAGTTCACCACATAATTTTCTCAAGAAAGAGGGGAGAGGAGAGGAGAGGAAAAAAGGAGGGGGAAAAATTTCCCTTTTTAAAAATTTTTTATTTTATTTTATATTTTTTTATTTCATTATTAATTTCTTTAGAAAAACTCTTTTCAATTTTTTATTTTTTTAACTTTTTATTCTTTATTAAATATCATTAATACTATCAACAAAACCACCCTCAGATGCCATTAAGGAAGAGAAAATCAAATATCATGGATACAAAAGAAAGAGAGGTAACACAGCTAGATGAGGAAAAATCTATGGAGAAAAAATTTAATATATTGGAAATCTTGGAGCTAAATGACAGGAAATTCAAGATAAAAATCAAATAAATCCTCCAAGATATACAACAAAACACAGAAAGGCAATTTAGGGAGCTCAGAAAACAGCTCAGTGAACACAAAGAATATGTTTCCAAGGAAATTGAAACTATAAAAACAAATCAAACAGAGATGAAAACCTCAACTCACGAGCTGAAAAACGAGGTAACAAGCTTAGCTAATAGAACAGGCCAGATAGAATGTAGGATTAGTGAAATAGAAGACAAGCAACTTGAGGCACAACAGAGAGAAAAAGAAAGAGACTCAAAAATTAAAAAAAATGAGATAGCCCTACAAGAATTATCTGACTTCATCAAAAAGAATAATGGAAGAATAATAGGTATATCAGAGGGAGAAAAGAGAGAAAATGGAATGGAGAACATACTCAAACAAATAATAGATGAGAACTTCCCAAGCCTGTGGAAAGAACTAAAGCCTCAAATTCAAGAAGCAAACAGAACTCTGAGTTTTCTCAACCCCAACAAACCTACTCCAAGGCACATCATAATAAAATTGGCATGAACCAACGGCAAAGAAAAAATTCTCAAGGCAGCCAGGGAAAAGAAGAATACAACATATAAAGGAAGGCCCATTAGATTATCATCAGATTTATCAGCAGAAACTTTACAAGCTAGAAGAGAGTAGACCCCAATATTTAAAGTCATGAAAGAGAGGAACTTTCAGCCACAAATACTATACCCATCAAAGCTATCCTTCAAATTTGAAGGAGAAATAAAAACATTCACAGATATAGAATAGATGAGGGAATTTATCATCAGGAAATCCCCACTCCAGGAATTACTAAAGGGGGTTCTCCAATCAGACACAAAGAACAAAAAAAAAAACAAACCCACAAGTAAAAGCTCCAGGAAGAACAAAATAAAACCAAATTTAAACTGTGACAACAACAAAAAGAAAGGGGGGGAGAGAATGGAGATTAACAGTAGCAAAGGACAATGGAGTGCAAAAGTACTCACAAAATAGTGCGCTACAATGAACAGGGTAGGAACCCTTTTCATCACTTAAAGGTAACCACCATTGAAAAAACCACCACAGAAGCACATGAGATAAAGAAGATAGGAACAGAGGAAAGATGTATGGAATACAACCAAATAAAAACAAAAGATAGAAAAACAAAAGCGAAGGACCAAACAAGACACAAAACTAACAGAAAGCAATTTTTAAAATGGCAATAGGGAACTCACAAGTTTCAATAATTAGACTAAATGTAAACGGATTAAACTCACCAATGAAAAGGCACAGAGTAGCAGAATGGATTAAAAAAGAAAATCCAACTGTATGCTGCCTACAGAAAACTCATCTAAGTAACAAGGATGAAAACAAATTCAAAGTGAAAGGCTGGAAAACAATACTCCAAGCAAATAACATCCAAAAAATGCAGGCGTAGCAATATTCATATCTGATAATGCTGACTACAAGTGAGCAAAAGTACTCAGAGACAAAAATGGCCATTTCATAATGGCTAAGGGGACACTAAATCAAGAAGACATAACAATTCTTAATATATATGCAGCACACCAAGGAGCACCAAAATATATGACAGCTACTTATAGACCTTAAAACAAAAACTGGAAAAAATACAATCATACTTGGAGACCTCAATACACCGCTGACGGCTCTAGATGGTCATCCAAACAGAGAATCAAAAAAGACATAGTGGCCTTAAACAAAACACTAGAGCACCTGGATATGATAGACATCTACAGGACATTTCATCCCAAAGTGACTGAGTATACTTTTTTCTCCAGTATACATGGATCATTCTCAAGAATTGACCATATGTTTGGCCATAAAAACAACATCAGCAAATTCAAAAAAATCAAAGTTGTACCAAATATATTTTCTGATCATAAAGCCTTGAAACTAGAATTCAACTGCAAAAAAGAGGAAAAAAATCCCACAAAAATGTGGAAACTAAACAACATACTTTTAAAAAATGAATGAGTCAAAGAAAAAATAAGTGCAGAGATCAAAAGATATATACAGTCTAATGAAAACGACAATACAACATATCAGAATCTATGGGATGCAGCAAAAGCAGTGATAAGAGGGAAGTTCATATCACTTCAGGCATATATGAACAAACAAGAGAGAGCCCAAGTGAACCACTTAACTTCACACCTTAAGGAACTAGAAAAAGAAGAACAAAGACAACCCAAAACCAGCTGAAGAAAGGAGATAATAAAAATCAGAGCAGAAATAAATGAAATAGAGAACAGAAAAACTATAGAAAAAATTAATAGAACAAGGAGCTGGTTCTTTGAAAAGATCAACAAAATTGACAAACCCTTGGCAAGACTTACCAAGGAGAAAAGAGAAAGAACTCATATAAACAAAATCCAAAATGAAAGAGGAGAAATCACCATGGACACTGTAGATATACAAAGAATTATTGTAGAATACTATGAAAAACTTTATGCCCCTAAATTCAACAACCTAGAAGAAATGGATAAATTCCTAGAACAGTACGATGTTCCTAGACTGAGTCAAGAAGAAGCAGAAAGTCTAAACAGACCTATTGGTAGAGAAGAAATAAAAAAAAAACATTAAAAGCCTCCCCCAAAATAAAAGTCCAGGCCCTGACGGCTATACCAGTGAATTGTATCAAACATTCAAAGAAGACTTGGTTCCTATTCTACTGAAAGTCTTCCAAAAAATTGAAGAAGAAGCAATACTTCCAAACACATTTTATGAGGCCAACATAATCCTCATACCAAAACCAGGCAAGGATGGCACAAAAAAAGAAAACTACAGACCAATATCTCTAATGAATACAGATGCTAAAATACTAAACAAAATACTAGCAAATCGAATACAACAACATATTAAAAAAATAATACATCATGATCAAGTGGGATTCATCCCAGAAACTCAAGGAAGGTTCAACATACGTAAAACGGTTAACATAATACACCATATCAACACAACAAAGAACAAAAACCACATGATCTTATCAAAAGACGCAGAAAAGGCTTTGATAAAATAGAAAACAATTTTATGTTTAAGACTCTCAACAAAATGGGTATAGAAGGAAAATATCTCAACATGATAAAGGCCATATATGATAAATTATCAGCTAACATCATATTAAATGGCACAAAACTGAAGGCTTTCCCCCTTACATCAGGAACAAGACAGGGTTGTCCACTCTCTGCACTCTTATTTAATGTGGTACTAGAGGTTCTAGCCAAAGCAATCAGACAAGACAAAGAAATAAAAGGTATCCATATCAGAAAAGAGGATGTAAAGGTATCACTTTTTTGCAGATGATATGATCCTATACATCGAAAATTCCAAAGAATCCACAAAAAGACTACTAGAAACAATAAGCCAATACAGTAAGGTCGCAGGATACAAAATTAACATACAGAAATCAATAGCCTTTCTATATGCCAACAGTGAAACAATTGAGAATGAATTCAAAAGAATAATCCCCTTCACGATTGCAACAAAAAAAAAATAAAATACTTAGGAATAAACAAAACAAAGAATGTAAAGGACTTATATAATGAAAACTATTTCTCCACTGTCATTTCTAATTTTATTTATTTGAGTCCTCTCTCTCTTTTTCTTGGTGAGTCTAGTTAAATGTTCATGGATCTTGTTTACCTTTTCAAAGAACCATCTCCTGGTTTCATTGATCCTCTGTATTTTTTCTTTAGCCTCTATGTCATTTATTTCTGCTCTGATCTTTATTATTTCCTTCCTTTTACTAGCTCTGGAATTTACTTGCTGTTCTTTTTCTAGTTCTTTTAGATGTAGGGTCAAGTTGTTTATTTGAGCTTTCTACCTTCTTGAGGTATGCCTGTAATGCTATAAACTCCCTCTAACTACTGCTTTTGCTGTGTTCCATTAATTTTGAGTTGATGCATGCTCATTATCCTTTGTTTCTAGGAATTTTTTAATTTCATTTTTGATCTCATTGTTTACCCATTTGTAATTTAATAACATGCTATTAAGTTTCTAAGTAAGTATTTTTCAGTTTTTCTGTTGTGGTTGATTTCTAGTTTCATGCCATTGTGATCAGAGAAAGTGTTCGATATGATTTCAATCTTCTTAAATTTGTTGAGACCACTTTTGTGCCCTAATATGTGGTCTATTCTAGAGAATGTACATGAGCGCTTGAAAAGAATGTATATTCTGCTGTTTTAGGGTGAAAGGTTCTGAAGATATCTATTAAGTTGAGTTGATCTAATATGCCCTTTAAGTCTGCTGTTTCTTTGTTAATTTTCTTTCTTGAGGATCTATCTAATGATGTTAATGGGGTATTGAAATTCCCTACGGTTATAGTATTGCTGTTGATCTCACCCTTTAAATCTATCAAAGTCTGCTTTATATATTTAGGTGTTCCTATATTAGGTGTGTAGATATTTATAACGGTTATATCTTCCTTTTGGATTGCTCCCTTTATCATTATGTAGTGACTTTCTTTATCTCTAACTATAGTCTTTGTTTTAAAGCCCATTTTGTCTGATATAAGTATTGCTACCCCAGCTTTTTTTTCATTTACAATTGTGTGAAATATATTTTTCCATCCCTTTATCTTCAGTCTATGTACATCTTTTGATTTAAGGTGTGTCTCTTGTAGACAGCATATGTATGGGTTCTGTTTTCTTATCCATGAAGCTACCCTGTCTTTTGATTGGATCATTTAATCCATTTACATTTAAGGTTATTATTGATATGTAATGGTTTATTGCCATTTTATTCTTTAAAACTGTATTCCTCTTTTGGTATATTCTTTTTCTCCTTTGATCTGTTTACAATAGGTCCCTTAGCATTTCTTGCAGCCTTGGTTTGGTTGTAGTGAATTCCTTGAGTATTTTTTGTCTGTAAAGCTTTTTTATTTTTCCTTCAATTTTAAATGATAGCCTTGCTGGATAAAGTAATCTTGGTTTTAGGTTCTTGTTCTGCATTACTTTGAATATTTCTTGTCATTCCCTTCTGGCCTCAAGTGTTTCTGTTGAGAAGTCAGAAGTCATCCTTATGGGGGCTCCTTTGTAGGTGATAGTCTTTTTTTGTCTGTCAGGTTTTAATATTTTTTCTTTATCACCTAGGTTTGGTATTTTAATTATAATGTGTCTTGGTGTTGATTTCTTTGGGTTTCTCCTTAATGGAGTTCTTTGTGCTTCCTGAACATTTGAGATGTTTTCCTGCCTTAATTGAGGGAAGTTTTCAGCTATGATATGCTTGAACAAAGTCTCTATCCCTTGTTCTTTCTCCTCTTCTTCAGGAACCCCTATGATGCGGATGTTATTTCTCTTCATCTTGTCACAGAACTCTCTTAGAGGTTCCTCTGACTTTTTAAGTCTCTTTTCTTTTTTCTGCTCTTCTTCCGTGCCTTTATTTATCATGTCCTCTAACTTGCTGATTCTATTCTCTGCTTCATCCATTCTGCTTTTAATTCCTTCCATTGTGTTCTTTATTTCAGATACTGTATTTGTCATTTCTGACTGATTCTTTTTTATTATTTCAATGTCCTTTTTTTATATTTGCTCTCTCTTTATTTAGGTGTTCATAATGACCATCTATTTTTGTTCTGATATCTTGAGCACCCTAACAATTATTATTTTAAACTCTGCATCTGTTAATTTTGTTATATCTGATTCATTTAGGTCTTTTTGGGGGATTTCTCTTGGTTCATTTGTGTTGCATTTCTTTGCCTTTGCATTTTCTCTGTGTAAAGGAATGTTTTGGCCCCTTGAGTCCACTGGTTATGACCTCTCTTCCCTAGTTTTGGTATGTCTGCAGGCCTGCCACCCCCTCTGCTATTGCTGCCTAGGGCCTTCAGGTATGGGCATTGCCAGTGCTTGCCCACTGGGGCTGTTGCTGTGGTTTCCACCTCTCCTTCATGGGAATGGCTGTGATCACGTGCCCAGGTGCACAAGCCTTGATGGCCTTGGCCTTTGCTCCACTCCTGTGGGTGGCATTATGCTCAGTCCTGAGGGCAGTGGCGAGCACCTTTGCTCAGCTGCGGTTCTCTGCCTGTTTCTGGGCTTTCACCCTGCCCTTGCAGGAGGAGCCCACTCGTGGAATGGCTGCTAGCCTTGGCTCTACTGGCTGGGCAGGACTGTGTGTCCATGCTCAGCTCAGTAGCGGAACTCCACCTGTTATGAGCTTTTGGCTCCACCCCCATGGAAGAATCCGGCTCCCACATCAGGCCACAAGCCTCGGTTCCACAGGCGGGGCAAGGCTGAGCTCCTGCACCCTTGCTCAAGGTCTTCCAGGGTTCTGGCCCTTCTCCTGCAGGCTGGATTACAGGCTGCTGGCAACTGGGCTTGACCGCTTATGCACACCCCCTCCTCCCCAGCCGGGCAAGACTGAGCTTACACATGAGCCTAGTGGTGGCCAGCAGGCTTCCATGCCTGCCGCCAGAACCACGCTTCCGTGTTCCACTGCCACCTGCCCTCTGGCAAGCCCTCAGCCGTGTGGGTGTGGGCGCTGCAGCTCAGACCCTAAGACTCATTACAGCAGACCTGAAAGCTCCCTCCTTCTAAGCAACTCTACTCTGAGTGCCACAGGAGAGCTTGTTTGGCTGGTGTCCTGCTTCCCTTTGCTGGTATTGCTGTTTCCGGGAAAAATATTCACTTCAGATTTGGGGAGTGACTTGCCCCAGGGGTTAGGGTGGCTGTCCCCCAAAATGTTTCTCCCTGTGCCTCCTAGATTACACTATCTTCCTGCTATTCTGGTCCTCTCCTCTCTCCCCATTCCCCAGAGCCCTGGGTGAGTGGTTTTGAATGAGGGTTTCTGCGTGGTCCCTTTAAAAAGAATCCTGGATCTGAGAAATCAGTATCTTTCTCACAAACAGTATCCTGACTTGTTTCCAGCTATATACTGTCCATACACCTCTTCTAGGCTCTGGGGCTGCAGGCTGGGGCTTTGTTCCTGTGACTCAGCACCCTCCCCTCTCTGCTATACTCATTTCTTGCCATGCGAGTCTCTCCTGGCTGCCATTCGCTATGGGGAGCTAGGCAGCCCTCTCAGCATTTCTGCTTTTTCTACCAGTCTCGCTGTGGCTTCTTCAGTGTTCCTTGATTGAAGAGTCCTCTTAGTTTAGTCCAAAGTTGTTTTTTCCAGATGATAGTTCTTAAAATTAGTTTGTAATCCACTTTGGTTCTGGGAGGTGGATGTTGGTATGTCCGCCTACTCCAGCACCATCTTGTCTTCTCTCCATAGTTGTTGTTTTTAAATGTAAAAAATTATTATCTGATAAAAACTCCCTCTTATTTTGTTTTAAGATTGAATCATAGCTCTTTTGAGTAGGAGTAATTGTCACAATAGTCCTGACACCTTCTGTTATATATGTGGCTGTTACACACTTCAATGTCAAAGATGCAATATTTTATCATTTGTGACATGTGCATATATTGCCTATTTTCAGCGGTTCCAATTGGTTATTCAACTCATCTGTGAGATGATTATAATGACATAAAAATTGTCCTCAACTTTCTGAAGTATGAGGAGCATAACTGGATCATTTGTATGGATCTTAAAATGGTAAATTTCCTGCTAGGACAACAGAAAGGTTTCACAAAGTATCCTTGCTTTCTGTGTTTGTGGGACAGCCAAGCTCGGGAGAAACACTGGACACAAAAAGAGTGGCTGAAACGTGAAGCTCTAGAAGTAGGAATGCAAAATATTGTGAATGAACCTGTAGTTAATCAAGACAGGCTCATCCCCCCCCCACTTCACATCAAACTTGGCTTAATGAAGCAGATTATTCAGGCTTTGAATAGAGAATGTGAATGCTTTCAACATATTATTTCTGCTTTTCCTGCCTTGTCTTCGAGAAGATAAAAGCTGGTGTATTTAATTGACCTCAAATTCAAACTGTCATATGTGACAAAGAATTTGCCAGGAAGATGAATAAGGAGGAGAAAACAGCATGGCTGTCTTTTGTGGCAGTTACAAAAACTTCCTTGGCAACAGACAAGCAGAAAACTATGAACTTCTGGTTCAAAGAATGCTGTTGGCTTTCCAAGACATTGGCTGTAACAAAAGCATTAAGATTCATTTCCTGAATAGTCACTTTGATAAGTTTCCTGAAAACCTTGGAGCTGTTAGTGATGAGCAGACTATTGCTGGAGCATCAAACAAGATTTTCCTCAACAAGTACACAAACACAAGAACTACAAAAGCAAATTTTTGCATGAATAAAATTTAAATAAGTTTTGCGCAAATTTTATGATGAAAATAAGTGTTTTAATATGTTCTGTTTTAAAATTGTAAACAAATTCTGATGCAATCATATCTTTTAGTGTATTACTGTATTTACCGCATTATATAAATTATTATATTTTCACAAAGATGATGCCCAAGAAGACATTCTACTTTATTATGTTAAACTAAATGTTGAAAATTTTACAATAAGATGAAAACATAAACTCTTGAATTGCAAAGAAACTGTAGCTTACAGAGAAAAACTAATATCAGGTTTGTGATCAGCACACTTGAATTAAGTAAGAACAAGTGCTTTTGTGAATGCAAAAATTTTGTTCCTCAGTGTAATACATAAAATGTTCTTCTGTTAGGAAGTTTTTTCTTCCTAGAAAAAGCAAGAATGATAATTTCTGAAATTTTAGAAACATGCATGCTGTGATGGACATCCTTTGTGGAAGAGTTTGGTGTGCATGCAGATGCAGTCACCATTTTTCAAAAACATATGACATAAGTACTTGCTGACAATTCTTCCTGCAAGCAATGCTAGCCCCTTTCGACACCCAAGAGGCAAAATGCCCAAGACACAGAATGAAGAGTACATGGTGAAAGTGTATTTTTGTCTTTTTTTGTTTCACCTATTCCTTGGTCTTTTGCCTTCACTCTTTTTTTCCTAACTTATGTTTTTGGCCCTTTTAATATTTGGTCTTTTTTCTTTCCAGTTGAACTCTAATTCTGGTTGTTTCTCATGTATGACTTGTGCTTTGCTATCCCTCTGAATTGAATGAAAATATATCATCTGTCATGCATTTTTTCTTATACATAGGTTCCCATGGAAATCTTTTCCATCTTTAAGACATAGCACTTTTTGTGTGAATGTTGTCACAATCACTTTGTATAGAAAAATGTCCTCCATCATTTAAATCTTTATAGTTCTTTATTTGCATTAATTAAAAAGCAAGTATACTATCTGGTAACATAATTTTCCTATGCCTAATCCTCTATTCAATTGTGATTGTATTGAGGAATGCAGATGACGTTGCATATTTTTAACTCATGTAGAATATTCAACAATGTTTTAAACATAATGGCACTCAAAAATCCACTGAAAAGTAGATGACATTGACTCAACATAAAGTTGTGATCCAACTTGAGATTCTGAAGATAGTAGCATTTCATGACTTTATAAATATAGAAACCCTATGTAGAAAGCATATCAACTTCTATATTGTCATATTATAATGGAAAATATATATCTGATCTTTTATGATATTTGTAAAAGAATAAATAACAAGCAAATACGATTTTACATAGTGACAAACAAACAAACGACATTGTCAGAGTATGATTTAATAAATGATATCTACACTTATAATTGCTACTTTATATCATGAGTGTCAGTTTGAAGTGAACTCTTTTTTTATCTAATTTTTATTAATTTTAATGCAGTGACATTGATAAATCCGTGTACATATGTTCCGGGAAAACATCTCCAGATTATTTTGACATTTGATTATGCTGCATACCCCTCACCCAAAGTCAAATTGTCTTCCATAACCTTCTATCTGTTTTTTGGGGGGCCCTCCTCCCCTCACATCCTCTCTCTCCTTCCTCGCCCCCTCCCCACCCCCCACCCCCTGTTACCATCACATTCTTGTCCATGTCTCTAAGTCTCATTTTTATGTCCCATCTATGGATGGGTTAATATAGTTCTTAGTTTTTTCTGATTTAGTTATTTCACTCCGTATAAAGTTATCAAGGTCCATCCATGTCACTGTAAATGACTTGATGTCATCATTTCTTAAGGCTGAGTAGTATTCCATAGTATATATGTACCAAAGCTTTTTAATCCACTTGTTTTCTGATGGACACTTGGGCTGTTTCCAGATCTTCACTATGGTGAACAATGCTGCCATAAACATG
Organism: Saccopteryx bilineata; assembly: GCF_036850765.1. Taxonomy (NCBI): domain Eukaryota; kingdom Metazoa; phylum Chordata; class Mammalia; order Chiroptera; family Emballonuridae; genus Saccopteryx; species Saccopteryx bilineata. The sequence continues at coordinate 90,779,643 of NC_089497.1, forward strand.
GGGGTGCATTTCTCCTCTGGAACAGTTTTATGGTGTTCTTGGGGTATTTTCCTAAAAGTGGGATAGCTGGGTCAAAGGCAGTTTGATTTTCAATTTCTTGAAGAATCTCTGTACTGTTTTCAACAGTACATTTGCATTTTTCTAATGATTGGTGATGTTGAGCATTTTTTCATATGCCTATTGGCCATCTGTATGTCCTCTTTGAAGAAATGTCTATTCATTTCTTTTGCCCATTTTTTAATGGATTCTTTGTCTTTCTGGTGTTAAGATTTACAAGTGCTTCATAAATTTTGGTTATTAACCCCTTTTCAGAAAAGCTGTCAAATACGTTCTCCCATTGTGTAGTTTGTCTTTATATTCTGTTCTTTTTGTCTTTGGCTGTGCAAAAGCTTTTAGTTTGATGTAGTCCCATTTGTTCTTCCTGTCTTTTATTTCACTTGCCCATGGAGATAAATTGGCAAATATATTGCTGCGAGAGATGTCAGAGAGCTTACTGACTATGTTTTCTTCTAAGATGCTTATGGTTTCTTGGCTTACATTTAAGTCTTTATCCATTTTGAGTTTATTTTTGTGAATGGTGTAAGTTGGCGATCTAGTTTCATGTTTTTGCAGGTAGTTGTCTAATTTTCCCAACACCATTTATTAAAGACTCTGTCATTACTTCATTGTATACCCTTACCTCCTTTGTCAAATTTCTGTTGTCCATAGAGCTGTGGGTTTATTTCTGGGTTCTCCATTCTGTTCCATTCATCTATGTGCTTGTTCTTATGCCAGTACCAGGCTGTTTTGAGTACAATGGCCTTGTAGTAAAGCTTGATATCAGGAAGTGTGATACCTCCCACTTTATTCTTCTTTTTTAAGATTGCTGATGCTATTCGTGTTCTCTTTTGGTTCCATATAAATTTTTGGAATATGTGATCTATATCTTTAAAGTATGTCATTGGTGGTTTAATTGGTATTGCATTGAATTTATAGATTGCTTTGGGTAAAATAGACATTTTAATGATGTTTATTCTTCCTAACCATGAGCACAGTATTTGCTTCCACTTGTTTGTATCTTCCTTGATTTCTTTTATCAATGTTTTATAATTTTCTGAGTACAAATCTTTAGTCTCCTTGGTTAAATGTACTCCTAGGTACTTTAATTTTTTGGCTATAATAGTGAAGGAGATTGTTTCCTTAATTTCTCTTTTTGACTGTTCATTGTTGGTGTATAAAAATGCCTCTGATTTCTGAGTATTGATTTTATATCCTGCCGCTTTGCTGAATTCATTTATCAGGTCCAGGAGTTTTTTGACTGAGACTTTAGGGTTTTCTATATACAATATCATATCATCTGCAGATAATGATAGTTTTACTTCTTCTTTTCCAACTTGAATGTCTTTTATTTCTTCTTGTCTGATTGCTGTGGCTAGGACTTCCAGGACTATGTTAAATAAGAGTGGTGAAAGGGGCACCCCTGCATTTTTTCTGATCTTAAGGGTATTGCTTTTCATTTTTGCCCATTGAGTATGATGATGGCTGTGGGTTTCTTATAGATAGCTTTTATCATGTTGAGGTATGTTCCCTGTATTCCCACTTTGCTGAGAGTTTTGATCATGAATGGGTGCTGGATTTTATCAAATGCTTTTTCTGCATCTATTGAAATTATCATATGGTTTTTCTCCTTCTTTTTGTTTATGTGATGAATCACTTTGATTGATTTACAAATGTTGTACCATCCTTGCCTCCCCAGAATAAATCCCACTTGATCATGGTGTATGATTTTTTCCATATATTGTTGAATCTGGTTTGCTAATATTTTGTTGAGGATTTTAGCATCTATATTCATCAGAGATATTGGCTTATAATTTTCTTTCTTTGTGTTGTCTTTGCCTGGTTTTGGAATCAGAATTATGCTCACCTCATAAAAGCAGCTTGGAAGTCTTCCTTCCTCTTGAATTTTTTGAAATAGTTTGAGAAGGATAGGAGTTAGTTCTTCTTTGAATATTTGGTAAAATTCCGTTGTGAAGCCATCGGGCCCCGGACTTTTCTTTGTTGGGAGTTTTTTGATAACTGTTTCAATCCCATTTGGTGTAATCAGTCTGTAGGTTTTCTGATTCTTCCAGATTGATTTTCGGAAGATTGTATGTTTCAAGGAATTTGTCCATTTCATCTAGGTTGTCTAGTTTTTAGGCATACAGTTCTTCATAATATTTTCTTACAATATTTTGTATTTCTGTTGTGTCAGTTGCTATTTCTCCACTCTCATTGCTAATTTTATTTATTTGAGTCCTCTCTCTTTTTTTTGTTGATTCCAGTTAAAGGTTCATCAATCTTGTTTACCTTTTCAAAGAACCAGCTCCTAGTTTCATTGATCCTCTGTATTGTTTCTTTAGCCTCTATGTCATTTATTTCTGCTCTGACCTTTATTATTTCCTTCCTTCTGCTACATTTGGGCTTTACTTGCTGTTCTTTTTCTAATTCTTTAAGATGCAGGGTTAAGTTGTTTATTTGAGCTTTTTCTAGCTTCTGAAAGTGTGCCTGTAGTGCTATGAGCTTCCCTTTCAGTACTGCTTTTGCTGTGTCCCATAAAATTTGAGTTGTTGTATGCTCATTGTCATTCATTTCTAGGAATTTTTTTATTTCTTCTTTGATCTCATTCTTAATCCATTCATTATTTAACAACTGGCTATTTAGTTTCCATGTGTTTGAGAATCTTTGAGCTTTTCTGTTGTGGTTCATTTCTAGTTTCATGCCATTGTGATTGGAGAAAGTGCTTGATATGATTTCAGTCTTCTTATATTTGTTGAGAGCACTTTTGTACCCTAACATGTGGTGTATCCTAGAGAATGTACCATGAGCATTTGAAAAGAATGTATATTCTGCTGCTTTAGGGTGAAAGGTTCTGAAGATATCTATTAAATCGAGTTGATCTAGTGTTTCCAATAAGTTTGCTGTTTCTTTGTTAATTTTCTTTCTTGAGGATCTATCTAGTGATATTAGTGGGGTATTGAAATCTCCTACTATTATAGTATTGCTGTTGTTCTCGCTCTTTATATTCATCAAAGTCTGCTTTATATATTTGGGTGCTCCTATATTAGGTGCATAGATATTTATAGTAGTTATATCTTCCTGTTGGATTACTCCCTTTATCATTATGTAGTGGCCTTCTTTATCTCTTACTATATCCAAAGTTCAATTTGTCTGATATAAGTATTGCCACCCCAGCTTTTTTTTTCATTTCCATTTGCATAAAATGTTTTTTTCCATCCTTTTACCTTCAATCTATGTGTATCTTTTGTTCTAAGGTGTGTCTCTTGTAGATAGCATATGTATGAGTCCTGTTTTCTTATCCACGCAGCTACCCTATGTCTTTTGATTAGATCATTTTATCCATTTACGTTTAAGGTTGTTATTGATATGAAGTTGTTTATTGCCATTTTCTTCTTTAAAGCTGTATTTCTGTTTTTGCTACATTCTTTTCCCACTTTGATCTGTTTACAACAGGCCCCTTAACATTTCCTGCAGCATTGATTTGGTTGTAATAAATTCCTTGAGTTGTTTTTTGTCTGGGAAGCTTTTTATTTCTCTTTCAGTTTTAAATGATAGCCTTGTTGGATAAAGTAGTCTTGGTTGTAGGTTCTTGTTCTGCATTACTTTGAATATTTCTTGCCATTCCCTTCTGGCCTCAAATGTTTCTGTTGAGAAGTCTGATGTCATCCTTATGGGGGCTCCTTTGTAGGTGATAACTTTTTTTCTCTTGCAGCTTTTAATATTTTCTATTTATCGCTTAGCTTTGGTATTTTAATTATGATGTGTCTTGGTGTCTATGATGTTTCTTTGGGTTTCTCTTTAATGGAGTCCTCTGTGCTTCTTGGACTTGTGAGAGTTTCTCTTGCATTGATTTAGGAAGTTTTCAGCTATGATATGATTGAACAAAGTCTCTATCCCTTGTTCTTTTTCTTCTTCATCAGGAACCCCTATGATGCAGATGTTATTTCTCTTCATGTTGTCACAGAGCTCTCTAAGGGTTTCCTCTGACTTTTTGAGTCTCTTTTCTCTTTTCTTCTCTGCTTTCATGCCTTCATTCCAGTTGTCCTCCAACTTGCTTATTTGATCCTCAGCTCTATCTATCCTGTTTTTAATTCCTTCCATTATGGTCTTTATTTTTGATATTGTATTTGTCATCTCTGACTGATTCTTTTTTATACTTGCTATTTCTTTATTTCGGTGTTCATAATGACCATCCATTGTTGTTCTAAGATCCCTAAGCATCCTTACAATCATTATTTTGAACTCCGCATCTGAAAGTTTGATTATTTCCATATCACTCAGTTTATCTTTTGAAGGTGTCTCTTGTGGTTTCATTTGGATTGCACTTTTTTGTTTTCTCATTGTCTGTTTTTGGGTTTTTTATTTGTAGAGTTGGTTGATTCTAGGCTTGGTGTTGTCTGCCTCCAGTTTTCAGTTATTTGACAGTCTTTTCTTATGCATTATCTACCCATATTGTTCATAAAGACTTTTCTGTTATAATTAGTCAGTATCTCATTATTGACATTTTCTTTAACCAGTTATCTAGAGCATTTTTAAACTCTATATTTTCATAACACTTTTTCTCATTATAAAACTAATTGAAAATCTTTGAAAAGTGTAAAATATATTAAAAATGGTATACTGGCATATGGTTAACTTATCATATGGTTTAAATTGGGTCCCAATTAAAATTTATATGTTGAAGTTCTAACCTTTAGAACCTCAGACTGTAACCTTATTTGGAGACAGGGTCTTTACAGAAGTATTCGAGGTAAAATGAGGTCATTACAGTAAACACTAATTCAATGACTGATGCCCTTATAAGAAGAGGGTATTTGGAGACAGACATGCATACAGAGAAAATGCCCTGTGAACATGAAGATAGCCAGCTACAAGCCGAGAAGACAGTCCCTGAACAGACCTTTTCCTCACATCCTTCAGAAAAAACCAACCTTGGCAATACCTTGATTTCAGACTTCTAGCTTCCAGAACTATGAGACAATAAATGTGTGGGTTTTTTTTTAAACCACTCAGTCTGTGGCACTTGTATCTTAGTAAAATAATACACCTATTATTATTATATTTTGATGTACTTAATTTGAGTCTATTTATGTAGGTGCCTCACAAATGCATATATGCATCTATAATTTTATATCCAGCTACCTATATTAATATTTTATATCAATCATTTCCCTGTCATTTAAATAACATTTAATATTATAATTTTCATTTGAAATATAAAAGGGTCTACTACAGGGTTACTTCTAAAACTATTTATGTATACCACTTCTATAGATTCATAGCTCTTTTCTGAAAATAAACTATGGCTAAGAAAGTTGTTCTGTATCTCACTTCTACTTTATATTATTAACCTTATTAAAATGTCTACCTTATCTCAATCCTTTTCAATATACTGGTAAAAATTATGCCTCTAGGGTATATCTGGCTTCTAGATTGGCCACATGAATAAGCAACCCATAAAATTTTTCTGGGTCTCATGATTTCTAAGGATCCTTCAAGACTCTGTGCTTGGTTAAGTGCTCTGTTATCTCTGGCTTGGCATTTTTAGCAATTTCTGAACAAAGAGCTCTGCATTTTTAGTTTGCATTCAGTGTTCTACCTGCTGTGGAATTTTCAAATTCCACCCTGCTTTCTCAGTCCCCTAGGGTCTCCTTCTTTAGCAAATGCTTTACAGTTCTGTACTGAATGACATTTTAGACATTATTATTATGCCTCGCTATTGGTATCTTCCTTGGTCACTTAGTCTAGTTTTCATATTATTATTTTATAAAATGTTTTTTTTTGGTATTTTAATGTGGCAGAAACTGAGAGAGTCAGAGAGAGGGACAGATAGGGACACACAGACAGGAAGGGAGAGATGAGAAACATTAATTCTTTGTTGTGGCTCCTTAGTTGTTAATTGATTGCTTTCTCATATGTGCTTTGATGGGGGGGCAACAGACCGAGTGACCCGTTGCTCAAGCCAGCAACCTTGGGTCCAACCTGGTGAACCTTGCTCAAACCAGATGAGCCCATGCTCAAGCTGGTGACCTCGGGGTCTTGAACCTGGGTCTTCCACATCCCAGTCTGATGCTATATCCACTGCACCACTGCCTGGTCAGGCTACCTTTTTTATTTTTAATTAAGAGGCAGAGAGACAAAGAGACTGACTGCTGCATGCGCCTCACCTAGGATCAACCCAGCAAGGCCCTATGGAACGATGCTCTGCCTATCTGTGGTTGCTGCTCTATTGCATGGCAACTGAGTTTTTTTAGTGCCTGAGGCAAGGCCAAGGAACCATCCTCAGGTCCCAGGACCAATAGCCATTTGAGTCATGGCTGTGGGAGTGAGAGGGAGAGAAAGAAGGAGAAAGCGGAGGGGTGGAGAAGCATATGGCTGCTTCTCCTGTGTGCCCTGACCGGGAATCAAACCTGAGACTTTCACATGCAGAGCCAATGCTCTACCACTGAGCCAACCATCCAGGGCCCATAAAATGTTATCATAGATATAATTTTTTTAAATCTAACTATCATAATAAGAGAGAAAACAGAGACATAATATTTGATTAATAAAATTTAAGGAAGTAGGTGACGGTTCATTCTTACTCTCATTACACTGAGAATGGTTGAAGTTTGAAATTGTGAAAATAGAAAAAGAAAAATTATTATAAATTGGATATGAGGCTATGACTGCTAGAATGGTTTTAGCTAACTACTAGATAATCAAAGTAAAAGTGGTATATTTATCTACTTTTTATTAATTACGAATATTTTGCCTTGTATTTTTTTGCATAATAAGAAAGATAGGCAGTGCCATGGTTGGTTAATTCAGCAGATCAAGTCCTTGTGAGAAATCCTGGGGCCTATCCTTACCATATTTCTACTCTGACTTGTTTGGCATGTCAGTGAGTTTTCTCTCTTGTTTAGAGTACAACTGCAGCACTTCCAGGCATCACATGCAGATTCCATGGCTTATACTTAAGAAGAAAAAGTTTTTCTCCTATATTTTATTTATTTATTTATTTATTTTTAAGTGAGAGGAGGGTAGATAGACAGACTCCCTTATGTGCCGTGACCAAGATCCATCCAGCAAAACATGTCTGGGCCAATGTTCAAATCAACAGAATGCCCGGGGCCCATGCTCAGACCAGCCAAACTATTCTCAGCACCGTGGGGCTGATGCTCAAACCAGTTGAGTCACTGGTTGAGAGAGGGGAAGAGAGAAAGAAGGGAATAAAAGCAGGTGCTCATTTCTCATGTGTGTCCTGACCGGGGATTGAATCTGGGATGTCCACATGCCTGGCCAATTTTCTATCCACTGAATCAACTGGCTAGCACCATATTTTAATTTTTTGACCAGTAACCCTTTGTTAAAAATCCCACAGAAGTTTGCTCAGTGTCTATTAACCAGAATTTGGTAGCATGCCCATAACTCAACTACTCACAATTATGGTAAATGAAGTTATATGATTGGCATGGGACAATAAAATTTTTGTCCTGGATCTTGGGAGTTTTTGAACTCTACATGAATTTGTTAGGGAGAGAATTATGAATGGCTATTGTTAGGCAACAACAGCATTCCCTTTGATGGTATAACAAGATGATTCTATTATAAAAATAAAATAAAAAAATAACAAAGAAAAAAAAACAGGAATAGTGAGAGAAAGAAAAAACTTCAGGTGCCAAGAATTTTATTTCCTCAGCATGCATTTTAATGCAATCACTGAGATGCATTATGACCCCCTGGTGGCAGTGAACTAGGATGCCCATGTTGGCTGACAAAATGTGAGAGCCGCAAGATACCTTAATTAAAGTCAGAAACAAAATTTACAGTCAGGAAATTATGAAAATTAAGGTGACAAGAAGCCTCTTTATTTCTTTCTTTATATTTGGTTCTCTCTTTTTCAAAACCACAAGGTAGGAACAGAGAGTATCAGTAAAAAGAATAATGTCCCTGGCTGGTTGGCTCAGCGGTAGAGCGTTGGCCTGGTGTGTGAGGGACCCGGGTTCGATTCCCGGCCAGGGCACATAGGAGAAGCGCCCATTTGCTTCTCCACCCCCCCTCCTTCCTCTCTGTCTCTCTCTCTTCCCCTCCCGCAGCCAAGGCTTCATTGGAGCAAAGATGGCCCGGGCGCTGGGGATGGCTCCTTGGCCTCTGCCCCAGGCGCTAGAGTGGTTCTGGTCGTAACAGAGCGACGCCCTGGAGGGGCAGAGCATCGCCCCCTGGTGGGCAGAGCGTCGCCCCTGGTGGGCATGACGGGTGGATCCCGGCCGGGCGCATGCGGAAGTCTGTCTGAATGTCTCTCCTCTTTTCCAGCTTCAGTAAAATACAAAAAAAAAAAAAAAGAATAATGTCTACTTGCAATATACTCATGACATACTACAATGAATAAATTCCTGCAGTAGGTGATTAACACTTTATAGGGGAGTAGTCCTAGTCAGTAACCAATGAAATAAATGTAAGTATCAGGCCTTTGAGCAAAGTGTCTAGAAAATGCTCCTTTTTGTTTTGGGAATACAATAACCACAGGAAAGAAGGGCCTTGTTTTAAGAGGCAACAGATGGCAGCAAGTTGGGAAGCAGCTTACCTTCTGAGTTGGTTCTAATTCCTGTACTACATTTTTTGGATCAACTAGTTAATTAAACATATATCATTAAACTGCCTCAAAATAGAGGATATATAAAGAAAAGGCAGAAGTATTTAAACCTGCACAGGAGACAGTAGAATGGAGAATATAAAGCAGGGTGGTGAAAGTTAGCATTTTCTGAGATCCTCACTAAGACTTTAGGATAAATTTTGCAGGTGAAACCAACTGTCCTCACTTACAGTTCTGTGAAAGATAATATGTTAAAGACATTGATGTTATTAAACATTATTTATATCAGAGATTGTTTTCAATTTTGGGTTTTGAGTCAACTACTGCTAGTAGCTGATAATTTGCCAGTAACACCTGTTCCCTGTGACAATTTATGTTTAGCTTTCTGTCTGATTACATTCTTTCCTTGTTTATCATCTTTCTTTGAGTACAATAATTTTATCTTAATCTTGTATTTTTTTATCTTTACATATTAATCCTATATACATTTATTTTGTGTCTCTTACTCCTGTATTCATGTTTTTATATAATCTACCTTATTTCAGAAAAGATTTAAGAAAGTTAAAGTAACAAATTATGCATACCATACAAAATGACTTCTCTCTTATGATTTAGGTTAGTGGTTGTTTTTAAATGCAAAATCTGTCTCATCACTTAGTAGAAATTTCCCAGTTTTCTTTTCCTTTTCTTTTTAGATTGTCTATGCTCTAACTATTGAGTTTGGAATATTTTATAGAGGTGATAGATCAAATATAAATGTTTACAAAGGATCAGTCAAAATTCAAAAGTGTCCTAAGTCATAGCTGCTCACACATTTTTAAGGAAGAGTCTATGAAACTAGAAGAGACTTGGAAATTTCAAGATAAGGGTATCTGTTATGTAGTGAGAAAACCCAGAAGAGCTGCCATGTTGGAAAGTCTTTGTACATCTTTCTACTAATGCTCTTACCTCACCATATTACAGTTGTCTCTTTATAGCTATCTTTTTATTGGCCTGCAAGATGAAGGAGAGTCTTTATGATATTAATTTTAAATTACAGACATCTCAATCACAGAATCAGAGTGCTTGCCATAGAGTGATTGTTTAATACATACATATTGGATAAGAGAAGAAGTGAAGAAAGACCATAGTCCTTTTTGGTTCCCTGGAGGAGAGGCCTTTTGCTAAAAAAGACCATCTTTTTCAGTGTAGACCCACAGCTTGAAACTATAGGCTGAGCAGATGAGAGACCGTGTTTAACCAGAGTCTTTATATTTCCTGCTGCAATGAAGTCAGGCTCGCAGGGGTGGGGTGAGGGTGCATGGCAAGGGGCTTCTAATCATACTCCAAAAGCCAGAACACCTGAGTAGTTACTGCACTGCCTTTCTGTCTTAAGAAGATGCTCAGTTGGGAGTGAAACTGAGACTTGGTTCTACTTCATCCACTTCCTGTCCAGAACCTCTTGATTTGTCATAACAGCTGTCACAGATAGCAGTTCTTTAGCTGAGTTCTTTGCTTTGAAGCTCCAGTAGCATTTACTTTGTGACTCAACATTGTAGTCTCACACTCTGTTCTCAGAACAGAAATCCCTCAGGTAAAAGGCCTAGTTAAATATACATGAGCTTTTCTTTTGTCAAAAGACAGCCAAATACCATTCCTTCACATTTGCTTAAGGACAAGAGTTTTTCAGTTTCAAAAAGAGAAGTGCATTTTGATCTAAAATAAAATATGGCACCTATGAAAACATGTAAAATGTAATTTAAGAAACACCAGCTTGGTATCATAACAGGCCTTTCTTATCAAGCTCTCTCCAGATGCTTCCGCTGTCACTTAGGCCATGCCAATGTCTGGTGTCATGCCAGTGTGATACAAGTTGGATCTACTTGTCATCCTTTCAATTTCCCAGCCACCCTCAATTTTAAAGGGCATATTAGCATTATCATAGCAATCTTAAAGATGTGTCTTGGCTTGGCTTTAAGCCCGTTTTGTTTCTAAGTCACAAAGTATAGTAAAATACCACTGAGATTAAAAGGATCTTTATTGTCTATATAGAGCATCAAATGTTCTAATCTTCGACCAGCAAAATTGAAGGATTTTACAAAAGTTATTCTATAAGACACACTACAGTGTAACATTAAAGACAATGAGATATGCAGTAGAACTCACTGGATTAAATAACAGGTAGGGGTATGTGATTCCTTACACGTTTTGCAAAAGCCCATGCCTACCGAGTGAACAGAAATAGTTTTTTTTTATTTATTTTTTTATTTATTCATTTTAGAGAGGAGAGGGAGAGACAGAGAGAGAGAGAGAGAGAGAGAAAGAGAGAGAGAGAGAGAGAGAGGAAAGACGGAGAGAGAGAAGCTGGAAGCATCAACTCCCATATCTGCCTTGACCAGGCAAGCCTAGGGTTTCAAACCGATGACCTCAGCATTTCCAGGTCGACGCTTTATCCACTGCACCACCACAGGTCAGGCCCAGAAATAGTTTTAATAGAAAACTTTATAAGATTTCAGAACTGTGTGCAAAATCAGAAATCTAAAATTATAAATTGTACTCTAAGTTAAATTATTGAATAGAAAAATCGCTTGCTCTATCAATTATTATTGGCAAATCTCAAGTTTGCCTAAAATACAGATGTTTACATCAACATCTTCAAATTCCTTCTGTGTGTGCCTGACCAGGCAGAGGCGCAGTGGATAGGGCGTCGGACTGGGATGCAGAAGACCCAGGTTCGAGACCCCGAGGTTACCAGCTTGAGCATGGGCTCATCTGGCTAGAGCAAAAGCTCACCAGCTTGGACCCAAGGTTGCTGGCTCAAGCAAGGGGTTACTCAGTCTGTTGAAGGCCCACAGTAAAGGCACATATGAGAAAGCAATCAATGAACAACTAAGGTGTTGCAACGCGCAATGAAAAACTAATGATTGATGCTTCTCATCTCTTCGTTCCTGTCTGTTTGTCCCTGTCTATCCCTCTCTCTGACTCTCTCTCTGTCTCTGAAAAAAAAAATCGTTCTGTGTGGATGTGCTTTTGCCTTAAACTACATTCAACTTAAATTTGTGATATAGATGCTTGCTTTCAGACAAATGAGTCTTAAACAGACTGTTAGTTGCTAATAATATTGTTTGACATGTTCAGTAATTACTACAGAATTTATGTAAAATTTAAATATAAAGACTGTCAAGATTTTTTTGAATTCTTTGCAGAGTATTCTTTTTATCTGCTTCCTGTTATCTCAGATACTCAGAGTTTTACTTTATTTTATCCACAAAATGGGAATAAAAATACATATTTCACTGAGGTTTTGTGAAGGCATTAAAAAGCCAAAACCTTAGCAGGGTGTTGGGAATAGAGTAAAATATTCCGCTGTCACTAAACTCTCAAACACACATCTGTGCACACATGCATATATACACACACATGCATATAGGTATACACATGTGCATGTATACACACACTTTATGGAAATCTGCAACAGGAAAACTTACCGCAACTAGTTGCGTGGGTCTGGTTAGCTTTGAGAGTAAATCCAAATTTATTTAAAATAATTAGGATTCTGAATTACATACATAATGAAGAAAGAATAAACCTTCACTCTGGTGGAGAAAAGGGGAAAACCCTGTGGTTTTCCTTGTAACATAAAGTAAATCTTCAGAGCTGAGATATCTCCAGATCTATAACTCCCCAGCTCAGCATTGGAACAAAATACATCCCCAATCTACAGAGCCTGGAATTGCCTATAGCCCTCCTGTGGTGGTGAAATAGCAAATAGCACCACATCTTAAAGGGATAGAGCAAGGCAAAGTGGGATTGGAACAGGTTGTAAAAAGAATTGTTTACATATTAAATAGTTAGTGAGAAGACATTAAATTATCATTATACGATCAAGTTATGTGTTCAGATCTGTTTCAGAGAGATGATTCCCTCAGCTGCATCACAGAAGCCCCACAGTAAGGGAAGAGTAAAACAAAACAAAAAAAGTATGAAAAATAGCAGACTGTTTTATTGATATATGTTTATTTTAATGTCTATGTATGAATTTAGTAAAGGTAGTAATTAAATGCTTTGTTTCTAAATTCTGGATCTGAATCTTGGTTTCACCCTTACTAGCTGTGGGGATGTGGACAAATTACCTAATTTCTTAGTGATTGTGACTCAGTTTCTTCACTGATAAAACATTAGTAACTATATTATGGCGTTGTTATAATGACTAAGTAAATTCATAGACATAATTTTTTTGGAATACTGCCTGGAGCTTTTGTGCACTCTGTTATTAAATTGCGTAAATGCATACACTGGAGACTTGACAGGGCATCATGTGTTTTGGTGGAGAAGTGGGTAGTTTATATCTTAAATTGTTGGGACACAATTCTAATTTGCTTGAGCTTCTTACCCATTGTACTTATCCCTTTTTTGTTTGCAGTTTGAGATCTGTGTATAAGCATATGACATTGCACATTAATAAACCTTCAGATTATGAACCATGGCAATGCCAACAACATGAGTTCATTAGAAAGAAAGGGGAAACTCACTTAATACATCCATTTCTCTACTTGATAATTCTGGCCCCATGGAACTGTTTGGAGGAATAACTTTAGTGGATTTTGAATTTCACCTTTCTTGTAAAAGAAGAAAAGGTAAAACACTTAGATTAAAACTTTTAAAAAAATTTGATACATATACTTTTCAAATATAATAATCTTAAATCTCTGCTCTATCTGGATAAATTATGTTTGGTCTAGTTAAGGACATATGGGTCCATTTTCCCACTGGATGTGATTTTGACAACAGAGGCAGCCTGATATATAGCTGGATCACACCTGTGTCAGTTTGACTTTACCTCCCACCAGCAGTAGACCATGGGCAGGCTCTCGCAGCTTCCTCATTCAGAAGCTATAGATAACAATGCCTTCCTTATTACATTTTTAAAGTTATGGTGAGGACAAAATGTGGCTTTAACTAGAAGGCACAAGGAAAGGAATGGATTCAGACTGTTTAATATCAGAAAGATTGTTTCCTCCACAAGGCAAGCAAGCAAAGAGAAACTGCGGATATTCTCAGATGGCATTAACCATTGCCATTCCAATAAATTTAATTTTAAAAAAGAATGGAGAAATGGTCACTTCATGCAGCCTCACAGCCTGAGGCTTTTATAAATGTTTAATAAATATTTCTTGAGGACTAACTGTATAGTGCCTCTGTGCTAAACACTAAAGATCACCAACGTGAAAAGAAAATGTATCCACTCTCAAGATGCCTCAACCTAATGGGGCTAATGTGCACAAATAGCTATGATATAAAGTAAACAGAGTAGAGAACTGAGTCAAGTGCTATGACCCTATAAAGAAGAGATCATTTAGTTCTGACTAAGGAATTTCAGAACTAAATGAGGATATTCATTCTGTATTTTGAATGATAGTAGGGTAATTCACAAGGAAAAGAAAGGACACATTACAAATTTATACAATTATTCTGATTCACAGTCTACAGTATTCTTGCAAGCATCTTTTATTAATATTATTATTGTTGTCACTTTACAAATAAGGAACCTGAACTTTTACTTCCTTAAATTCATAACTGTCATAAGTGGTCAGAGATCACACAGTTGAAAAATGCCTCCAAAATCCAATCTGATGACGGTTTTAAATATAATCCACTCATGATGTTCTGGTTGGCAGAGACCTAGAAATGTCAGTCTCAGCAAATGTGATTTGTGTGCAGAAACAGAATGTTTCTTAGATTCTAAATCATCTCTGCAATGATTCTGAAAGGTATTTGCCACAATGAATATGGACGATCTACAAAAGTGCTTCCAAGTTTTCTGTATCACCTGGACGACCCAGAAAAATATTAAAAAAACATATATTCCAGCTCTCATCACCAGTAAAAATCCTATGTATTTTATCAGAAATATTGGGGCTGGTTCTAACAGATCAGTATTTTTAATTGCTCCTCAGATAACTAAAACTATCAGATTAGAGTGGAACCCACAGTTCAAAAAAAGAAAATGAGAAATGCAATCACCATGCTTTTCCAATATAAATCGTATCTTATCATTTTGATATATAGCTAAAATAATTTTTTGTTGATAAGGGACACTGATGTGAAACCATAGATAACAATGCCATATGATTAAAAATTTGACACACCTGAATACTCATTCATTTCAGCTAAGAACAAGTACATATTTTTATGAAAGATTTTTATTAAAGAACCACCTCAAGCCCAGAGTTTCTTCATTGAGCTGTCTCTATGTATTACCAATGTAGTTACTATTCTAATTCTCATAAAAACACTTTATTTTATATATACATGATGTCTGTGAGGTAAGGAGAAAAACAATTACAATGAGATTTATATATCTTATATTGTTTAAACTTTATTGACTTCATTGGAGTGATACTGGTTAACAAAAATAGTTTTCAAATGCTTAGTTCTACAACACATCATCTGTACATTGTATTTTGTGTTCATTACCCAAAGTCAAGTATCTGTCCATCACCATTTATCCTTCTTATGCTTCTTCCACTTTCCCATTCTTTTCCCCCAAGCAATAAAAGTAAATTCTCTTTGTTCTGAGTAGCTTACATGATTGACTCTCCTTTACAGATTATAGAAGCTGTAATCAGAAGACCTGCTGAAGTTATTTGGAATAAGAGGAATGAAGAATTAAAGATTCTAGAATAGATGATAAAAAAACAATAGTAAACAACTCACTAATAACCACAAGATTTGCTTCTGCCTTGAAATGTTATTAGTTTTGGGTTTACTCCTTGACTGGAATTGGCTCAGCCAATTATAATCCTTGAGTGGCATTACCTGAGTGATTTATTTTTCTCTGAGTCTCAGTTTTCCATCAGAGTCACTAGGTAGGTAAAATTAGGAAATACAGATTACAAAACTTCACAATTAGAATTTGTGACTCAACTATGATAATGATAAAATGTTAATAATAATGAAGATAATAATTGAGCTTCAAAATAACACAGAATCTCTTAACAACAAAAAACATTATAGAACTATACTTTTCATAAACAGATATAAAATAATATTCAATTAGAAGTAGTTTAAATATATTTTATATGATCACTGCTTTAGTTACATATTTTGTTTGTGATTTCTAGGACAAGAGTTATTGGTTGATACTTATTTATATTGAATGATAACTCTATTTGTTTGATAAAAGATTCTTAAAACACCTAATCACATTTTGTTTTTATTGAGAAGATAAGGTTAAAGACATTCTAGGTTATGGTAAAAGATAGACAATTGTTCAAATCCTGTCTTTGTCAGTAAAGTTTCCTATTTTGATTAATTATTTTAAATTACTAAACTTAAATGTATCATTCATACTAACTAAGGTAGCATGCTTATTAGGAATATTAACTAATAAATATAGAAAAATAACTCCTCACAATACCTGGATCATAAAAAGTAATCACACAACATTCAAGTTTGTCTTTCCTTCTACTTCCTCAATTATTAAATTTATATTTATTAAAATATCTCTTTGGTCATAAGGATTTTTTATTCTCTTTACTTACTGTTATGGGCAGATTTATGTCCTTCACTCCCTATAAACATATGTTAAAATCTTAAACCCAAGAACTTCTGAATGTGTCCTAATATGAAAACAGGATCTAGTGGTAATTAAAAATGAGGTCATTAGGGTACACCGAAACCTATATGACTGGTATCTTTATAAGAAGAAGAAATTTGGACACAGACTTAGAGGTATATGATGTGAAGACACAGGGGGAAGATAACCTTATACAAGCCAAGGAAGAGGCTTGGAACAGACCCTGTCCTCATAGTCCCTAGGAGAAACCAACCCTGTTTCCTCCTTGAATGTGGATTTCTACCCTCCATAACTATGAAAAAAATGAATTTTGTTGTTTAAGCCACACAGACTATGGCACTTTGTTATGGTAACCCTATGCCTCTAGTACACTCACAAAAATGTTAAGAATGTTAAGTTCTGAAAAGCCTAGCCCAGAGATTTTTGCAGGTAGTGCACTTATCTCTTTCTTTATCCTTTAATGCCACAGCCTGATAGGCAAAGTGCTTTCGGTTTATACAATAGGAGGAAAGTACCAGAGAACTGTCATTCCCTGATGAAAGAGTGTGTAGAGGACACAATGTCCTTTGCTTACAGAGATGCTCCAGGAAACCAGGTCTAAAACCCTGCATATTAAGAGACACAGTATTTTATTCAAAACAATTTTTTTGCCTTACTCCCAGTCACAATGATTAGTCAAGGGATGGTCACATCCTCCAAGCTGATAAGACTGGCCAAATTGGTGTGGGATATAAAGAATATGCACTTCTCTGGTTCAGAAGTTATGAGGACCTGGCATAGGCCAGAAACTATAGTTGAACTTTCCACCAGGATGAGCCAGTCTTGAATAGGAGAGAAGCGATGATGAGAGATAAGAAGACAGAAGGACTTGACCTGGCCTGATGGCTCCTTTGGTTAGAGCATCGTCCGGAAGCCCAGAGGTTGCTGTTTTAATCCCTGGTCAGAGCATGCACAGGAACAGATTAATGTTCCTGTCTTTCTCTCTCTCTAAAATCAATTAAAATAAACATTAAAAAAAATAAGACAGAGGGACTTGATGGCATATAAGTATCCTTGTTTTCAGTCTGCCACAAAGTAAGCTCCATTCAACCCAACTTGGGCTGCTTATTTAACCAAGACAGTCATCACTGCAACCAATTTAGTCTTGACTGATACAGAATGTATATAATTTTTTTGAAAAAAGAAGAAATATTAATAAATGTAATTTAAAATGTGTGTTTAAATAAATAATTTTATTTAAACATAAATTAAACAAATTTTAAATTATATTTATTACTATTTACTATAATATGGAGATTCTATGTTTGCCTATTTGTGGATGGTGGTTATTATTTACTTTTATAAAATTATGTAATATTTTATTTATGTATTTTTCATATCAATCTCTTTCTCACAAAAATGGGAATTTGGGACCATACTCTATTAAGCAGAATATTTTCAGCTACAAGTAATAAAATATTTCATTTAAAGTATCTTTCACAGTGAGGAAAATTTACTAGTTTCCATAACAAAAGTCTGGATGTGGCAATATTCAGTAATCTGGAGGTAAGTCAGTGGCATGGTGGTGCCTATAACTCAATGTTTTCTTCAGCGAGTTTCAATGAACCCTGTTAGAGTTATGAGACAATTAGAGTGGTTTTAGTGTTACAAACAGATATCACAATATCTATAAAGGAAAATAAATGTATTTCTTCCCATATATCTCCTTTTACCACTGAGCACAGACTTTGCCAGGATCAGACTTGCCTTTCTAATTATTATTGAGAAGATCAGTAATTGAATTTTATCAATTTTGTTCCCCTTCCTCCTCCCCTGGACTTAAGAGGGAAACATCTTACCTGACAATCCAGAGGTGAAACCTTAAGGTAATTCTCTGTTAGCAAAGAAGACTAAAGATTGCAGAGGTTAGTATTTGATAGTTGGGGGAAGGGTATATAAAGTTATTTTATTATGTCAAATATGATTATTATATATATTTACTTTATGAATTTTTAAATTAAGGTTAATTTGTTTTTTATTCAGTGAGAGGAGGAGAAGCAGAGAGAGACTCCACAGGTGCTCCAACTGGGATCCACCAGGCAAGCCTGCTGGGAGGTGGTGCTCTGCCCATCTGGGGTGTGATCCATTGCTCAGCAATTGAACTCTTCTTAGCACCTGAAGCAGAGGTCATGGAGCCATCCTCAGCACCTGGGGCCAACTTGCTCCAATTGAGTCATGGCTGTGGGAGAGGAAGAGCTAGATAGACAAAGAGAAGTGAGAGGGGGAGGGGTAGAGAAGCAGATGGGTGCTTCTTCTGTGTGCTCTGATTGGGAATCAAACCTGGGACATCCACATGCTAAGCCAATGTTCTACACTGAGCCAAATGGCCAGGGCTAAATTTTCTAAAATTAACCACTTTATAGTGAACAATTTTGTGGCAATTTGTATATTCACAATGTTGTGCCACCATCACCTTTATCTAGTTCCCAGATAATCTATGTACTTTAATGGCAACCTATTTTCCCAAATAAAATCTCATTAATTAGTTTTATAACTAAAAAAATGTCATCTTAAAACCAGAAAAAAATGACCCTTAGGTCCAGCTTTCTGTCACCATGGGGAGCAATTACACACCACAGGGACTAGTGCAAAGAAAAGAAGTTTATTTAAGTGCCAGGCACCTGAGAAGACAGGGGAATCCTGTCCTCAAAAACCCATCTCTCCTTCTGGTGCAGGCAGGGGTTTTTATAAGGAGGGAGAAGAAGGGAGAAACAGCAAAACTAAAACAAAGGAATAAAAAAAAAGGAAGTGGTTGAGAGTTCTTTTGCTGAGGCAACTCAGCACATTTTGCTCAGGTAAGTGGATGAATTCCCATAAGCCTTAGAGCTGGCATATCTGAGTTCTTTCCTTGGTTGTTACAAGAATTGAAGCTAACAAGTAACTTACAAAGAAAGATTTTTGTTTCATGTAACAAATGTCTACATCCACAGATTTCCACAGTGATGATATCCTCTTTGGCCTTGAGTGAGAATCAGAATTGCAAGTCTCCTTGGCTTGTGATCAGCTGGCACAGGGCCCAGACTCAGCCTGAAATGCTCTTTCCATTGCCAAACACTGGGTTGACAGTGCCAGGATCATGTGGTGTGGTGCGTGCTCCAACTGTGGGCACTTAGCTCACGGAGTTTGACCCACACACTATGCATGCTAGACCCATAGTGCTCAAGCACATTTGCGGCAGCTGGTGCTCTACTAGTGGCCCATGCCCTGCAAGGGGTCAGGTAAGACTAGAGTACACTCCCCCCCCCCCCCACTCAGCCTACCAGATTCCACTCCCCCCCACATGGAAGGAAGAGTGGCAGTGGTGGGCCCTCCACAGCTGATTTTCTGGGGCTATTCTTTCTTCTGAGAGGCGGAAGTGCTCTTTGTCTGATCCCCTGGTCTGCTGAGACATG
This sequence comes from Saccopteryx bilineata, assembly GCF_036850765.1. Lineage (NCBI taxonomy): Eukaryota > Metazoa > Chordata > Mammalia > Chiroptera > Emballonuridae > Saccopteryx > Saccopteryx bilineata. The sequence goes on from NC_089497.1 coordinate 90,799,243, forward strand.
GGGAAGAACGCCCAGAGACCTGAAACTGCCACTGCTAAAGCTATAAAGCCACAAAGCCATAAAGCTGAAACTCTAAAGCACTCACAGCATGCCACACCTACCAATGCGACTGTGGCCCTGCCTATATCACTGCAACAGCGGAGTTCTGCCATAGAGTTTCACAGAGCCAAAACTTGTAATACAGTGCCACTAACTGGAAAAAAAATTTCTTGTTAGGATTCTTAGTAGTACCACTCTCAAATGCCATCAAGAAAGAAGAAATCGAACATCATGAATACACAAGAAAGAGACATAGTTCAGCTAGATAATAAAAATTTTTCAAAAAAAAAATCTCAATTACATGAAAATTTTGGATTTAAATGACAGAGAATTCAAAATTGAAGTTCTAAAAGAACTTAATGAGTTGCAAGAAAACACTAATAGGCAATTTAATAAATTAAAAAAAAACTGAACAAAATGAGTACCTCACTAAGGAGATTGAAACTGAAAAAGAACTAAACAGGGATGAAGAACTCAATAAAGCAAGAAATCAATGACATCAAAGACAGTCATCTAGAGATACTACAGAGAAAAGATTTATGAATTAAAAAAAAGTTCTAAAAGAACTGTCAGATTCCATCAGAAAGAGCAATGTAAGAATAATGGGTATATCAAAAGAAGAAGAGAGGAAAAAGGGAATGGAGAAACTATTTAAACAAATAATTGATAAGAACTTCCCAAACCCATGGAGAGTTAGAGCCTCGAATCCAAGAAACAAACAGAATGCCAAGTTACTACAAATCAAACAGACCTACTCAAAGGCACATCATGATAAAATTATCACAAATCAATGACAAAGAAAGAATCTTCAAGGCAGCTAGGGAAAAGAAGAATATAACATCTAAGAAAAAGCCCATTAGGTTATCATCAGATTTTTCAGAAGAAACCTTACAAACCAGAAGAGAGTGGACCCAAGCATTTAAAGTGCTGAAAAAGAGGAATTACCAGCCAAGAATGCTATATCATTCAAAGTTATTCTTCAAATATGAAGGACAAATAAAAACTTGTACAGACATAGAGAAGCTAAGGGAATTTATCACCAGAAAACTACCACTGCAGGAAATACTAAAGGAGGTTATTCAACCAGATGCAAAGAATAAAACAAAACTATAATTAAAAGTGCCAACAAGACCACAATAAAACAAAAATAATCTGTGACAATAATAACATAAAAGGGAGAGAATAAAGATCTGCAGTAGCAAAGGAGGATGGAGTAGAGAAGCACTCATATGATAATGGACTATTGTAAATATGACAATTTAATTAAATAACTTAAAGGTAACAACCCATGAAAATGCCACTACTGAAATACATAGCTTAAAAGAAGAAGAAATAGGGGTAAAAGGTATGGAATACCACCAAACAAAAACAACAACAAATAAAAAAAAACCCAAAGAAAAGAACCAAACAAGACACAGAGCTACCAGAAAAAACAAACATAAAATGGCTATAGAAAATCCTTAAGTGCTAATAATTACCCTAAGTCTAAATGGACTGAACTTGCCAATAAAGAGGCACAGAGTAGCAAATTGGATCAAAAAACAAAACTCAATCATATGCTGCCTTCAAGAGACACATCTATGCTGCAAGGATAAAAGTAGATTTAAAGTGAGAGGTTGGAAAATGATTCTCCAAGCAAATAATACTCAAAGAAAAGCAAGTGTAGTCATATTCATATCTGACAATGTTGACTTTCAGACAACAAAGGTAACCAGTGACAAAGGTGGACATTTTCAAGTGATAAAGGGGACATTGTATCAAGAAGACATAACACTTCTTAATATATACCCACTGAACTAGGGAGCACCAAAACATAGAAGACATTTACTAACTGATCTAAATAGAAACAGACAAAAACACATTCATACTTGGAGATCTCAATACACCATTGACAACTCTAGGTTGTTCATCCAAACAGAATATCAATAAAGATATAAGAGCCTTAAATGACACACTAGATCAAATGAACAGAATAGGACCTTTTATCCCAGGACTTCAGAGTACACATTTTTCACCAGTGACCAAGGAACATTCTTAAGAATAGACCATATGTTGGGTCACAAAACTAACATCAACAAATTCAGGAAGATTGAAATTGTACCAAGCATATTCTCTTACCACAGGGTTTTAACATTAGAATTCAACTGCAAAAAAGAAGTAAAGAAACGCACAAAAATGTGAAAATTAAACAACATATTTCTAAAAAATAACTGGGTCAAAGAGGAAATAAAAGCAGAGATCAAAACATACATATAGACTAATGAAAATGACAATACAACATAACAAAATTCTGTGATGCAGCAAAGCAATAATAAGAGGGAAGTTTATATCATTACAGGCATATATTAAGAAACAAGGTAGATTCCAAGTAAACAACTTAACATTATATCTTAAGGAACTAGAAAAAGAAGAACAAAAACAACCCAAATCAACAGAAGAAAGAAAATAGCAAAAATTAGAACAAAAATAAATGAAATAGAGAACAGAAAAACTACAGGAAAAATAATACAACAAAGAGCTGTTTTTTTTTAATATCAATAGAATTGGTAAACCCCTGGTTATCTCACTAAGGAAACTCACTAAGGAAAAAAGAGAAAGGACTTATATAAAAAATCCAAAATAAAAGAAGAGACATCATAGATATATAAAGGATCAGTGTATAATACTAGGAAAAATTATATGCCACCAAATTTAACAATATAAAAGAAATGGATAAGTTTCTAGAACTATGCAATCTTCCTAGACTGAATCACAAAGAAGTAGAAAGCCTAAATAGACCCATAAGCAGGAAGGAAATAGAAACAACTATCAAAAACTTCCCCCCAAAATAAAAGTTCAGGACCAGATGGCTTCACTAGTAAATTCTACCAATCATTCATAGAAGACTTGGTTCCTATCCTTTTCAAAGTTTTCCAAAAAATAGAAGTAAGACTTTCTAACACATTTAATGAGGTCACATCACACTCATACCAAAACCTGGCAAGGACAGTGCAAAAAAAGATAACTACAGACAAATATCTCTAATGAATACAGATGCAAAAATCCTAAACAAAATACTAGGAAATCAAATATATCAACATATTAAAAAAATAATATATCACAATCATGTGGGATTCATTCCAGGAGCACAAGAATGGTTCAGCATTGATTAACGTTATAAACCATATCAAAAAAATGAAAAAAATCATGTGATCCTATCAATAGATGCACAGAAGGCATTTAATAATATACAATATCTCTTTATGTTTAAAACATTTAATAAAATGGATATAGAAGAAAAATACCTCAACACAATAAAGGCCTTATATGACAAAGCATACTAAACGGTAAAAAACAAAAAGTTTTTCATCTAAAATTAGGAACAAGACAAGGCTTTCCACTCTCTCAATTCCTATTCAACATAGTGTTAGAAGTTTTATCCAGAGTAATCAGATAAGAAAAAAAAGGCATTCATATCAGAAATAAAGTTATTACTTTCTACAGATGACAGGATCCTGTATATAAAAAACCCCCAAAGACTCCAAAGAAAGATTAATGGAAACAATAAACCAATACAGTAAGGTCACAGAATACAAAATCAATATACAGAATTCTATTGCTTTCATATATGCTAACACTGAAACTTTGGAAAATTAACTCCAAAAAATAATTACTTTTACAGTTGCAACAACAAAAAAATGAAATATCTAGGAATAACCTTAAAAAAGAATATAAAGGATCTTTATACTGAAAACTATAAAGCATTATTAAAGGAAATTTAAAAAGACACAATAAAATAAAAAAATATTCCATGTTCTTGGATATAAACTATCAACATAGATAAAATATCCATATTACCCAAAGAATTATACAAATTTAATTCAATTCCCTTTAAAATTCCAATGTCATTTTTAAAAGAAATGAAACAAAAAGTCACCAGGTTTGTATGGAACCATAGATAATCCTGAAGAGCCAAAGCACTCCAGAGAAAAAAGAACAAATCTGGAGGTATTACAATACCTGACAAAATTATACTACAAAGCCACAATAATCAAAACAGCATGGTATTAGCCAAAAAATAGACACATAGACCAATCAAATAAAATTGAGAGTCCAAAAATAAAATCATATATATATATATATATATATATAGAGAGAGAGAGAGAGAGAGAGAGAGAGAGAGAGAGAAATCACCTTTGACCAAGGAGCCAAAAACACACAAAAGAGAAAACAAAGCTTTCTCAATACGTGCTGAGAAAATTGGAAAGCCCCATGCAAAAAGAATGGAACTTGACTACAGTTTGTCCCCTTGCACAAAAATCAATCCAAAATGGATCAAAGCCCTAAATATAAGATCTGAAACAATAAATTACATAGAAGAAGACATGGGCACTAAACTCATGGACCTTGGCCATAGAGAACAATTTATGAATTTTACCCCAAAGGCAAGGGAAGTAAAGGCAAAATAAATAAATGGGATTATATTCAACAAAGAGACTTCTGCATAGCAAAGGAAACTGACAACAAAACAAATAGCCAACAAAATAGGATGGTATTAGCAAACAACAGCTCTGATAAGGAGTTAATATTCAAAATATATAAAAAATTTACAAAACTCAGCAAGAAACAAGCAAGTGATCCAATTAAAAAATGGGGAGAGAATATGAACAAACAATTCTCCCAAGAGGACATATAAATAACCAACAGATATATAAAAAGATGCTCATCTTTTCAAGCTATTTGAGAAATTTAAATCAAAATTACGATGAGACACCACTTCTGACAAGACAGGTGATAACAAGTGCTGGAGAGGCTGTGGAGAAAAACGAACCCACATTCACTGTTGGTGGGAATGTAAAGTAGTACAACCACTATGGAAGAAAGTATGGTGGTTCCTCAAAAAGTTAAGAATAGAACTACCATATGACCCAGCAATTGCTCTACTTGGTATACCCCCCAAAACTCTAAAACATTGGTATGTAATGACCCATGCACCCTTATGTTCATTGCGGCTTTACTCACAGTGGCCAAGACATGGAAATAACCAAAGTGCTCCTTGATAGAGGATTAGATAAAGAAGGTGTGGTACATATATACAATGGAATACTACTCAACCATAAGAAATGGTGACATAGTGTCATTTACAACAGCATGAAAAGACCTTGAGAACATTATACTGAGTGAAATAAGTAGATCAGAAAAAGCTAAAATTTGTATAATTTTACACATAGAAGAGATACAAAACTGAGAGTCATGGACATAGGTAAGAGTGCAGTGGTTACCAGGGGGAGGGAGTTTGGGTGAAGGGTGTAAGGAGGGATAAATATAAGGTGACAGAAAATGATCTGACTTTAGGTGATGGATATATAACATAAATAATCTAGTGATGTTTACTTGAAATCTATGTATACTTGATCAGTATCACCCTGTTAAATATAATTTTCTTTAAAAAAAAAGAAAGAAAATTATAAGCCCCAGCACAGTGGGAGTGTTGGGAAGATGAAGGGCGAATGTCTGTGCTTATTTCTCTTTCTTGGATGTGAACCCTTGCAGTCGAGTGGAACAGGCCTTCCAACTATAATGAGAAGTTGGCCAAAAGCAAAAGCACATAATTGATTATATACTATTGATTTGTTACAGAATACATAATTTTGATCCCTAAACTAGTAATATTGAATCATAGTTATAACTACAAAAACTTGATTTAACATTTCACAAAAATTCTTTTTATAAACTTTGTTAGTACATTTTTATTTAGCTTTATTTTATAGCTAGTCAGACTAACATAAATAAATCAGTAATATATCTTTTTTATTCTTGCTTATAATCTGCATTAATATTAGAAAGAAAAATGCTACCCCCTTTTTTCTTCAGAAATATTTTTTATCTTTTTAAATAAAGTAAGCTCAATTTAATGTTTTTAATTTATGAATTTAACTTTTATGTCAAGAAATCATTCTGGCATATTCTTATTATTACACAATAACTTACACTCCAATCGTCTTTCAATTTTTTGTCCAAATTTTATGAATATGTGTTATTCTTCTATTTGAATGTATTTCATCTTGGAGGTTGTTAAAATTTAGATGCTAAACACCAAGGGAATTATTCTGCATTGTAAAGTTGATAGACATGAGGACTTTTATACTTTTACTTCAGTTAGCTAAACACAATTTGGTAGTTGGGTGGAGGGCCAAGTGGAAAAAATGTGCTGCATATCATATTTTTAAAAGGCAACCAGATTTAATACATTTGATTATTTAGGTTGGCCATACTTTTAGAATTTGATCATTATCATTTAATCTCATATTGCAATGTTTTCACATCTGCTATGCCAGGAAGAGATTGTTCTCTTTGTACTTGATGTATGTCAAAAAAACTTTGTAGTTAAATACAGTGTCCGTAAAGTCATGGTGCACTTTTGATCAGGTACAGGAAAGCAACAAAAGATGATAGAAATGTGTAATCTGCACCAAATAAAAGGAAAACCCTCCCAGTTTCTGTAGGATGATGTGGCAGCATGTGCGCATGCACAGATGATGATGTAATACCATGTATACAACGGAGCAGCCCACAGCCATGCCAGTCATGGATGGTACAGAGGAAAGTTCAGTGTGTTCTGTGGCTCATTAAATTTGAATCTGTGACCAAAGCGCAATGTGAATATCACCACGTTTATAATGAAGTGCCACCACATAGGAATAACATTACTCAGTAGGATAAGCAGTTGAAGGAAACCAGCAGTTTGGTGGAGAAACCCTGTTCTGGTAGGTCATTAGTCAGTGACAAGTCTGTAGAGGCTATATGGGATAGCTACAAAGGAAACCTAAAGAATCTGTGCATGAGCCCACATCAAACTGCACCGAATAGGTATGAAACTGGGAAAGTTTTCCCTTTTTTTGGTGCAGATTTCACATTTCTATCTTCTTTTGTTGCTTTCCTGTGACTGGTCAATAGTACACCATAACTTTACGGACACACTGTATAGACTTGGAATTTTATGGCTAATATGTCTGCTAAAAGAAAATAAAAGTTTTCAGAGGCAAATCATTTTCCTTTTAGAGTTTGGAGAAAACCAATCTGTAACAAGAATAAACTTCTATCTCTGACTTTCTCTCTGTGTGTGTTTTCCATTTTATAACACATTGACTATGTGGGGTTTTTTTGTTTTATTTTTATTTTTGCATCACATACATTGCAATCACATTACAGACTTGAGAAGTAAATTGACTCAATATTTTTGAAACTTGCTATTTCAATGTGTAGGAAAATCCATTATGGGAAAGATGAAAATAGAAATTATAAAATAATAAAAGAATGCTGAATTAGAGGCCATAGTTTCTTTCTTTCTTTCTTTCTTTCTTTCTTTCTTTCTTTCTTTCTTTCTTTCTTTCTTTCTTTCTTTCTTTCTTTTTTTTTCCAAGTGAGAGAAAGGGAAATAGAGACAGACTCTGTGTGCACCCCAACTGGGATCCACCTGGCAAAATTCATTTGGGGCCAATGTTCTGCCCATCTGAACCCAGGCAGATGCTCCAACTCCTACTTCCCAGAACCAAGGTCGATTACAACTTAAATCTGAGAACACTCATAGTGAAAGACAAACTTTGGACTAAACTAAGATGAATCTAAGGCAAGGACACCAAAGAACCCACACTGAGACTGGTAGAAAAGGCTGAGATGTGGAAAGGGCTGCCTAGCTCCTGGGAGCGAGCGGAAGTTTGAAGGGACTCTCACAACAGGGAGGGTTGCCCAGCAAGTTATGGGTCCTCAGCCCCAGAACCGGAATCCCAGACTAGAGCTCTGGAGCCTGGAAGGGGCTTACAGACTATATTTGGCTGAGAAAAGAGCCTAGATACTGTTCAGGAGAAGGAGGCATAACTCTTGGACCCAGGTTCCATATTAAAGGGACTTCCTGGAGAGCCTCAATCACAGCCATCTTCCAGGAGCTCCAGGAGCAGAGAGCGCTTGGAGGACTGGCATTGCCAGGGGAGAGAGTGGTCTTGGAGGCACAGGGGGAAGCACTTTGAGGGATGGGCATCTTAACCCCTGGGATGAGTCACTCACCAAATATAAAGTGAACATTTTTCCTGAGAACAGAATCACCAGCAAAGGGAAGAAATTACCCTGTCTACTGGAGGCTCACCAGCCCCAGTTAGAACAAAGGTGCTTAGAGGCAGGCAGCACATTAAGGACACAAATAGGGAGTGCAGAGGTCTAAGTTACACCGCCTCAAATGCTGCTGAGTGCTAGCCAGGGGCAGGCAGGCTGGAGGCGGCAGGGCACTACTGCAGAAACCAGGGAAGTCCAAGCAAGCATGTTCAGGCCAGCCCGCAAAGGCGGGAACTGCAGCTGCTGCTGCAGAGTTCTGGGCTCATGCACAGTCCTGCTTGCTGTGTGGGCCTGTCCTTGGCGGGGGCAGAGGCTCCAGCAACAGCAGAATGGGTCAATGTGGGCATGCATGGGTCCCCCCATGCAGCTGCTGGGGAGGTCTGAGCCAATGCACAGACCCCTGGGCAATGAGGACCTGCCCTAGGAAGCAGTGGAGGCTAAGACATCCATGGAAGTGGTCCAAATAGATGTGCGTGGGTGCACACAAGCCCACATGGGGCAGTAGAGGCTGCTGCAAATATGAAGGTTGTTTTGTGCCAGCAGCATCTGAGCCCAAACACCCCAGTCAGCAACAGCGGTGGCAGAGAGTAGACAGACCACACAAGGGGAGCAAAGTGGCCACACCCACTGGACACCTGTGCCTACACCCTTCTGAGTCCTGAAAAAGAAGAAAGAAATAAAATAAATTATTTAAAAGTCTAGATAGAATGACACCTGAGGCTAAGGAGCCGGCCACCTCCAATACCACACCTATCACTGAATTACAGTACTGAGCCCAACAAGTAGCCAGCAATAAGAGGCAACAGAAAGCAAATCTCAGGGGAACTTGAACTTTTAAAGGAACTTTTCCCAGTCCAGGAGTAGACAAAAGCAAGCCTGGGAGTGTAGCTTATATTTACAATGGCACCTGGACCAAGCAGAGGCAGCCACAACACCTGGATTGCCTATAGCTCCAAAAAGTTTGATAAGAGCCAGTCATAGGCAGTGACCCCCACTGAGCTGTACCAGGCCCCAAACAGGGAGGTCCAGGGCAGGCACATCCAGCGGCCAGATATGGAGAGCACCAGTTCAGGACATAACAACCCTTGTTAGAGTGGAAGCATAATGAAGGGCTTCTCACACCTGGCCCAGCTAAGACATAGAAAACTCCAACACAAACAGCAAAAAAATAGTGATAGTAGAGAAGTAATCCACAACAGATTACAAACAACAGCCAATGTCAACCCAAGACCTAGAAATAACACAACTAAAAATTTGAGGCAGATAATATCAACCCAAGACTTAGATAGTTTCACAAACAACACACCCAAATGAGGAGTGTATAAATAAACAAAATGGGAAGACAAATAAAAAGCATCCCAGACAAAACAAAAAAGTAATTTATTACAACCAAACCAAAGCTACAAGAAATGTTAAGGGGCCTGCTATAAACAGAACAAAGGGGAAAATAATATAGTAAAAGAATAACATGGCAATAAATAACTACATATCAATAATAACCATAATGTAAATGGATTAAATGATGCAATAAAAAAACATAGGGTAGCTGCTTGGATAAAAAAACAGGACATATATATATTCTGTCTACAAGAGACACACCTCAAAACAACAGATACAAACAGACTGAACATAAAAGGTTTGAAAAAATATTACATGCAAATGGAAATGAAAAAAAAAACCTGGTGTAGTAATACTTATATCTGAAAAAATGGACTTTAAAAGAAAGGTTATAGTAAGAAATAAAGAAGGTCACTAGATAATGATAAAGAGAGCAATCAACAGGAAAATATAACCATCTTAATATCTATGCACCTAATATAGGAGCACCTGAATATATAAAGCAGACCTTGATGGATATAAAGGGCGAGATCAACAGCAATACTATAATAGTAGGGGAATTCAATACCCCACTAACTTCATCACTAGATAGATCCTCAAGAAAGAAAACTAACAAAGAAACAGCAGACTTAAAGAACACACTAAATCAACTCAATTTAAAAGATATCTTCAGAACCTTTCACCCTAAAGCAGCAGAATATACATTTTTTCAAGTGCTCATGGTACATTCCCTAGGATAGACCACATGTTAGGGCACAAAAGCGATCTCAACAAATTTAAGAAGATTGAAATTATATCAAGCATCTTCTCTGATCATAATGACATAAAACTAGAATTCAACCACAACAGAAAACTAAAAAATACTGAAACATGTGGAAACTAAATAGCATGTTATGAAATAACAAATGGGTTAACAATGAGATCAAAGAAAAAATAAAAAGAACTTCTAGAAATGAATGATAATGAGCATACAATTCAAAATTTATGGGACACAGCAAAAGCAGTACTGAGAGAGAAGTTCATAGCATTTAAGGCATACCTTAACAAGCTAGAAAAAGCTTAAATCTTTAAATAAACAACTTAATCTTGCATCTAAAATAACTAAAAAAAGAACAGCAAATAAAGCCCAGAGAAACTAGAAGGAAAGAAATAATAAAGATCAAAGCAGAAATAAATGACAGATGGGCTAAAAAAGCAATACAGAGGATCAATGAAAACAAAAGTTGGTTCTTTGAAAAGGTAAACAAGATCGATGAACCTTTAACTAGAATCAACAAGAAAAAAAGAGAGAGGACTCAAATAAATAAAATTAGAAATGAGAGTGGAGAAATAACAACTGACACAACAGAAATACAAAAGATTGTAAGAAAATAGTATAAAAAACTGTATGCCAAAAAATTAGACAACCTAGGTGAAATGGACAAATTCCTTGAAAGATATAATTTTTCAAAAATCAATCTGGAGGAATCTGGAAACCTAAACAGACCAGTTACAACAAATGAGATAAAAACAGTTATCAGGAAACTCCCAACAAACAAAAGCCCTTGGCCAGATGGCTTCACAGGTGAATTCTACCAAATATTCAAAGAAAAATTAACTCCTATCCTTCTCAAGCTATTTCAAATAATTCTAGTGGAGAGAAGACTTCCAAGCTCCTTTTATGGGGCAAGCATAATTCTAATTCCAAAACCAGGCAAAGACAACACAAAGAAAGAAAATTATAGGCCAATATCCCTGATGAATTTAGATGCTATAATCCTCAACAAAATAGTATTAGCAAACTGGATCCAGGAATGCACACAAAAAATTATATATCATGATCAAGTGGGATTTATTCTGGGGAGGCAAGGCTGGTACAATATTTTCAAATCAAACAATGTGATTCATCACATAAAAAAAGAAGAAGAAAAACCACATAATAATATGAATAGATGCAGAAAAAGCATGTGATAAATTCAGCACCCATTTATGATAAAAACTCTCAGCAATGTGGGAATACAGGGAACATACCTCAGCATGATGAAGGCCATCTATGACAAACCCACAGCAAACATCATAATCAATGGGCAAAAATTAAAAGCAATCCCCTTAAGATCAGGAACAAAGTAGGATTGCTCCCTTTCACCACTCTTATTCAACATAGTCCTGGAAGTCCTAGCCACAGCAATCAGACAAGAAGAAGAAATAAAAGGCTTCCAAATTAAAAAAGAAGAAGTAAATCTATCATTATTTGCAGATGATATAATACTGTACATAGAAAACCCTAAAATTTCAGTCAAAAAACTACTGGACCTGATGAATGAATTCAGCAAGGTGGCAGGATATAAAATCAGATATCAGAGGCATTTTTCTATACCAACAATGAAATGTCAGAAAAAGAAATTAAGGAAACAATCACCTTAACTATTGCAACAAAAACAATAAATTACCTATGAGTAAATTTAACCCAGGACATTAAAAACTTGTACTTGGAAAATTATAAAACAATGATAAAATAAATCAAGGAAGATACAAACAAATGGAAGCAAATACCATGCTCATGGTTAGGAAGAATAAACATCATTAAAATGTCTATATTACCCAAAGCAATTTATAAATTCAATGCAATACCAATTAAAATATCAATAACATACTTCAATGATATAGAACACGTATTTCAAAAATTTATATGAAACTAAAAAAAAACACAAATAGCCTAAGAAATCTTGAAAAAAAAGTGGGTGGTATCACACTTTTTAATACCAAGTTATACTACAAGGCCACTATACTCAGAACAGCTTGGTACTGGCATAAGAACAGGCATATAGATCAATGAAACAGAACAGAGAACCCAGAAATAAACCAAAACCTTTATGGAAAATTTATATTTGACAAAAGAGGTAAGAGCATACAGTGGAGTAAAGACAATCTCTTTAACAAACGGTGTTGGGGGAAAAATTGGATAGCTACCTGCAAAAAACTGAAACTAGACCACCATCTTTCACCATTAACAAATATAAACTCAAATTTGATAAAAGACTTAAATGTAAGTCATGAAATCCTAAGCATCTTAGAAGAAAACATAGGCAGTAAGCTTTCCAACATCTCTCACAGCAAAATATTTGCTAATTTATCTCCACGGGCAAGTGAAATAAAAAACAGGATAAACAAATGTGACTATATCAAACTAAAATCTTTTGCACAAAGACAATATGAACAAAATAAAAAGACAGACCACACAATGAGAGAACATATTCGACAATATGTTTGTTAAGGGGTTAATAACCAAAATTTATAAAGAACTTGTAAAACTCAACACCAGGAAGGTAAACAATCCAATCAAAAAATGGGCAAAAGAAAAGAATAGACATGTCTCCAAAGAGGACATACAGATGGCCAATAGACAGATGAAAAAATGTTCAACGTCACTAATCATTAGAGAAATGCAAATTAAAACCACAATGAGATATCACCTTATACCAGTCAGAATGGCACTCATCAACAAAATACATAATAAGTGCTGACAAGGATATGGAGAAAAGGGAATCCTCCTGCACTGCTGTTGGGAATTCAGACTGGTGCAGCCACTGTGGAAAACAGTATGGATAGTCCTCAAAAAATTAAAAATCGGCCTGACCTGTGGTGGCTCAGTGGATAAAGCCTTGACCTGGAAATGCTGAGGTCTCCAGTTCGAAACCCTGGGCTTGCCTGGTCAAGGCACATATGGGAGTTGATGCTTCCAGCTCCTCCCCCCTTCTCTCTCTCTGTCTCTCCCTCTCCTCTCTAAAAATGAATAATAATAAAAAAATTAAAAATCAAACTGCCTTTTGACCCAGCTATACCACTTTTAGGAATATACCCCAAGAACATCATAGCACTGTTTCTAAAGGAGAAATGCACCCCCATGTTTATGGCAGCATTGTTCACAATAGCCAAAATCTGGAAATAGCTCAAGTGTCCATCAGCGGACGAGTGAATTAAAAGCAGTGGTACATATATACAATGGAATACTATGGGGCCATGAAAAAGAAGAAAATTTGACCTTTTGTGACAGCATAGATGGACCTGGAAACTATTATGCTAAGTGAAATAAGCCAGGCAGAAAAAAAATATATCATATCACCTCACTCATTTGAGGAATCCAATGAACAATGTGAACTGAGGAGTGGAATTGAGACAGAGGAGGGATCAAAGGGACCAGAGGAAAAGAGGACAGAGGGAAAGGGGATGATAGGATGGGATAAACCTGAAGGGAAGGGTTGGGGCACTGTGAGGAGGAGGGCAAAAGAGATGTTGAGAGGAATATGTATTCAGGGCGACACTATATAAATACAATAAATTAAAATCAATAAAAAATAATTACCATAAAATACAGTGAAATAAAGAGAACAACTGTTTATAAGATGAGATTATGAGTAAAATATTCCCAATATTATGTTATTACTCACCTCCATATTTTAGTTTATTAAAAGATTTTTGCCATATTTAGGTATCAACTAAAATTTATATGCTAAATACATGATGGAAGCTTTTTAAATAACACTTTGTGTTTTTAATATACATTTTCCTCCTTTCATACTATTTATGTGTTGCTAAGAAATATTTCAAGACACACAGATTGATCATTTCTTCAGGTAGAACCAAATAGAATAATTAATCCGAAAGCTGTGTTTGGATTTTTTATAAATATGCATCAGTTTCTACTCTATATAACTTAGTTCGAATTATGGAATAAGATTGACACAGGTTTCATTTAAAAAGGCCATAGAAGAGAAGAATCTAACACAGTATTCTCAGTATCTACTGACATTTAGCCATGGTGGAATTGTAATAACAAAAGATTAGACACAAAATGTACCTCCTACATATTCTGGTTCAACAATTTATAAATCAAGAAACCATTATAGAAAAGTGAAATGATTTGCTCTTTCCAGAAATAAGAAGCTCAAAATTAGATCAAGATAATATTTATTGCAGAGATATTAAATGCCAGGAACTGTACTTATACTGTATTGTGAATCTTACAGCCATTTTGTTAAGTTGACATTTTTATTCTTGCTTACAGATAAGAGAGATTTCAAGGCATGGGGTGCTTTCTTTTTTTTTTTATTTATTTTTTATTCATTTTTAGAGAGGAGATAGAGAGGGAGAGAGAGAGGAGAGAGAGAAGGGGGGGGAGGAGCTGGAAGCATCAACTCCCATATGTGCCTTGACCAGGCAAGCCTAGGGTTTCGAACCGGCGACCTCAGCATTTCCAGGTCGACGCTTTATCCACTGCACCACCACAGGTCAGGCCATGGGGTGCTTTCTTATATTTGTTAGTTAGCTTGTGGCTAATTAGGCTTAAACTTAATTTAATTTTGTTATACATAATAAGAACTCAGTGAATTTTTTTGAGTGAATAAATGAATTGATTTATCAGATGTTTTAATGTATTACTGTCCTGCAACACACCATTGGAGCTCCAATACATAATTATTTGTTTTAGTTTATCCACTTCACAAAAGCTTAATTGGTTTGCAATTATTGGCTTAACTTATCCTTTTCTAGTAAGATTAATACAATTATAATGGCCTATGTCTTTGCTGACAAAGAAATGATCTACAATTATTCATTATTGAATATATATATGCAAATTCCAGACCCATTCAAAAAGGATGCCTTGGCCTAATTAACTTTGATTTATGAACTACCTAGAAAATGACTATTAAGTGGGCAGATATATAAGTCATTATGTTCTTCCATCTTATTCTGAAATAAGTATGTATTTAATTGCTCACAAATGTGACTTCTCTCTTGTAAAAGTTAGAATATTGAGACATGTCAAACAATTTTGAATAATTTGCAACCTAAAGAACTGGTAGGCAAACACAATCAAATCTATATCTGATTACATAATATTTTAAACATTTTTAATGGCTTTTAGAGAGAGAAGGGAGAGAGAGACATATATACAGGAAATATTGACTCTACTTAATTATACACTTACTGGTTAATTAGACACACACACACAAGACATGTCAATACCACTTAGTCATACACCCACTGGTTGATCATAGTATGCACCCTGACTGGTGTCTGTACCAGCAACTTCATTTTCTCAGGACAAAGCTTTTTACTTACACTAGCATAGTTTTTTTCTCTTTTATTTAATTATTTTTTTATTAATTTTAATTTTTTGTGTTAAGATGAATTCAAGTGTCCCACTGAATATAACGCCCTCACTTCCCTCCCCTGTGTCTCTATTTACACCTCTTTTGTCCCCTTGCCCTAACTTCCTCTTTCCTTCCCTTTGGGATTTTCTGTCCTTTTATCTGTATCTCTGTGCGATGTATATACAATTTCAGTAATCCCTTCACCTTCTCTGATCACATACCCTCATCCACCTTCTCTCTGACAGCTGTCACTCTGGTCCCTGTGACCCCACCTCTGTTTTTATTTGGTTCCTTAGTTCACTTTGTTCCTTGGATTCTACATATATGTGAGATCATATGATTTTTGTCTTTCTCTGCCTGGCTTATTTCAATTAGCATAATAGTCTCCGGGTCAATCCATGCCATCACAAAGGTTAAGATTCCTTCTTTTTCATGGCTGCATAGTATACCATTGTGTATGTACCACAGCTTTTTAATTCACTCATCCACTGACGGACACTTGAGCTGTTTCCAGATCTAGGCTATTATAAACATGGGGGTGCATTTCTTCTTCTGAATCAGTGATTGGCATTTTTAGGATTTATTCCTAAAAGTGGAGTAGCTGGGCCAAAAGGCAGCTTCATTTCTAATTTTTTTGAGAAAATGCCATACTGTTTTCCACAGTGGCTGCACAAGTCTGCATTCCCTCCAGCACTGCAGGAGGGTTCCCTTTTATTCATATCCTTGTCAGCACTTATTATGTGTTTTGTTGATGAGTGCCATTCTGACTGGTATAAGGTAATATCTCATTGTAGTTTTAATTTGCATTTCTCTGATGATTAGTGATGCTGAATATTTTTTATGTGCCTATTTGCCATCTCTATGTCCTCTTTGGAGAAGTGTCTGTTCAGTTCTTTTGCCCATTTTTAAAAAAGATTTTATTTATTCATTTTAGAGAAGGGAGAGAGAGAGATAAAGACAGAGAGAAGGGAGGAGGATCAGGAAGCATCAACTCCCATAAATGCCTTGACTAGGCAAGCCCAGAGTTTCAAATTGGGATCTCAGCATTCCAGGTCAATGTTTTATCTACTGCACCACCACAGGTCAGGGCTCTTTTGCCCATTTTTTTAATTGAATTGTTTACCTTTCTGGTGTTGAGTTTAAAGTTCTTTATAAATTTTGGTTATTAACCCCTAATCAGATGTATTCGTGAAATGTACTCCTATTGTGTCAGTTGTCTTTTTATTTAGTTAATGGTGTCTTTTCTGTACAAAAGCTTTTTAAGTTGATACAGTCCCATTTATTTATTTTGTACTTTATTTCACTTGCCCATGGAGTTATATCAGCAAAAATATTGCAACGAGAGATATCACAAATTTTACTGCCTGTTTTCTTCCAAGATGTTTATGGTTTCACGACTTACCTTTAAGTCTTTAATCCATTTTGAGTTTATTTTTGTAAATGGTGTAAGTTGGTGGCCTACTTTTCTTTTTTCGCAAGTACCTATCCAATTTTCCTAACACCATTTACTAAAGAGACTGTCTTTAATTCATTGTATGCTTTTATCTCCTTTGTCAAATATCAATTGACTATCAGGCGTGGGTTTATTAATGGGTTCTCTGTTCTGTTCCATTGATCTGTATGCCTGTTCTTATGCCAGTACCATGCTGTTTTGAGTACAATAGTCTCGTGTATAACTTGATATCAAGAAGTACGATACCACCCACTTTATTCTTCATTTTCAGATTGCTGAGGCTATTTGTGTTCTTTTTTGGTTCCATATAAATTTTTGATATATTTGTTCTATATCTTTGAAGTATGTCATTGATATTTTGATAGGAATTGCTTTAAATTTGTGGAATGCTTCGGGTAATATAGACATTTTAATGATGTTTTTTCTTCCTATCCATGTACATGGTATATGCTTCCATTTGTTTTTATCTTCCTTGATTTTTTTTATCATTTTATAATTTTCCAAGTACAAGTCCTTTACCTACTAAGTTAAATTTACTCCTAGGTACTTTTTTGTTATTGTTGTTGCAATAGTGAAGGGGATTATTTTCTTAATTTCTTTTTCAGACAGTTTATTGTTGGTGTATAAGAATGTTACTGATTTCTGAATATTGATTTTATATCCTGACACCTTGTCAAATTCATTTATCAGGTCCAGTAGTTTTTTGACTGAGACTTTAGGGTTTTCTGTTTACAGTATCATGTCATCAGCAAATAATGATAGCTTTACTTCTTCTTTTCCAATTTAGATGCCTTTTATTTCTTCTTCTTGCTTGATGACTGTGGCTAGGACTTCCTGAATTATGTTGAATAAGAGTGGTGAAAGGGGGCACCCCTGCCTTGTTCCTGATCTTAAGGGTATTATTTTTCATTTTTGTCCAATGGGTATAATAATGGATGTCAGTTTGTCATAGATGGCCTTTATTATGTTGAGATATGTTCCCTGTATTCCCACTTTGCTGATAGTTTTGATCATGAACGGGTGCTGGATTTTATCAGATGCTTTTTCTGCATCTATTGAAATTATCATGTGATTTTTCTCCTTCCTTTTGTTTATATAATGAATCACATAGTTTGATTTGAAAATATTGTACCAGCCTTGCCTTCCCAGAATAAGTTCCACTTGATCATGATCTATGATATTTTTAATGTACTGCTGAATCCACTTTGCTAATATTTTGCTAAGAATTTTAGCATCTAAGTTCATCGGGGATATTGGCCTATAGTTTTCTTTTTTTCAGTGTCTTTATGTCTTTACCTGGCTTTGGAATGAGGATAATGCTTGCCTCATAAAAGGAGCTTGGAAGTCTTCCCTCTAGAATTTTTTGAAATAGCTTGAGAAGAATAAATGTTAGTTCTTTGAATGTTTGGTAAAATTTATTGTGAAGCCATCTGGTCCAGGACTTTTGTTTCCTGGTAGTATTTTAGTAACTATTTCAATTTTATTGGTTGTAATCAATCTGTTTAGGTTTTCTGATTTTTCCAGATTGTGTTTTGAAAGATTGTATGTTCTAGAAATTTATCCATTTCATCTAGGTTGTCCAATTTGGGGGCATATATTGCCATATTTTCTTACAATCCTTTGTATTTCTGCAGTGTCAGTTGTTACTTCTTAACTGTCATTTCTAATTTTATTTAATTTAGTCCTCTCTCTTTTTTTTCTTGATAAGTCAGGTTAAAGATTCATCAATTTTATTTTCCTTTTTAAAGAACTTGTTTTTGATTTCATTGATCTTTTGTATTGTTGTTTTAGCCTCTATGTCATTTATTTCCATTCTGATTTTTATTATTCCCTTTCTTCTACTTTCTCTGGTCTTTATTTGTTGTTCTTTTTCTAGTTATGCATGGTTAAGTTGTTTATTTGAGCTTTTTTTTGCTTCTTAAGGTAAGTCTGTAATGCTATGAACTTCCCTCTCAGGATTGATTTTGCTGTGTCCCATAAATTTTGAGTGTTGTATGTTCATTTTCATTTGTTTTAAGAATTTTTTTTATTTCTTCCTTGATCTTGTTAACCCATTTGTTATTTTATAACATGCTATTTAGCCTCGAAGTGTTTGAATGCTTTTTATTTTTTTATTATAGTTGATTTCTAGTTTCATGCCCTTGTGATCAGAAAAGATGCTTGATATAATTTCAGTCTTCTTAAATTGTGTGAGATTTGTTTTCTGTCTTTTTTTTTCTTTGTACTTTTCTGAAGCTGGAAATGGGGAGACAGACAGACAGACACCTGCACGTGCCCGACCGGGATCCACCTCGCACGCCCACCAGGGGCCGATGCTCTGCCCATCCGGGGCATTGCTCTGTTGCGACCAGAGCCACTCTAGCACCTGGGGCAGAGGCCAAGGAGCCATCCCCAGCGCCCGGGCCATCTTTTGCTCCAAGGGAGCCTTAGCTGGGGGAGGAGAAGAGAGAGACAGAGAGGAAGGAGAGGGGGATGGGTGGAGAAGCAAATGGGCGCTTCTCCTGTGTGCCCTGGCCGGGAATCAAACCCGGGACTTCTGCACGCCAGGCCCTCGGCCTTAGGTGTCAGTCTGTCCAGAGTTTTCATAGACCTCAGTAGGGTGTGACCCCAGGAGTTCAGTGGGTGTGTTCTGAGACCCAGAGATGTGGACTGCCTGCCCATATTTTCAACTGAGTGTCCTGTGAGGTGGAGGAACCAGTCTTAGACTCAGGAGCAGGGGGTGTGGGGTAGCTCCAGCCTCAGCTCCAGAAAACTGTGTCACTGACGTGTCTCCTGTTTCCTGGCCTTTCAGAACAATCCTTCTCCCTGACTGCAGCAGGAGATATTCTTGATGGTGGAGCAGTTGCTTTTCTCGGGCTGATGGTGGAGCAGTTGCTTTTCTTGGGAGGGTACTACTCCACCCAAGAAATATGGTGATTGCAGTACTGGAGAATGACTCAGCACAGGGGTTCTGGTTGCCACCCCCACCAAGTCTCTCTCCCTGGGCCTCCAACTTTACACTCTCCTCCTGCAACTCGAGTACTCTCAGCTCTCCTTCTCCCAGAGCCCCAGGTAATGGATGTGAATGAAATTTTCTGCATGGCCCCTTTAAGATGGAGTCTGCATCTCAGAAAGCTGTCTCTCTCAGACAGAAACTGGCTCTTTTCACCACCAAATTCTGTCTGGGTGCCTCTTCTAAGCTCTGGAGATCTAGGCTGGGGATCCAGGCCTGGGGCTGAGCACCCACACCTTGTAGGGTGACCCTCCCTACAGTGAGAGTCCCTCTGGACCCTCAGCTTCTGCTCACTCCTGGGAGCAGGGCAGCCCTTTCTGCATCTCCACCCTTCCTACCAGTCTCAGTGTGGCTTCTTCTGTGATTCTTGGTTACAGACTCCTCTTTAAAGTTGGTATTTCAAGATGATTGCCCTTAAATTAAGTTGTAATCCAATTTGGTTCTGGGAAGTGGCAGTTGGAATGTCTGCCTACTCAGTTGCCCTCTTGGAATCCTCTAACTAGTGTTTATTTTATGCTGAATTTACTCTGAGTTCAAAGTTTTTGCTTATTCAGTTTCTTCTTAGATATCCTATTCTTTTGTGCATCGTCTTCTTCTGGTTTAGAAACAATCTACTCTGTTTCAGTAAAGATCCTCTCAATGTGGCGGGAGAGCTCACATATGGGCTAAATGTACCCATGAGCTATGTAAATTCTGTGCCATGTCCGGAAAACCTACATGTAAACCCTTAAATTCAGCATCACTCTCTGCCTTTTTAAGCATGTGTAGGAAAAATCAGCACTCTTTTGGGCCATCAACCCTGTGTCCAGCCCCACTGTTTTGCCTGGGCACACCTATCAACTCCATCATTTTAACAACAAAATGGTACACATTGCTTCTGTAAAGTGACATCATTCAGATACTTGATGGTTTATCAAATGGGTTCATGCTTGATGGCCTGAGCATTTTCATGAATATTCTTAAAGTGAACATGAAGAACTGAATCTTTTGATTTGCATGATTTTGTGAAGTTTTCTGGAACAAGGAACTAGCAAACCATTTTCAAGGTTACCTCTGGTCACTTTCAAGAAGAGTGATTACATAATCTTACAAGTTTGATTAATTGCTAAAATTTATTTTCACAGATAATTTCTGTAATATGAATTGATATATTAAAAATCAAAGTATTTTAACTCTTAATTATGTTGATAATATTACCAGCTGTACTAGTAATTAAATCTCTGTACTTACTGGAATATTTAATTCTGCTTGTAGATGGATATGTGGTAATCAAAATCTGTAACTATTACTTTTCATCCACTTATCATGTAGGCATGGAAACCTGTAGGACTTTCTGGTAGCTGGTATTTCTAATAACAGAAATGGTAACAAAAAGCAAAGTGATAGTATAATACACTCACAAAGAGGGTAAATAACTGTTGAATGACAAATCCTTTATGTAATTAAAATGAGATCAGCTTTGTTGGTTCCTGCTTTTTTGTTGGTGTTCTGTTTGTTTGTTTTTTTTGAGAAATAGCCTGTGATTTTTCTAACATAGTAAAACCTTTGTAAACATATTTTACAGAACAATTTTACAAATAAGACTGCAACATTTTTCTTTGAATTTTTAATTTTATAGGATATAATTCATAAAAGTAGCTTGTATGGAGCTAGTTTTGTAGCAATAAGTTATAATAAATTTCCAGGTTATATAATACAAGAAGATAAATATTTATATTGGAGGCAAAATGTTCTGGGCTTTAATGCCCTCATTCTTTACTAGCTATAGTTTTCTTTCTTAACCTCAATATTTTAATCTATAAAATGGAGATATAGGTAGTGTTTATATTACTGAGTTACTGTAAGAAACAAAGTAAATTAACAGTTTGCATTTGCTATATGCTTAGTAGCCACTTTCACATAAATCATCACTTTCAGTCTTTACAAAATAATGTTTAATAATATTTATAATACATTTCATTTTCAAGAAAAAAATAATAACTATCTCACATTTATATGGTTCAATGAGATAAGGAAAGACAACTAACTCCTCAAATTCAGGACTACTTATTTTAAAAGTCTGTGCTCTTTGCACTATACCTGAATGTTAGCCTTGCATGAAAAAACACCTGGTGTATAGTTAGCTCTCCTCAATAGTTGAATATAAGTGGATTCAAGAGCTTTCACCTGGTGCAAAATTTATCTTTTTTTAATTTCTTGTTTTTCTTTTAGCTTCAATTCAGAGCAATACATTATGTGTCTCTCAGTGTGTGTGTGAACACATGCATGTGTGTGTGTGCATACATGTTTTATAGTTATAACCTAAACTAGACTCAAGTGAAAGCATTGAACAGTTCTCTCTGGGCACAAAATAACTTCTATTTGATTCTCAAGTAACTAACCAATAGGGGGCATGAGAGCACTACGACTAACTGTAGTGGATGCTTGTCTGATTCTTACCTGGCTCTCTTAAGACACTTAAAATATCATTATGTCTGGCCTTGGTATTTGCAATTGTTCTACTAGAACTAGTTACTGAAATTAATGAATTAATAGACTGCTGTAACTGTTAGCAATGTTAATGAATCAAACATTTTGATTAGCAAGGCATGTGCAGGGGAAAAAGTTATGACTGGGTATTCAAATGAAAGTAATTAAAATGAGCACAGAGCTGAAAATGAAAATGTGACACACATAAATGGCCCTATTATGGCAAGATAACAGAATGCTGTTTAGGCAATTTTACTGTATCCAAGCAGACCAGTGGTTAATTGTTTCTTCTCTCTCACAATTCTCATTAGAACAACTTTTTGCTCTGCTATTATAATAGGAAAAGTTTATGGGGAGAATCTGAAAATGTTTGAGACTGACTCAAGAATAAATTCCATTCAAAGACATCTAACAGTATACCATTTGTTTTTATTTGTGCAATGTCAAATAGAGAATTATTTGTCCTGTAATTTTCTATCAAATGCTGCTGGCCACGGCATGTAAGCTTATGGAGTGAGCAGGACGGCAGTACTTGGCCGGTTCCTTGCCTCCCAAATGACAGTTGAGAATTCTCAGGACCTTCCTACCAGTAGTAGGGCTCTCAGAATATAACTTGTATCTTGAGCTTTTCCCAAAACCTGCCAGAAAATACTTGTTTCTCTTAATAAAGGAAGGACAGGCGTTAACATTTTTCTTGTGAGTGAAGCAGGGAAGGACAAGGTGAAGAGTCAGATTTGCGTGTTAAAAGGGGAATGCTGAATTGGAAATGACGCTGTATACTTGCTTTTTTTTCTCAAATAATCCAATCCTACTCACAAAAATAACTTGTTCATTGGTTCTACTCCAGATTATCATCTGTGGCATTATAATGAGAATTTGCTAAACAAGCTAATTTAGCTCCCCCTCTTTCTCTCATATTTCTCTAAAAGTATCATAAAACTGACTTTCCAACATGTTGGTTTTACATAAGATTGGCTGTTGCATGTCACATATGAATTGATTATTTACAGCATTCAGTTTTAAGATAGGGTCTGTGGTCTTAAGATCCAGGGATAAAGAGGAACTGACTGTAATTTTTCCCTTGGGAATAGGAAATTATGTAAATACCTTGAAATCTTTATTATATGTGGCTTAAGTGTCTGTTTGTTACCGATAGCTTATTGGTTGCTTGAGTAACTGTACTAGCCAATGGGGTGAAGTTGCCATGGCATTCAAATAGTCCCGCCTTCTGGCATGTCACCTCACAAATTGAGGTTAAAGATTGGAGCGATTATTAACACCAGAAGGGGTCTTTGCAATGATATAAGACTAGAGGTTCTCCAATTGAAAAATAATGTCATAATAGCTAAGTCTTTGACTGGCTCCTCTAAAGGTGAAATACATGTCATTCCAAGAATTGATTTGGCTCCATCTCAAACAGGGTTGCCGTTTCAATTGAGACGTAGACAATTTCCTGTAAAACTTGCCTTTGCTATGACCATCAATAAGTCTCAGGGCCAAACGCTTAAGCATGTTGGCATTTTTTTACCTGAGCCTGCATTTGGACACGGTCAACTTTATGTTGCCTGTTCAAGAGTTCGTGAAAGAACGGACATAAAATTAAAAATAATTGATGGTCCTCTGCAAGGCGAGCTTAAAAATGATGGAAAGATCTACACAAGAAGTGTTGTGTACAAGGAGATCTTTGACATGTGAATTAACATTTTATTATTTAAATCACCTTTATTTATTGAGCTAGCGGTGGCTCAATGTACCGCCAGTGGTTTCCTTCATTGCACTCTACTTTAAGCAATTAAGCAAGTAGAAGGGGGAAACCCCATGGGGCAGTAAGCAAAGGGGCATCCTCACTGCCTGCCCTGGGTAATTCAGTTTGAATTAGCAGACACCTTTGCACAAATCATTTTAATTACAATTTATAATATCTAGAACAGCGGTCATTTTGTATGACTGCCGGGCTTTCTAGTATTTTATATTTGGTTCAAACCAGGGTTTGTCTATAACTTTACCTTCACATGAATTAATCTGGATCACAACTCTAAGGGGAATTAGGGCCCAATCATAAGATTGGATGGGTCTGCTTCTGATTGGGTAAATGGTGGAGCAATTTTCTTCCTTTTCTCTGCTGTTTACATTACCAGTCTTTATTGTTTTTATTTCTGATTCCTTTCCCTATTCAGCCAAAAAAATTTACTTTTCTCTTTCTCTACTTTTCTCATTCATCTAATATATTTTATCTATGTCAACTGAGATCTATGCTTCTAGCCATATGAGAAATAGGGTGTCTAAAAACTCAGTTGAAGAATAACTATAACAGGATTATCAGGCAAACTTCTCCTGATTTGGTACAGGACACTAATTATAGTGTTTAGAGGTCTAAAATTTTGTCTCAATATTCACTTTTTAGAATTTTTTAAACTTTTTTTTAGTTTTAAATAATTAAAATGAAGTCTACACTGCAACCCTGCCTTGAATAGTAGTAATTAGAATTTGTTTGACAGTCATACTAATGGATTTTCTCTAATCCATTCTCTCTTATCTAGTTCCTTTTGTGACCAATAGAACTCATTTTGTCAATAGCCATCAAATTGAGTGATGCTAACTGTTCCATATGGCAATTGAACTTGCTTGACTTCATTAACACCATACTCCAACCAGCTGAGCTAACAAGCCAAAAAAATCAAAATAGATATTATACAGAGCTCTTGGTTAATTGAATTTTCCTCTTTTGGGCTCTGCATTATAGCCACTTTCACCAATTACCAGCTTCCAAAGGGTGAGAATTGAGTCTATGTGGCTCTTGTTCATGTCATCACTTACATTAAAGTTGTAAAGTGATATGTACTATTTAAGTTCAGGCAGCAAAGTTATGAGCACATATCAACTAAATTATGCTATCTAATGTTCTTTGTCAGGTGTTGAAGTAGCACATTTCAAACATCCCAAGATGGAAAATGCTGCATATTTCAATAAAAGGGATGATAAGAAAGCAGCTCTCTGATCCATTTTATGTGCACCTCCTTTTCAGTCTTTCGGTCTTATTTCTGCCTTCAATTTCTACCTTATTCCATGCTGGAATATTTATTTGTGTTTTAATGTGAACTCTGGATTGCAGGTGAGACCTGATTTATAATCATGCTTAATGACCGGGCACTCCAGCATTACATCTGGAAGCTCAAATTGATTGTGGATGGAAATCTGACTCTCTGAGTAGCATGACCAAACAACAAGAATATGTCTACAATTCTTGGTAATTAATCCAGTGTTCTACTCATTAGGCAACAGGGTGAGTAGGACCTAAATCTTTCTTTGCCTAAATTGCAAGGCACAGATAATAATAGTTTTGCTAAATTTAATTTATTTTAATTAATTAACATTTTGACACTTATGTGTTTGTAAACTCCCAAGGCATTTACTAGATTAATGTTTTATGATGAACTGTTCTGTCAATGAATATTGTGGCTGGGATGTTTAAATAGACTGACTTGAAATGCTTTGTTGGTATTACTTTGCAAAGTATTATGTAAGATATTGTGTTTTTTTTAAAATTTTACTTATTTATTACAGAGACAGTGAGTGAGTCAGAGAGAGGGATAGACAGGGACAGACAGACAGGAACGAAGAGATGAGAAGCATCAATCATTAGTTTTTCATTGTGCGTTGCAACACCTTAGTTGTTCATTGATTGCTTTCTCATATGTGCCTTGACCGCGGGCCTTCAGCAGACCGAGTAACCCCTTGCTGGAGCCAGCGACCTTGGGTTCAAGCTGGAGGGCTTTTTGCTCAAACTAGATGAGCCCATGCTCAAGCTGGCGACCTCGGGGTCTCGAACCTGGGTCCTCTGCATCCCAGTCTGATGCTCTATCCACTGTGCCACCATCTGGTCAGGCAGATATTGTTTTTTTAAAATTGAGAGAAGTTGATGATTATAGATTCATTGAGTGTCTATACAACTTTTAAGTTCTATCCTCTGTGGGTTAAGACAATTTAGTAGATAATTTAGTAGATTCAAATAAACACTGAGTATTATAGTTAATCATTATAATTCATCCTAGTATTGAAGATGTAGAAGGGAAAGTTTTCTTTTTATTTTCAGATACATAGAGTTTATCACTTCATTTTCATTTTACACATGAAAATCAAAAAGGAAAAAAATCAAGGGGCAGAGAGAATAAGGCTCTGCAGAAGAAACTTATTCTCAAGGCCAAAGGTAGAACCCAGCTCTCCAGTGTTATGGACTAAATTTTGTGCTCCCTCATTACATACGTTGAAGCCTAAACCCTCAATGTGACTGTATCTGTGCCTTTGTTAAGGTATTTAAGGTAGTGATGGAAATATTTGGCAGGTATTGGATCCCTTTCTTGTCTTAGAACATGGTGTAGACATTGGCACAAAGCTGGTGCTGAATTGCCCTGGGTCCTCCTTCTTTTTCTCCTTTACTTCATTTCAAAGGCATTCTCAAAAATAATTGTCACTTTATAACTTTATCTGATGAATTCTTCTACATCATATGCCTTGAAAAGGTAGAGTTGTATCATTTTCACTTATCCATTTACCATGCAAGATTCATATCAAGTTCCTGAGCAATAAGACCTAGAGTCTAAGAATAATGAACAATTTAAAAGTAAGGAAAAATACCTTAATAATTTGCAAAATTCTTTAAGCATAATACAGATGAAAAATGAGATTGTTTGCTTTCAGAAAAATAGTAGTATATATTCCATATTTCTGTGTACTTTGTAGATTGTGAATATCACTTAAGACAGGATAGTACAGACTTGGATGATAAAATTTAAGCAATATTTGCTTAATTACTTATCTCATTTGGTGAATGAAATCCCTTAGTTTTTATACTTCTGAAAAATCAATAATTTGTCTAGATGTTATTTAGGAATAAGGTGTCTAAAACTCCAGTAAGACTAAAAATCTTAATCTAACATCCTATATTCTCCGCTGCTCCCAACATTTGGTTTTGGAACAAAACATTGGTATGGCTTAGGCATAAAATTCCTAACCTGGGTTAGAATGTGATTCTATTTAAACTACATTTAAAAAGTCATAAAAATCTGATTAATTTTATTTGATGCTGTTCAAATATTTGAATCACAGAGACTGTGAACTTTTCAATTTCCTTTCAGCTGTGGAGAAAAAAATGCTTCTATATAAACTTTTTCTTTGAATCCACTTGAAATTATATCTGAGACAATCTAAGGTTCCATTCTATCCAATAGGGACATTATATCCAGAAAAACATTAGAACTACTGAAGCAAAATGGCCTAGAAAGTCAAATGGCAAAGTTACATCAAGTTTTCTTAGTAACTTAGTGGTGCTAAATTAATTACCTTTTTAATTTCATAAGAACATTCAACAAAACTAATCAGAAGAGGAAGTTACATAGTCTTCATTGGCACAAATAAGGACTCTCATTTTTACCCCCTTTTTAGCATCTGTGTATAGCATTTGATCTTGTACTAGAAATGTACCTACAGAATGTAAAGTATGTACTTTTCTTTTTACTTGGCCAGGGTCTTCATATTATATAGACAGTCACATCTGTCAGTTGATTACGTAAATAGTTAGAGTATCAGGAAACAATCCTTACCCTGCTTTACAAGACTTGGCTTAAGGGACCCTCCTTCCATCACATTTTCTCTTGTCCAGCACACTCTAATCATACTGGTCTTTTAGTTTCTGAAAGACACCAAGCCTATTTCTGAACTTGGCCTTTGTACTTTTTCTCTATCTGAATTGTTCTTGCATCAGAACTGGACAAGACTGCCTCTTTATATGTTAGGCCTTAGCTCTTCCATAAGTCTTTCCTTGTCACCCTATATCTAAAGAACCCCTCTTCATCCCAATTTATCTTTATTTCTCTGTTTTATTCAAAACATTTTTCATCATGCTTATATATTCAGAGAAACTATCATGTTGTATTCTAAATGACTAGAGCAGAGCATTATATTTATTAGACAGTTGATCAAAAAGTGTTACAATGATTGAACACAGAAAGATTACAGATGTTGAATTACATATTTTATTTTTGACATCTGTATTTGTATTATGTATCTTCACCTTAATTACCCTGACTGAGCTTTGCAGTAGCCGCATGGAAGGATTAGCTTTGCTTTTGCTATAGATAGCTTCTGATAACTTTTTCCATAATGTAAGAATTCAATTTGCATGTCTGCACTTGCAGTCTTAATTGTTGTTTAAAAGAAAATTAAGCATTATCTCTGTTTCTAAAGCTTTTTAAAAAGTTTTTCTAAATTTATGCTATTCCTGAAAAAAAAAATGAATACTATGTGAGTGAATGGATTTAAATATTTGAGAGGAATAGATACTCTTCATTTCTATAACTAAAAAATACAGCAGTCCAGCGGTTGTATCAACTGGAGTTAGTGCTTGTGAGTTTTATTTGTATTTTTATTCATTTAGTTGATTCATTAACCAAATATTTATTGACTGTCTACCATGTATCAGATATGTAACCAGGAGCTAGAAATGTTTTGAATAGGAAATACACACATAGTTCCTGATGTGAAAGATGATCTATAGTGGAGGAGACAGAAAACTAACAAGTAAAAATAAATATATTTATATAATTATAAAATGCCTGATACCTTCAATAA
The DNA here is from genome assembly GCF_036850765.1 of Saccopteryx bilineata. NCBI lineage: Eukaryota > Metazoa > Chordata > Mammalia > Chiroptera > Emballonuridae > Saccopteryx > Saccopteryx bilineata. The sequence goes on from NC_089497.1 coordinate 90,828,383, forward strand.
TTGAAGTGGCATGAATACTATGAAGTAATGTTGGAAATCATTTGAATATGTCAGGAACAGCTAATGTGCATTTTAATCCAAAATTAGATGCATGAGAAGAAATAAGTAGAACAATCTTCAGTAATATTGTGGCATGAGACAAATAACCAGTTCTTACTCCAGTCCCTTACTTTTAGTGCATATCACATTTAAAGCCATTTCTGAAACCAACCACTGAAATCATAATGGTCTTGCTGCCGCTGATGTGTTTTCTCCTTATGGCTTTTCTTCAGAATCAAATGCCGAGTGGAAGCAGTATTCGTTTTTTAGCAGTCTGTCAGAATAAGTTGCACACTGGAAACTGGAATCAATTGTAAATCTGACAACACAGTGGAATGTTGTAAACTTTAAAATGCCTTTTAGAGAGCACAAGGGAGTTCTGAATGGTATAATCACTTTCTCCAGAAGGTACCTGTAATTTTGCTAATTTGCCTCTGAGGAAGTCCATGCAGAGGGAAAGGAGAACAGAAGGTTCTCAGTAGCTGATGTAGGTAAACTGCTGTTTTGCACTTGTTTTCTCTTTATTCATCATTTTGCAAGAGGAGCTATAAATTGGTTAGTAAAAAGAATGCTTGAAGGGTTCCCTTCTATTTTTCCTGAGAATCTGTGAAGTCTTAGAACATATATCCATATGTATAAAGACTATCTGGAAACTTAGTGATGCTCCAGGATAAAGTATTAATATTTAATGTGCTAAATAATTTTAAAGGCTAAAATACCTTTATGCTAAAAGCCCCCATAGTTTCTATAAGATTCTGCGATACTTGGTCCTGGTGGTAATGCTTGGAGTGCTCCTAAAGTGCCATGTAACATTCCAGTTCTAATGATAAAGAGGAATGAACCAAAATGTAACAAAAAGTATGGTAACACATGCACACATACATACACACACATATCACACACAAGTGTGTATGTGTAAAATAGTTTTTTATTAAACCAAAGCATTCGGGATAAAAACCTTTTAATGTTCACATCATTTGATGGAATAAATTTAACTTCTGGGAATATATATTCTGAGAAACTTGATTCAAAGAAGAAAAAGTTCTAGTCAGCAATATATCCATAGCATATTTATAATAACAAAATCTTGGAAGCTATTCAAATGTCCAATAATAAAAAAGTAAATTTTGTTGAATTTATAAAATTGGAAAATATTTGAGCTAAAATATTAGCAATTAGAAAAAAGAAATAGGCCCTGGCCAGTGGTTCAGTGGATAGAGGGTCAGCCCCGCATATGCACATAGGGGGCTCGATTTCCCAGTCAAGGCACACAGGAGAAGCGACCATCTGCTTTACTTCCACTCCCTCTTGTCATTCTCTCCCTGTTCCCTTCCCACAGCCAGTGGCTCAATTGACTCGAACATAGACCCAAGCACTGAGAATGACTCAGTTGGTCCCAGAGCGTCGGCCTCAGGTGCTGAGGATAGCTCAGTTGATTCAAGCATTGGCCCCAAATGGGGTTGCCAAGTGGATCCCAGTCAGTGTGCACGCAGGAGTCTGTCTTATTATCTCCCCTCCTCTCACCTAAAAAAATGATCTTTCATTTCCCACAAGTTACTGTTAACTGGTTGTCCCACAGAAGTCTCAAATGCAACCTATTTAGGGCTAAATTTTCAGCTCCTAACTGTTCTTTTTTCTGTGCTCCTTGTCTTGTTAAACTTTGTTAGTACAAACACTAAACTGTGAACTTTAGGGTTGCTTAATTAAAAGGAAAGTTTGAGACTTTTGGTAATGAGAATAAAGTTTATGAATTGGGGTGAGATGTGATATTAAAGATTTGGGGTGAACTACCCATGTAGAAAGTTTTGACAGCCCAGTCCATGTAACCCTTTTTTGAAAAAGAGAATTACAGAACCTTATATGTTGTGGACATATTTGAATAGGCATAGAGAAAAGCATAAAAGAATACATACCAGGATATTAACATGATATATGAAAAGATTTTTTTTTAATTTATATATCTGTTTATTGAGTCAGTGGAATGGTAAACATGTAGTCATTATCATTGTTATTACTATTGCATTTATTTAACAAAGTATTTTTAATAAGTGGAGTTTAGAGTCCAAGAAAAACTGCAACTCCACAGGTGACAATTTTATGTTAATGGATTAAGAGTGAGTTGCAAGAAAAATTTTTAAATCTTTTAAATTGTCCCGTTAAATTCTCTGGGAGAAGAAAAATAAAAGAATTTTATATAGATGTTCTGTACAGAATATAGAGTGTACCTTTGGCTAGACTCTAAGTTCAATGATAACCATTTCCCTGCCAGTACCTAGTAGCTGCTTAATACGGTAGGACAGTTAATTACTTTTTAAAAATGTGTTATTGTTTGGAATTTATCTGTGATTCATGTTAAAGGAGAAGATAATTTTGAGAAGGTTGTGTTTCCTTATTCTTTTTTTTTTCTTGTATTATTTTTTATTAATTATTTTCCATACAGACTATTATAAACCTACTTTTTTTTTCTATTTAATAATTTTATTATGTTTTTTATGGGGTGACATCAATAAATCAGGATACATATATTCAAAGATAACAAGTCCAGGTTATCTTGTCGTTCAATTATGTTGCATACCGATCACCCAAAGTCAGATTGTCCTCTGTCACCTTCTATCTTGTTTTCTTTGTGCCCCTCCCCCTCCCCCTTTCCCTCTCCCATTCCCCCCTCCCCCCCATAACCACCACACTCTTATCAATGTCTCTTAGTTTCACTTTTATGTCCCACCTACGTATGGAATAATGCAGTTCCTGGTTTTTTCTGATTTACTTATATCTCTTCGTATCATGTTATCAAGATCCCAACATTTTGCTGTAAATGTTCCGATGTCATCATTTCTTATGGCTGAGTAGTATTCCATAGTGTATATGTGCCACATCTTCTTTATCCAGTCATATATTGACAGGCTTTTTGGTTGTTTCCATGTCCTGGCCACTGTGAACAATGCTTCAATAAACACGGGGCTGCATGTGTCTTTATGTAACAATGTTTCTGAGTTTTGGGGGTATATACCCAGTAGAGGGATTGCTGGGTCATATGGTAGTTCTATTTTCAGTTTTTTGAGGAACCACCATACTTTCTTCCATAATGGTTGTACTACTTTACATTCCCACCAACAGTGGATGAGGGTTCCTTTTTCTCCACAACCTCTCCAACATTTGCTATTACCTGTCTTGCTAATAATAGTTAATCGAACAGGTGTGAGGTGGTATCTCATTGAAGTTTTGATTTGCATTTCTCTAATAACTAAAGAAGATGAGCATCTTTTCATATATCTGTTGGCCATTTGTATTTCTTCCTGGGAGAAGTGTCTGTTCATATCCTCTTCCCATTTTTTTATTGGATTGTTTGTTTGTTGTTGAGTTTTATGAGTTCTTTGTATATTTTGGATATTAGGCCCTCATCTAATATAAGCTGTTGTTTGAAAATATCATTTCCCATTTAGTTGGCTTTCTGTTTATTTTGTTATCAGTTTCTCTTGCTGAGCAAAAACTTCTTAGTCTGATGTAGTCCCATTCATTAATTTTTGCCTTCACATCTCTGGCCTGTGGAGTCAAATTCATAAAATGCTCTTTAAAACCCAGGTCCATGAGTTGAGTACCTATGTCTTCTTCTATGTACTTAATTGTTTCAGGTCTTATGTTTAGATCTTTGATCCATTTTGAGTTAATTTTTATACAGGGGGACAAACTGTAGTCCAGTTTCATTCTTTTGCATGTGGCTTTCCAGTTTTCCCAGCACCATTTATTGAAGAGGCTTTCTTTTCTCCATTGTGTGTTGTTGGCCCCTTTATCAAAAATTATTTGACTATATATATGTGGTTTTATTTCTGGACTTTCTATTCTGTTCCAATGGTCTGAGTGTCTATTTTTCTGCCAATACCATGCTGTATTGATTGTCGTGGCCCTATAATATAGTTTGAAGTCAGGTATTGTAATGCCCCCAGCTTCATTCTTTTTCTTTAGGATTGCTTTAGCTATTCGGGGTTTTTTATAGTTCCATATAAATCTGATGATTTTTTGCTCTATTTCTTTAAAAAACGTCATTGGAAGTTTGATGAGAATTGCATTGAATTTGTATATTGCTTTGGGTAATATAGCCATCTTGATTATATTTATTCTTCCTAGCCAAGAACAAGGTATATTCTTCCATCTCATTATATCTTTTTCGATTTCCCTTAACAATGGTTTATAGTTTTCATTATATAAGTCCTTTACATTCTTTGTTATGTTTATTCCTAAGTATTTTATTTTTTTTGTTGCAATCATGAAGGGGATTATTCTTTGGAGTTCCTTCTCAATTGTTTCATTGTTGGCATATAGAAAGGCTATTGACTTCTGTATGTTAATTTTGTATCCTGTGACCTTACTGTATTGGCTTATTGTTTCTAGTAGTCCTTTTGTGGATTCTTTGGGGTTTTCAATGTATAGGATCATATCATTTGCAAAAAGTGATACCTTTACTTCTTCTTTTCCGATATGGATGCCTTTTATTTCTTTGTCTTGTCTGACTGCTCTGGCTAGAACCTCTAGTACCACATTAAATAAGAGTGGAGAGAGTGGACAACCCTGTCTTGTTCCTGATTTAAGGGGAAAGTCTTCAGTTTAGTGCCATTTAATCTGATGTTAGCTGATGGTTTATCATATATGGCTTTTATCATGTTGAGATATTTTCCTTCTATACCCATTTTGTTGAGAGTCTTAAACATAAAATTGTGTTGTATTTTATCGAAAGCCTTTTCTGCGTCTATTGATAAGATCATGTGGTTTTTGTTCTTTGTTTTGTTGATATGGTGTATTATGTTAACCGTTTTACGTATGTTGAACCATCCTTGAGATTCTGGGATGAATCCCAATTGATCATGATGTATTATTTTTTTAATATGTTGTTGTATTCGACTTGCTAGTATTTTGTTTAGTATTTTAGCATCTGTATTCATTAGAGATATTGGTCTGTAGTTTTCTTTTTCTGTGCGGTCCTTGCCTGGTTTTGGTATGAGGGTTATGTTGGCCTCATAAAATGTGTTTGGAAGTATTGCTTCTTCTTCAATTTTTTGGAAGACTTTCAGTAGAATAGGAACCAAGTCTTCTTTGAATGTTTGATAAAATTCGCTGGTATAGCCATCAGGGCCTGGACTTTTATTTTGGGGGAGGTTTTTAATGGTTTTTTCTATTTCTTCTCTACTGATAGGTCTGTTTAGGCTTTCTGCTTCTTCTTGACTCAGTCTAGGAAGGTTGTATTGTTCTAAGAATTTATCCATTTCTTCTAGGTTGTTGAATTTAGTGGCATAAAGTTTTTCATAGTATTCTACAATAATTCTTTGTATATCTACGGTGTCCGTGGTGATTTCTCCTCTTTCATTTTGGATTTTGTTTATATGAGTTCTTTCTCTTTTTTCCTTGGTAATTCTTGCCAAGGGTTTGTCAATTTTGTTGATCTTTTCAAAGAAGCAGCTCCTTGTTTTACTAATTTTTTCTATAATTTTTCTGTTCTCTAATTCATTTATTTCTGCTCTGATTTTTATTATCTCCTTTCTTCGGCTGGTTTTGGGTTGTCTTTGTTCTTCTTTTTCTAGTTCATTAAGGTAGGAAGTTAAGTGGTTCACTTGGGCTCTCTCTTGTTTGTTCATATATGCCTGAAGTGATATGAACTTCCCTCTTATCACTGCTTTTGCTGCATCCCAGAGATTCTGATATGTCGTATTGTCATTTTCATTAGTCTGTATATATCTTTTGATCTCTGCACTTATTTCTTCTTTGACTCATTCATTTTTTAAAAGTATGTTTAGTTTCCACATTTTTGTGGGATTTTTTTCCTCTTTTTTGCAGTTGAATTCTAGTTTCAAGGCTTTATGATCAGAAAATATGCTTGATACAACTTCAATTTTTCTGAATTTGCTGATGTTGTTTTTGTGGCTCAACATATGGTCAATTCTTGAGAATGATCCATGTACACTGGAGAAAAAAGTATACTCAGTCACTTTGGGATGAAATGTCCTGTAGATGTCTATCATATCCAGGTGCTCTAGAGTTTTGTTTAAGGCCACTATGTCTTTGTTGATTCTCTGTTTGGATGAGCGATCTAGAGCAGTCAGCGGTGTATTTAGGTCTCCAAGTATGATTGTATTTTTGTCAGTTTTTGTTTTAAGGTCAATAAGTAGCTGTCTTATATATTTTGGTGCTCCTTGGTTTGGTGCATATATATTAAGAATTGTTATATCTTCTTGATTCAGTGTCCCCTTAGCCATTATGAAATGGCCATTTTTGTCTCTGAGTACTTTTGCTCACTTGTAGTCAGCATTATCCGATATGAGTATTGCTACACCTGCTTTTTTTTGGATGTTATTTGCTTGGAGTATTGTTTTCCAGCCTTTTACTTTGAATTTGTTTTCATCCTTGTTACTTAGATGAGTTTCCTGTAGGCAGCATACAGTTGGATTTTCTTTTTTAATCCATTCTGCTACTCTGTGCCTTTTTATTGGTGAGTTTAATCCATTTACATTTAGTGTAATTATTGATACTTGTGAGTTCCCTATTGCCATTTTATATCTTGCTTTCTGTTAGTTTTGTGTCTTGTTTGATCCTTCTCTTTCATTTTTCTATCTTTTGTTTTTATTTGATTGTATTCCATACATCTTTCCTCTGTTGCTATATTTTTTTATCTCATGTGCTTCTGTGGTGGTTTTTTCAATGGTGTAATGAAAAGGGTCCCTACCCTGTTCATTGTAGCGAACTATTTTGTGAGTACTTTTGCACTCCATCGTCCTTTGCTACTGTTAATCTCCATCTTCTCCCCCCCTTTCTTTTTGTTGTTGTCACAGTTTAAATTTGGTTTTATTGTGTTCTTCTTGGAGCTTTTACTTGTGGCTTTGTTTTTTTTTTTTTTGTCCTTTGTATCTGATTGGAGAACCCCCTTTAGTAATTCCTGGAGTGGGGGTTTTCTGATGATAAATTCCCTCATCTTTTCTGTATCTGTGAATGTTTTTATTTCTCCTTCATATTTGAAGGATAGCTTTGATGGGTATAGTATTCGTGGCTGAAAGTTCCTCTCTTTTATGACTTTAAATATTGGTGTCCACTCTCTTCTAGCTTGTAGAGTTTCTGCTGAGAAATCTGATGATAATCCAATGGGCCTTCCTTTATATGTTGTATTCTTCTTTTCCCTGGCTGCCTTGAGAATTTTTTCTTTGCCGTTGGTTTGTGCCAATTTCATTATGATGATCCTTGGAGTAGGTTTGTTGGGGTTAAGAAAACTCAGAGTTCTGTTTGCTTCTTGAACTTGAGGCTTTAGTTCTTTCCACAGGCTTGGGAAGTTCTCATCTATTATTTGTTTGAGTATGTTCTCCATTCCATTTTCTCTCTCTTCTCCCTCTGATATACCTATTATTCTTATGTTATTCTTTTTGATGGAGTCAGATAATTCTTGTAGGGCTATCTCATTTTTTTTAATTTTTGAGTCTCTTTCTTCTTCTC